>NW_028133126.1:0-323737 GCF_964374135.1 Grampus griseus
ATTTGAGACCATATTCTTTTTTGTAATTCAGTTCCTGTGTAGCCAAGTTTACATTCCATGTAGTAGTGATATCTTATGATGTTTCTTTTTCTGTGTGACTTATTTCACTTAGAATCATCGTACCTGAATCCACTCATTATGCTGCTACGAGCCTGATGACATAGATTTCATTGCTGAGTGATATTGCATTGTACGTAAGTACCACAACTTCTTTATCCTATTTTTGCTTTCTGTGATATTGAACTTGTACCGTAAATGAGGTTCTTGTAAACAGAGCCGTCCCAAACTTTGGGGTGGCTGTGTCTTTTTGATTTTAATTTCCCTAAGCTATAGGACCATAAGTGGAAGTGCCCTAGGTTCTGTTGCTTTGTTTTTTGGATGTTTTAGGAAACACCATACACTTCTCCAGAGTGGCTGTTGGCAATTTACATCCCGCCCATCTGCATAAGAAGGTTCCCAGTTCTCCATGGCCTGCCCTGCCTTTCTGGATTTTACACTTTTTTCAGATGACCCTTTTGACCGGGGGGCAGTGAGACTTCATTGTAGTGCAGATTTCCTTTGCAAGCTTGCTTGGTTGGCCAAAAAGGGCATATGCGTTTTTTCCTGAATATATTCAGGAAAAAACGCATACGCCCTTTTTGGCCAAGTGCATCATTGTGGACGTTCTGCCTCTTTTCCTATGCTTTACATGCAATTCCAGTCTACCTCCTGAAATCGTTTTCCTGCAATTCTGCCCCGCTTTCAAGTCCTCTTGGCAGCCTTACTTTAATATATTTTTGGACGATAGCTGTCATTTATAACTCTGCATGTTTGTGAATTACAGTGCCCCTGAGGTCCTTTCATCAACTCGCTTTCTTGTGAGCTGGCGGCAACACCGCAGGATTGCTTCAGGCCCTAGTGTGGTTCTGGCATGGCACTCCGAGCCTTTGGTTAATTCCTCTTCCTGGTGGGAAATGAGAGTTAAATTTGTCCGTCCAGACACCTCCAGCTAGTCTCTCATTGGTTCTCCCTATTCCTGTTCATTTTCTGCAGAAATTGCAAACTGGGCCAAACAGGAGGTTAAAGGCACTGACTCTCCAAGTGGGGAGAGTGTTAGTAAAGCGTCTGGAATGTTGCACCCGAGTACCAGGGGACGAAAACTGAGACACATTTGAACACATTTCCCGATCACACATTGGATCATACTCTGGGTTCCACATGCATGTTTTAGCTGAAGGAAGAATCCCTTAAACCTGGAGAGTTGAGAACCATGGAATGGGTACCATGCAATATGACTTCAAAGGGTCTGCATTTGCTCACCGAACCTCACCAATCCGATCACTGCTGCATTTATGCCGCTGTACACACGCTTGATTCTCTTTCGGAGACATATAAATCCATAGGTTTTAAGATTCTTACTAGTCAGTTATATTCTTAGGCGTTTAATAAGGGGTGTTGAGTCCACTTCGTTGAGCAAGGAGTAGCTCTTGTCTATTACATATTTGGCTTATGGAAAGGTATCTGTGTTAATTTCAATCTCTGGTTTTATGCAGCACCCCAACTCACCTTTCCCCTTAAGCAAGCATAAGTTGGTTTTCTACATTTGAGACACGATTCTGTTTTGTAATTCAGTTCCTGTGTAGCCAAGTTTACATTCCGTGTAATAGTGATATCTTATGATGTTTCTTTTTCTGTGTGACTTATTTCACTTAGAATCATCATACCTGAATCCACTCATTATGCTGCTACTGGCCTGATGACATAGATTTCATTGCTGAGTGATATTGCATTGTATGTAAGTACCACAACTTCTTTATCCATTTTTTGCTTTCTGCGATATTGAACTTGTACTGTAAACGAGGTTCTTGTAAACAGAGCCATGCCAAATATTGGAGTGGCTGTGTCTTTTCGATTTTAATTTCCCTAAGCTATAGGACCATAAGTGGAAGTGCCCTAGGCTCTGTTGCTTTGTTTTTTAGATGTTTCAGGAAACACCATACACTTCTCCAGAGTGGCTGTTGGCAATTTACATCCCGCGCATCAGCATAACAAGGCTCCGAGTTCTCCAAGGCCTGTCCTGCCTTTCTGGATTTTACACTTTTTTCAGATGGCCCTTTTGACCGTGGGGCAGTGAGACTTCATTGCAGTGCAGATTTCCTTTGCAAGCATGCTTGGTTGGCCAAAAAGGACGTATGCGTTTTTTCCTGAATATATTCAGGAAAAAACGCATACGCCCTTTTTGGCCAAGTGCATCATTGTGGACGTTCTGCCTCTTTTCCTATGCTTTACATGCAATTCCAGTCTACCTCCTGAAATCGGTTTCCTGCAATTCTGCCCCGCTTTCAAGTCCTCTTGGCAGCCTTACTTCAATATATTTTTGGACGATAGCTGTCATTTATAACTCTGCAGGTTTGTGAATTACAGGGCCCCTGAGCTCCTTTCTTCAACTCGCTTTCTTGTGAGCTGGCCGCAACACCGCAGGATTGCTTCAGGCCCTAGTGTGGTTCCGGCATGGCTCGCTGAGCCTTTGGTTATTTCCGCTTCCTGGTGGGAAATGAGAGTTAAATTTGCCTGTCCAGACACCTCCAGCTAGTCTCTCATTGGTTCTCCCTATTCCTGTTCATTTTCTGCAGAAATTGCAAACTGGGTCAAACAGGAGGTTAAAGGCACTGACTCTCCAAGTGGGGAGAGTGTTAGTAAAGCGTCTGGAATGTTGCACTCGAGTACCAGGGGACGAAAACTAAGACACATTTGAACACGTTTCCCGATCACACGGTGGATCATACTCTGGGTTCCGCATGCATGTTTTAGCTGAAGGAAGAATCCCTTAAACCTGGAAAGTTGAGAACCATGGAATGGGTACCATGCAATATGAATTCAAAGGGTCTGCATTTGCTCACCGAATCTCACCAATCCGATCACTGCTGCATTTATGCCGCAGTACACACGCTTGATTCTCTTTTGGAGACATATAAATCCATAGGTTTTAAGATTCTTACTAGTCAGGTATATTCTTAGGCGTTTAATATGGGGTGTTGAGTCCACTTCGTTGAGCAAGCAGTAGCTCTTGTCTATTACATATTTGGCTTATGGAAAGGTATCTGTGCTAATTTCAATCTCTGGTTTTATGCAGCACCCCAACTCACCTTTCCCCTTAAGCAAGCATAAGTTGGTGTTCTACATTTGAGACACTGTTCTGTTTTGTAATTCAGTTCCTGTGTAGCCAAGTTTACATTCCGTGTAGTAGTGATATCTTATGATGTTTCTTTTTCTGTGTGACTTATTTCACTTAGAATCATCGTACCTGAATCCACTCATTATGCTGCTACTGGCCTGATGACATAGATTTCATTGCTCAGTGATATTGCATTGTATGTAAGTACCACAACTTCTTTATCCATTTTTCGCTTTCTGCGATATTGAACTTGTACTGTAAACGAGGTTCTTGTAAACAGAGCCATGCCAAATATTGGAGTGGCTGTGTCTTTTCGATTTTAATTTCCCTAATCTATAGGACCATAAGTGGAAGTGCCCTAGGCTCTGTTGCTTTGTTTTTTAGATGTTTCAGGAAACACCATACACTTCTCCAGAGTGGCTGTTTGCAATTTACATCCCACGCATCAGCATAACAAGGCTCCCAGTTCTCCAAAGCCTGTCCTGCCTTTCTGGATTTTACACTTTTTTCAGATGGCCTTTTTGACCGGGGGGCAGTGAGACTTCATTGCAGTGCAGATTTCCTTTGCAAGCTTGCTTGGTTGGCCAAAAAGGACGTATGCGTTTTTTCCTGAATATATTCAGGAAAAAACGCATACGCCGTTTGGGGCCAACTGCATCGTTGTCGAAATTCTGCCGCTTTTCATGTGCTTTAAAGACGAGTCCAATCTATCTCTTGAAATCTGTTTCTTGCAATTCTGTCTTGCATTCAGATCCTCTTCTTTGCCTTACCTCAACATATTTTTGGACGTTAGTTTTCATTTATAACTCTGCAGGTTTGTTAATTGCAGTGACCCTGAGCTCCATTTTTTAAGTTGCTCTTTTGTGACCTGGCCTCAAAGCCGCAGAATTGCTTCAGGCCCTATTTTGGCTCTGGCGAGGCGGGCTGAGCCTTTTTTTAATTCTTATTCTTAATGGGAAATTAGAGTGACATGTGCCCGTCCAAACCCCTACAACTATTCTCTCATTTGTTCCCCCTCTTCCCGTTCATCCTCCTCACAATTTGCAAAATGTGTGAAACAGAAGTTTAAATGTGCTGATTCTCTAAGTGGGGAGATTCTAAGTAACGTGGCTGGAATGATGAACAGGAGCACCAGGAGAGGATAAATGAGGTGCATTTTAGACACATCTCCCGAGAACACGGTGTACAGTCCTCTGTGTTTTCCATGCATGTTTTAGCTGTAGGAAGATTCCTTGAACGTGCAGATTTGGGACCCATTGAATGGGTACCAGGTAGTATTACTTTAAAGGGTGTGCATTTCCTCACCCAACCTCACATTTCTCTTAGCGCGAACAGTTTCCAGCCTTATGTCTCATCCTGCTGTGTGTCTAGATGTGTTCAATCCATGTTGCATCACCGTCCCTGAGGAAAAGTTGTAAGAGGTTTTCTCTGTCTCTCTGTCGTTTATTTTTTTCAATTTATTACTATATTGGTTACAGCTGATTTTCAAAGCTCTGTTTCTTGCTGCTGTACATCCACTTGATTCACGTACAGAGAGACATCAATAAATTCTTTTTCAGATTCTTACCAGTCATAGATATTCTTTTCCGGTGACTTGAGTGTGCTGAGTGCAGTTTTTTAGCTACCGTGTAGGCCTTGTTGATTATCAGTTTGGTATTTGGAATGGTATCTTTGCTAATTTCAACCTCCTGGATGATGCCTCACCCCTCCCCACCTTTCCCGTTTAGCAGCCTTACGCGTGTTTTCTACATATTTGACTATGTTTTTGTTTTGTAATTTATTTCATGTGTAGCCATTTTGGGTTCCAACTTTAAGTGATATCTTATGATATGTGTCTTTTTCTTTTTGAATTGTGTCACTTAGGATGATCATACGTAACTCCTCCGGAGTTGTTACAACTGGCCATATTTCATTGATTTCCAGGCTGAGTAATAGTCCACTCTACATAAGTACCACATCTCTATCCATTTTTTCCCTTCAGAGACATTTAAGTTATATCCTAGTCGAGGATCTTTTAAACAGAGAGGCAGTAAACATTGGGGTGCCTGTGTCCTCTCGATTTTTGTTTTTCCCAAGATATACGCCCATGAGTGCAAGTGCCCTATGCTCTGTAGCTCATTTTTTAGATGCTTTAGTAAACACAATACACTTCTCCAGAATGGCCGTTGGCAATATACATTTCCACTATAAGCCTCACAGGGCTCCCTCTTCTCCTTGCCCTGTCCTGCATTTCTGGTGTTTACACTTTATGAGGATGGCTCTTCTGACTGATGCGAAGTGATATCTTTTGTAGTATTGATTTCCAGTGCCCACCTGTTTGGTTGGCTAAAAAAGTGTATGCCCTTTTCTTGAATATATACAGAAAAAAACGCATACAGCCTTTTTGGCCAACTGCAATGTTGGCAATGTTCAGCCCCTTTTCTTGTGCTTAATGGCGAGTCCTTTCTACCTCCTCAAATCCCTTTCCTGCCATTCTCCCTTGCTTACCAATCCTTTTCTCTGACTTTCCTCAAGACATTTTTCAGTGATAGATATTTTCAACTCTGCAGTTTCGTGAATTTTACTGCCCCTGAGTTCCATTGTTCAACTTGTGTTTATGGGAACTGGCCACAAAGCAGTGGGATTTCCTCAAGCCCTATACTGTTTCCATGGGCAACCCTAGCCTTTGGTCAATTCGTCTTCCTGATTGGAAATTAGAGTGACATGTGCCTGTCTGAACACCTAGGACTTGTCTCTCATTGTTCCTCATCCTTCCGCTTCATCCTCTGGACAAATTCCAAACTGTACGCAACAGGATGTTGACAGTGCTGACATCTCCAAGTGGGGAGACTGTTAGTAAAGACGCTGGAGGTGTGAACCCGAGCACCAGGAGATGAGGAGATGAGATGCCTTTTCCAAACTCTTCCCGATCAGACGGTATACCATCCTCTGGGTGTGACAGACATGTTTTAGCAGTAGGAAGAGTCCCATTCATGTAAGGAGAACACCAGGGCTTTTTCAAAATCAGTGTCTCCCCGAACCCCAAACTGGGGAATTTTTTAAGCTACGGCTACACATATGTTCATTAAGGGCCTTGGGAAGTAGGCAGAGTCCAAACTTTAGATGATTGAAGTCTTCAGGGTCAGAAGCACTCACCACCGGCTTCCCTTAGGTTACACTTTAACTGTCATTGATAGATGATGTCAATAAAAATATCTATTCTTTTTCCGATTATTTCCCCTTATAGCTTATTGCAAAATATTGAGTGTAGTTCCCTGTGCTATACAGTAGTTCCTTGTTGATGATCTATTTTATACATAGCAGTGTGTATGTGTTAATTCCAAACTGTTAATTTATCCCTCCTCCCACCTTTCCCCTTTGGTAATAATAAATTATAAGATTTTATACTTCTCAGAAATGGGGGAGCTGAAAGAGAGGTATCATTTTCAATGGAAAAGCATTTAAAACAAGATTGAAGCTTTAACCAAGATTATTAGATGTACATCCTTGGAAAGAAATCACTTCATTTCTCTAATATTGACCTGACAAATAAGACAACCCTTTTCACTGAACTTGCTTATAATAAAGTGATGGAAATATCAAATGGAAGTGTTAGAAACATCTTATTTTACCCGAGCCTTATAAACTGTTCTATGTTAACTAGAGTTTGGCTCACACATCTGTTCATTGAAGTTACAATAGTCTCAATTTCTGTTACTGATCCTCCAGAGTGGACCCCAACAAGTGTCCCCCTGCCCAGTGTCATTGGGGCCAACAGATCGAGACTGAGTTTGGTTCACAAGCAAAGGAAACTTTATATTTTGATCAGAGAATGGAGAGGTGAGAGCATGCACTACCCCGTGGGCTGTGGGCTGGGCTGCTGTGTAGAGATCCTGTCAGAGTCAGTGGGAGGGAGGGGGCGGAGCTCTCGAGGGCCGGGTTGGCTGCAGCTCAGGCTCTATATCTCGGAGTCTGCACTGGGCCCCAGGAGCTGAGGTGTCGACCCAGCCATTCTGCACTAGGAAATCTGGTCTGAAGTGCCGGGTGTGGAACCTCTGCATGCGGGACCCTAGGAGCACGTGAAATTAGACAAAGCACAAAGGATAAAAAAGGTCAGACTTGACTTTATTGCCCAGATTCTATTTTTATCTCCCAGGGATTTTTCATGGGCTTTGCTGGGGACAAACCCCTCCTCTGCCTTTTGTCCCGTTCCTCATTCTTGGAGTGCTGAGGGTGCAGACCCTTCTTCTGTAACTGCTGAGTGCTGAGTTGGGAGCCCTCATACCAGGGGACGAGGGTCAGAACTTCTCCCCAGCAGCCTCCAGGTGACGTTGATTGTCCCCAGGACCCCTGCCTCCCTGCTCGTCCACCTGAGCACCAGCATTGGAAGTGTTATAGATTCTAATGACCTTTAAGGGTCCAGGAAAGAGATGTGCAGAGACGCTGTGGGGGCCGGTTTCACCCCGCCCCACATTTGTTCGGCCACCTTAGGCTGACCGTTTCTGCCAGCCTAGATGCTCTGACCAGTAGTCTGCTCTTTCTTCAATTAGGCCCCTGAATTAACGTAAAAACAGCACCAGGTGTCAGAGCCCTGCCCGCTCAACTCCCAGACAGTCCAGGGTCAGTGGTGATCAAGGACCATGATGGCCACTGAGTCAACAGCCTTTTGAAGTAAACAGGAGTCCAGCCGGTCTTATTGGCCACCATCATCACGGTGTCTGTAGGCTTTTCTATGGTGACAGTGTGATACACGGTTCCCCCGCCAAGATTATTAGCTCCCCTCCGGGTGCAGTAAGTCCTGCAAGCAGTAGTCTACTCCTTCGGGACACACTATTGTTGTTTTATGAGAGAAACTCCAGGTCAAGTGATGTTCACACGAGTTGTCATGGTGCCCTGCTGCCCCTGGTTATCTCTCTGGATGTTGGAGTTGGAGAGCCTCCTCACTCGAGGTCGGTGTGCCCACGGAGCGAACCCTGCAACTTCAGGGCATGGTTGGTGATTAGGATCACCACGTGGGGTTCTTTTCCCTTAGGAGGGAGGTGGCCTTTTGGGCTGCTGATTTCCAGGGTTTTAGATACCGCCAGTATCTTGGCCAGATGTGGCAGTGGGCCAAGCCCCTTGGTGACTGTAGTTTATCCTACCTGGATGGCATTCTTGCGTTGTTCCATTTCAAGTGGTCCCAGTTTTTGCACTAATTCTCCAATGGCGATTCACCTTTCACCGGGAATGGAAAGGTCAAAGGGTTTAGCTCAATTAGGGAGTTCCAGGGCAAGGGTCTGAATTGACTGCTCTTTCCATTCTTGAAAGGCCACTTCTGGATTCTGTTCAAAAGGATCGTCATCTTTTCCTTTCAGTGTTTCATATAGAGGCCCAGCTAGTAAACTGTAGTTAGGGATCCAGAAGCAGCAAACCCTGGCCTCCCCAGGAACCCCTAAGCTGTCTTCTCGTTTTAGAAAGGGGTAAGGCTGCAAATGGTTTCTTCCCTTTCCTGGGATGGGCTTCTCCGACCTTGTGTGAGAATGAAGCCCAGGCAGGTCACCACAGTCTGTGATATTTGAGCTTTTTCTTGGACAACTTCTATCCTTTATTGGCTTGGTAGTTCAGAGGCCTCCTTAGTAGGGCTGGCGATCAGAATGTCGTCTGCATATTGAAGGAGGGTTTCCTTTTCCAGAGGTAGAACTTTTCGGTCTTTAGCTAAGCTTTCCCCAAAGATGGTGTGGGAATTTTTGAACCCTTGGGGCAAGACGGCCCGGAAGTATTGTTTTAGTTGTATGTTGAGTCCTGCCACTCACAAGCCAAAATTTCTTGTGACTCTGGGACTAATGGAATACAAAAGAAGGCATCATTGAAGACTAATACAGAATACCATGTCCTGGTGGTTGGTAGAATGACCAGCAGGGTGTAGGAATTAGGAGCAACTGGAGGTATATCCTCGGTGGCTTCACTGACTGTCCTGACATCCTTTACCAGGTCCCCAGCAGCCCATGGGGCTCTCGTGGTCAGGCCAATCCCAGGATATGGAGCTCTCCTGGGCAGGTACCCCACCCCCAACCCAGCCCACGGGGCTCTCGTGGTCAGGCCCCTCCCAGGATACAGAGCTACCCTTGCAGGTACCGTGGTAGAGCTGGGCACACAGGAACCGTGCACATAGCCCTCATTGAAGAGCACCCCCAGCTCACCTGTCACTCAGAGCTGACACAGAGCACCTCAGAGCAGGACTTGAACTAACAAACAGCAGCTCCGACAGGTCTGTGACCCTGGGCATCACTCTGTGTGGCCTCCCTCCACCTGGTCTTCCAGAGACTTCCACTGCACCCGGGGCACCAGGCCTCTCTCTCCAACCACCACCCACCCCTCCTCTCCCTGACTCCTGGGTTCCTCTCATTAGGAGAGGGTTTTCTTGAAGTTGTCTCCCACTCATGGGCCAGATAAAATGATTAGAAAACAAGCCAAAGCTGCAGTCCCTTGTCTATCCTGACTCTCAGGAGCCCACACCTGTTCCTTGGACCTGGCCGGTTCAGCAAGTTCCATTTTCTGCAACTGTGAGCCCCTGAGGGGTGATGATTGGCTGACCTGGGCAGCCTTACCGTGCCGGCCAGCCCTCCCCAGGTGTGCCTGGGTTGAGATCAATATAAATACCACTCCAGGCAGCAAGAGCCCCTGAAGCTGTGTCTGACGCCATTTTCTCTGCCCTGTCAGCAGTCTCGGGGCTGGGCTGGTGGGAGGGAGTGAGAGGCCACGGCTTTGTGGGTGGCCCAGTGTGAGTGGGGCTCTGCTGGACTTTCTGCAGCAGTTGCCAGGCTGCCACCTGCTAAAGAAGAGGATGTGTCACCCATACCTGCTGCTGGAATTGCTCCCTGGGCAGAGGTGAGGAAGGAAAAAAGCAGTGGGGGCAGGGACAGGACGGGTATCTCAGGCAGGGAAATGGAAATCTTCCAGAAGAGCACCCAGGGCCAGGACCATCCTGGCTGGCCTGCAGGCACCAAGTCAGCTGGCATGCTGTCACTCGTGTGGCTCCATGGCCCTTCCTCTAGGCTTTCAAGTCCTTGTATATATTCAGGTGTTTTACCTGGGAAGGGTGGGAACAGTTCAGCAGCAACTGGCCTGGGGCTCAGCTCACGTTTACTCACAGATGCCTCGGCACGGTGCCCCAGCTTTGCAATGAGGACGCTTGTTGTGTGGGGGTTGCTGGCTGAACGGGAGACGATTCCCCACCACTGACCAACTTCAGAATTGTTTACAACTGGAGCAAGTGCCCTGATACGGTTTTCCTCTGAGTAACTGGTGGGTTCTGTTTTTTTTTTTCTCTTTTTCGTTTTTGGTTCAAGGTAGATTTTATTCCTCTTTTTTGTATTTACAGATATAAGCATGGAAATAATTTATTCATATAAATACATGTATGTGAAGGGAATAATTGTTTTTTCTGTTTTATTTTTTAAATTTTATTTCTTTTTAATTTTGAATTTTATTTTATATTTTTATACAGCAGGTTCTTATTGGTTATCTATTTTATACATATAAATGTTTACATGCCAATCCCAATCTCTCAACTCCTCCCACCACCACCACCCCAAGAGCTTTCCCCCCTTGTTGTCCATACGATTGTTGTCTACATCTGTTGCTCTAGTTATGCCTTGCAAAACGGTTAATCTGTACAGTTTTTCTAGGTTCCACATATATGCATGAATATACAAGATTTGTTTTTCTCTTTCTGACTTACTTCACTCTGTATGACAGTCTCTAGATCCATCGACGTCTCTACAAATGACCCAATTTCATTCCTTTCATGGCTTAGTAATATTCCATTTTATATATGTACCACATCTTTATGCATTCGTCTGTCTGTGGGCATTTAGGTTGCTTCCATTACCTCGATATTGTAAATAGTGATGCAATGAACATTGCGGTGAATGTCTCTTTTTGATTTATGGTTTTGTCTGGGTATATGTCCAGTACTGGGATTGCTGTATCATATGGTAATTCTATTATTAGTTTCTTAAGAAACTCCATATTGTTCTCCATAGTGACTGTACCAATTTATATTCCCAACAATAGTGGAAGAGGCTTCCTTTTCTCCACACCCTTTCCAGCACTTGTTGTTTGTAGATTTTCAGATGATGCTCATTCTAACAGGTGTGAGGTGATACCTCATTGTTGAGTCCATTTCGATGAACAAGGGGTAGGTCTTGTCTATTACATATTTGGCTTATGGAACGGTATCTGTGCTAATTTCAAACTCTGGTTTTATGCAGCACCCCAACTCACCTTTCCCCTTAAGAAAGCATAAGTTGGTTTTCTAAACTTGAGACCCTGTTCTGTTTTGTAATTCAATTCATGTGTAGCCAAGTTTACATTCCGTGCATTAGTGATACCTTATGATGTTTCTTTTTCTGTGTGACTTATTTCACTTAGAATCATCGTGCCTCAATCCACTCATTATGCTGGTACCGGCCTGGTGACACAGATTTCATTGCTGAGTGATATTGCATTGTACATAAGTACCACAACTGCTTTATCCAGTTTTTGCTCTCTGTGATATTGAACTTGTACCGTAAACGAGGTTCTTGTAAACAGAGCCGTCCCAAATTTTGGGGTGGCTGTGTCTTTTTGATTTTAATTTCCCTAAGCTATAGGACCATAAGTGGAAATGCCCTAGACTCTGTTGCTTTGTTTTTCAGATGTATCAGGAAACACCATACACTTCTCCAGAGTGGCTGTTGGCAATTTACATCCCGCCCATCAGCATAAGAAGGCTCCCAGTTCTCCATGGCCTGTCCTGCCTTTCTGGATTTTACACTTTTTTCAGATGGCCCTTTTGACTGGGGAGAAGTGAGACTTCATTGTAGTGCAGATTTCCTTTGCAAGCTTGCTTTGTTGGCCAAAAAGGGCGTATGCGTTTTTTCCTTAATATATTCAGGAAAAAACGCATACGCCCTTTTTGGCCAAGTGCATCATTGTGGACGTTCTGCCTCTTCCTATGCTTTACATGCAATTCCAGTCTACCTCCTGAAATCGGTTTCCTGCAATTCTGCCCCGCTTTCAAGTCCTCTTGGCAGCCTTACTTCAATATATTTTTGGACGATAGGTGTCATTTATAACTCTGCAGGTTTGTGAATTACAGGGCCCCTGAACTCCTTTCTTCAACTCGCTTTCTTGTGAGCTGGCCGCAACACCGCAGGATTGCTTCAGGCCCTAGTGTGGTTCCGGCATGGCACGCTGAGCCTTTGGTTAATTCCTCTTCCTGGTGGGAAATGAGTGTTAAATATGCCCGTCCAGACACCTACCTCACTCTCAATCCCTTGGTGATGTGGGTCCTCTGGTTTGTGGCCACCTTTGCTGGGTTCCTCACCTTTGAATGATGTGGCCCCACTAGTGTGAGGACACTCCTGCCTGGTTCTCATCCACGTGGTTATGTGGACCCCCTGGTGAGAGTCTGTTCCTGGCTGTGTTCCTCACCTTTCTGTGAGGGAGACCGTCTGCTGATAGGTCACTCCTGCATGGCTGGCACACATTACCTTGGTGAAATCAGCCGTGTGGTGGCAGTAGGAGCATGCTGGGAATCTCCTTCCCCCGGTGATGAGGGCCCTCTTGCGTCAAGCCCTAACTGCTGGGCTCACCAACTTTTCTTAGTGAGCCCAGTGATGCTTGGGCACTCCTCTTAGGATCCCATCTCCATGGGGATGTGGGCCTTCTGCTCTGAGGTCCCAACGGCTGGGTTGTTCACATTTTCATGATGTGGGCTCTCTGGTGTTAGTTCACTGTGGCCTGGATCCCATAGCCTCTGTGCTCTTGGCTGCCTGTTGGGAGGTTCCAACTGCTGGATTCCTCACTTTTTTAATTTTTTAGGCCCTCTGTTGTGAGGATCCTCCTGCCTGCCTCACTCCCAGCCCCTTCGTGATGTGTGTCGTCTGGTTTGAGGCCACATGTGCTGGGTTCCTCACCTTTCAATGATGTGAGACCAATGGTCTTAGGAGACTCCTGCCTGGTTCACATCCCCTTGGTGATGTGGGCCCTCTGTTGAGAGTCTGATCCTGGCTGGGTTCCTCACCCATCTGTGAGGTGGGCCGTCTGCTGTGAGGTCACTCCTGCCTGGCTTGCTCACCTCGCCTTGTGGACATGAGCCCTCTGGTGGCACTTGGAGCCTGCTGGGAGCCTCCTCCCCTCGGTGATGAGGGCCCTCTGGCGTCAGGCCCTAACTGCTGGGCTCCCCACATTTTGTGATGTGCACCCAGTGGTGCGAGGACACTCCAGCCAGGTTCACATCCCCATTGGGATGTGGGCCTTCTGCTCTGAGGTCTCAGCGTCTGGGTTGCTCACAGTTTCATGATGTGCGCTCTCTGCTGTTAGTTCACTCCTGCCTGCATCCCATAGCTTCTGTGCTCTCGGCTGCCTGCTGGGAGGTTCCAACTGCTGGATTCCTCACCTTTCTTATTCTTTGGGCCCTCTGTTTTTAGGCTACTCCTGCCTGCCTCACTCCCATTCCCTTTGTGATATGTGTCCTCTGATTTGAGGCCACATGTGCTGGGTTCCGCACCTTTCGATGATGTGGCTCCACTGGAGGGAAGACAGTCCTGACTGGTTCCCATCCCCTTGCTGATGTGGGCCCTCAGGTGAGAGTCTGATCATGGCTGGGTTCCTCACCCTTCTGTGAGGTGGGCCCTCTGCTGTGAGGTCAATCATGCCTGTCTGGCACACGTCACCTTGGCGACGTGGGCCCTCTGGTGGCAGTTGGAGTGTGCTGGGATCCTCCTCCCCTCGGTGATGAGGGCCCTCTTGCATTAGGCCATAACGGCTGGGCTCCCCACATTTTCTGATGTGCGCCAAGTGAGTGAGGACACTCTTGCCAGGTTCCCATCCCCATGGGGATATGGGCCTTCTGCTCTGAGGTCAAAACGGCTGCCTTGCTCACAGTACCATGATGTGGGCCCTCTGCTGTGAGTTCACTCCGGCAAGGATCCCTTATCATCGGTGCTCTGAGCCGCCTGCTGGGAGGTTCCAACTGCTGGATTCCTCAACTTTTTTATTCTATGTGCCCTCTGTTGTGAGGCTCCTCCTGCCTGCCTCACTGCCAGCCCCTGGTGATGACTGTCCTATGGCTTGAGGCCACATGTGCTGCGTTCCTCAGCTTTCGATGATGTGGCCCCACTCGTGTGAGGACACTCCTGCCTGGTTCCCATCCCCTTGGTGAGGTGAGCCCTCTGGCGAGAGTCTAATCCTGGCTGGGTTCCTCAACGTTCTGTGAGGTAGGCCCTCTGCTGTGAGGTCACTCCTGCCTGGCTGGCACACGTCACCTTGGAGACGTGAGCCCTCTGGTGGCAGTTGGAGCGTGCAGGGTGCCTCCTCCTCTCGGTGATGACGGCCCTCTGGCATCAGGCCCTAAATGGTGGGCTCCCCACATTTTCTGATGTGCGCCCAGTGGTGCGAGGACACTCCAGCCAGGTTCCCATTCCCATGGGGATGTGGGCCTTCTGCGCTGAGGTCCTAACGCCTGGGTTGCTCACAGTTTTATGATGTGTGCCCTCTGCTGTGAGTTCACTGCGGCCTGGATCCCATAGCCTCGGTGTTCTGAGCCGCCTGCTGGAAGTTCTAAATGCTGGAATCCTCACGTTTTTTATATTATGTGCCCTGTGTTGTGAGGCTACTCCTGCCTGTCTCACTCCAAGGCCCTTGGTGATGTGGGTCCTCTGGTTTGAGGACACATGTGCTGGGTTCCTCACCATTCGATGATGAGGCCCCACTGGTGTGAGGATAATCCTGGCTGGTTCCCATCCCCTTTGTGATGTGGGCCCTCTGGTGAGAGTCTGATCCTGGCTGGGTTCCTCACCCATCTGTGAGGTGGGCCCTCTACTATCAGGTAACTCTTGCGTGGCTTGCTCACCTCGCCTTGTTGACATGAGCCCTCTGGTGGCACTTGGACCCTGCTGGGAGCCTCCTCACCTCTGTGATGAGGGCCCTCTGATGTCAGGCCCTAACTGCTGGGCTCCCCAACTTTTCTTAGTGAGCCCAGTGATGCTCGGGCACTCCTCTTAGGTTCCCATCTCCATGGGGATGTGGGCCTTCTGCTCTGAGGTTCCAACGGCTGGGTTGATCACAATTTCATGATTTGTGCCCTCTGCTGTGAGTTCACTGTGGCCTGGATCCCATAGCCTCTGTGCTCTTGGCCGCCTGCTAGGAGGTTCCAACTGCTGGATTCCTCACTTTTTTAATTTTTTAGGCCCTCTGTTGTGAGGATCCTCCTGCCTGCCTCACTCCCAGCCCCTTCGTGATGTGTGTCATCTGGTTTGAGGCCACATGTGCTGGGTTCCTCACCTTTCGATGATGTGAGACCAATGGTCTTAGGAGACTCCTGCCTGGTTCACATCCCCTTGGTGATGTGGGCCCTCTGTTGAGAGTCTGATCCTGGCTGGGTTCCTCACCCTTCTGTGAGGTGGGCCGTCTGCTGTGAGGTCACTCCTGCCTGGCTTGCTCTCAGCTCGCCTTGTGGACATGAGCCCTCTGGTGGCACTTGGAGCCTGCTGGGAGCCTCCTCCCCTCGGTGATGAGGGCCCTCTGGCATCAGGCCCTAACGGCTGGACTCCCCACATTTTGTGATGTGCGCCCAGTGGTTCGAAGACTCTCCAACCAGGTTCACATCCCCATTGAGATGTGGGTCTTCTGCTCTGAAGTCCCAACGGCTGGGTTGTTCACAGTTTCATGATGTGGGCTCTCTGCTGTTAGTTCACTCTGGCCTGGATGCCATAGACTCTGTGCTCTGGGCCGCCTGCTGGGAGGTTCCAACTGCTCGATTCCTCAACTTTTGTATTCTATGGGTCCTGTGTTGCGATGCTCCTCCTGCCTGCCTCACTCACAACCCCTTCGAGATGTGGGTCCTCTGGTTTGAGGCCACATGTGCTGGGTTCCGCAACTTTCAATGATGTGGCTCCACTGGTGTGAGGACACTCCTGCCTGGTTCCCATCCCCTTGGTGATGTGGGCCTTCTGGTGACAGTCTTATCCTGGCTGGGTTCCTCACTCTTCTGTGAGGTAGGCCCTCTGCTGTGAGGTCAATCCTGCCTGACTTGCACACATCACCTTGGCGACGTGGGCCCTCTGTTGGCACATGGAACCTGCTGGGAGCCTCCTCCCCTCGGTGATGACGGTCCTCTAGCATCAGGCCCTAACTGCTGGGCTCCCCACGTTTTCTGATGTGAGCCCAGTGATGCCAGGACACTCCTGTCAGGTTCCCATCCCCATGGGGATGTGGGCCTTCTGCTCTGAGGTCCCAACGCCTGGGTTGCTCACAGTTTCATGATGTGGGCTCTCTGCTGTTAGTTCACTCCTGCCTGCATCCCATAGCTTCTGTGCTCTCGGCCGCCTGCTGGGAGGTTCAAAATGCTGGATTCCTCACCTTTTTTATTCTTTGGGTCCTCTGTTTTTAGGCTACTCCTACCTGCCTCACTCCCATCCCCTTTGTGATGTATGTCCTCTGATATGAGGCCGCATGTGCTGGGTTCCTCACCTTTCGATGATGTGGCCCCACTGGTGGGAGGACAGCCCTGACTGGTTCCCATCCCCTTGGTGTTGTGGGTCCTATGGCGAGAGTCTCATCCTGCCTCGGTTCCTCTCCCTTCTGTGAAATAGGCCCTCTGCTGTGAGGTCACTACTGCCTGGCTGGCGCATGCCACCTTGTAGACGTGGGCCCTCTGTTGGCAGTTGGAACCTGTTGGGAGTCTCCTCCCCTCAGTTATGAGGGCCCCCTGGCGTCAGGCCCTATCTGCTGGGCTCCTAACATTTTCTGATATGTGCTAAGTGGTGCGAAGCCACTCCTGCCAGGTTCCCATCCCAATGGGGATGTGGGCCTTCTGTTCTGTGGTCCCAAAGGCTGGGCTGCTCACAGGTTCATGATGTGGGCCCTCTGCTGTGAGTTCACTGCGGCCTGGATCTCATAGCCTCGGTGCTCTGGGCCGCTTGCTGGGAGGTTCCAACTGCTGGATTCCTCAACTTTTATATTCTATGGACCCTGTGTTGTGAGGCCGGTCCTGCCAGCCTCATTCCGAACCCCTTGGTGATGTGGTTCCTCTGGTTTGAGGCTACATGTGCTGGGATCCTCACCTTTCGATGATGTTGTCCCACTGGTGTGGGGACACTCCTGCCTGGTTCCCATCCCCTTGGTGATGTGGGCCCTCTGGTGAGAGTCTGATCCTGGCTGTGTTCCTCACCCTTCTGTGAGGTGGGCCCTCTGCTGTGAGGTCACTCCTGCCGGGCTGGCACACATCGCCTTGGTGACGTTGGCCCTCTGGTGGCAGCTGGAGCCTGTTGGGAGCCTCGTCCCCTCGGTGATGAGTGCAGTCTAGCATCAGGCCCTAACTTCTGAGCACCCCACGTTTTCTGATGTGAGCCCAGTGATGCCAGGACACTCCTGTCATGTTCCCATCACCATGGGGATGTGGGCCTTCTGCTCTGAGGTCCCAATGTCTGGGTTGCTCACAGTTTCATGATGTGGGCTGTCTGGTGTTAGTTCACTCTGGCCTGGATCCCCTAGCCTCTGTGCTCTGGGCCGCCTGCTGGGAGGTTCCAACTGCTGGATTCCTCACCTTTCTTATTTTTGAGCCCTCTGTTGTGAGGCTCCTCCTGCCTGCCTCACTCCCAGCCCCTTGGTGATGGGTGTCCTATGGTTTGAAGCCACATGTTCTGGGTTCCTCACCTTTAGATGATGTGGCCCTACTCATGTGAGGACACTCCTGCCTGGTTCCAATCCATTTGGTGATGTGGGCCCTCTGGTGCGAGTCTGATCCTGACTGGGTTCGTCACACTTCTCTGAGGTGGACCCTCTGCTGTGAGGTCATTCGTGCCTGGTTGGCACACATCGCCTTGGCGACGTCAGCCCTCTGGTGGCAGTTGGAGCCTGCTGGGAGCCTCCTTCCCTTGGTGATGAGGGTCCTCTGGCGTCAGACCCTAACTGCTGGTCTCCCAAAATTTTCTGATACGTTCTGAGTGGTGCGAGGACACTCTTACCAGATTTATATCCCCATGGGGATGTGAGCCTCGTGCTCTGAGGTCCCAATGGCTGGGTTGCTCAGTTTCATGACATGGGCCCTCTTCTGTGAGTTCACTGTGACCTGGATCCCATAGCCTCGGTGTTCTGGGCCGCCTGCTGGGAGGTTCCAACTGCTGGATTCCTCACTTTTTTATTCTATGGGCCCAGTGTTGTGAGGCTACTCCTGCCTGCCTCACTCAGAGGCACTTGGTGATGTGGGTCCTCTGGTTTGAGGACACATGTGCTGAGTACCTCACCTTTCAATGATGTGGCCCCACTGGTGTGAAGACACTCCTGCCTGGTTCCCATCCTCTTGGTGATGTGGGCCCTCTGGTGAGAGTCTGATGTTGGCTGGGATTCTCACCCTTATGTGAGGTGGGACCTCTGCTGTGCGGTAACTCCTGCCTGGCTTGCTCACGTTGCCTTGGCAACGTGAGCCCTCAGGTGGCAGTTGGAGCCTGCTGGGAATCTCCTCCCCTCGGTTATGAGAGCTCTGGATAAAACACATATGCCCTTTTTTGCCAAGTGCATTATTTTCCAAGTTCTGTCTCTTTTCCTATGCTTCAAGAGTGACTCCTGTGTACCTTCTGAAATCAGTTTCCAGCAATTCTGCCCCGCATTCAAGTCTTCTTCGCAGCCTTACTTCAGTATAATTTTGGATGATACCTGTCATTTATAACTCTGCAGGTTTGTGAATTACAGTGCCCCTGAGCTCCTTTCTTCAACTTGCATTCTTGTGAGCTGGCCGCAAAACCGCAGGATTGCTTCAGGCCCTAGTGTGGTTCCGGCATGGCACTCCGAGCCTTTGCTTATTTCCTCTTCCTGGTGGGAAATGAGAGTTAAATTTGCCCGTCCAGACACCTCCAGCTAGTCTCTCATTGGTTCTCCCTATTCCTGTTCATTTTCCGCCGAAATTGCAAACTGGGACAAACAGGAGGTTAAAGGCACTGACTCTCCAAGTGGGGAGAGTGTTAGTAAAGCGTCTGGAATGTTGCACCCGAGTACCAGGGGACGAAAACTGAGACACATTTGAACACGTTTCCCGATCACACAGTGGATCATACTCTGGGTTCCACATGCATGTTTTAGCTGAAGGAAGAATCCCTTAAACCTGGAGAGTTGAGACCCATGGAATGGGTACCATGCAATATGACTTCAAAGGGTCTGCATTTGCTCACCGAACCTCACCAATCCTATCAGTGCTGTGTTTATGCCGCTGTACACACGCTTGATTCTCTTTCGAAGACATATAAATCCATAGTTTTTAAGATTCTTTCTAGTCAGGTATATTCTTAGGCGTTAAATATGGGTTGTTGAGTCCACTTCGTTGAGCAAGGAGTAGCTCTTGTCTATTACATATTTGGCTTATGGAACGGTATCTGTGCTAATTTCAATCTCTGGTTTTATGCAGCACCCCAACTCACCTTTTTCCTTAAGCAAGCATACGTCGGTTTTCTACATTTCAGACCCTGTTCTGTTTTGTAATTCAGTTCCTGTGTAGCCAAGTTTACATTCCGTGTAGTAGTGATATCTTATGATGTTTCTTTTCCTCTGTGACTTATTTCACTTAGAATCATCGTACCTGAATCCACTCATTATGCTGCTAAGGGCCTGATGACATAGATTTCATTGCTGAGTGATATTGCATTGTACGTAAGTACCACAACTTCTTTATCCATTTTTCGCTTTCTGCGATATTGAACTTGTACCGTAAATGAGGTTCTTGTAAACAGAGCTGTCCCAACCTTTGGGGTTGCTGTGTCTTTTTGATTTTAATTTCCCTAAGCTATAGGACCATAAGTGGATGTGCCCTAGGCTCTGTTGCTTTGTTTTTTAGATGTTTCAGGAAACACCATACACTCCTCCAGAGTGGCTTTTGGCAATTTACATCCCGCCATCAGCATAACAAGGCTCCTAGTTCTCCATGGCCTGTCCTGCCTTTCTGGATTATACACTTTTTTCAGATGGCCCTTTTGACCGGGGGGCAGTGAGACTTCATTGTAGTGCAGATTTCCTTTGCAAGCTTGCTTGGTTGTCCAAAAAGGGCGTATGCGTTTTTTCCTGAATATATTCAGGAAAAAACGCATACGCCCTTTTTGGCCAAGTGCATCATTGTGGACGTTCTGCCTCTTTTCCTATGCTTTACATGCAATTCCAGTCTACCTCCTGAAATCGGTTTCCTGCAATTCTGCCCCGCTTTCAAGTCCTCTTGGCAGCCTTACTTCAATATATTTTTGGACGATAGCTGTCATTTATAACTCTGCAGGTTTGTGAATTACAGTGCCCCTGAGCTCCTTTCTTCAACTCGCTTTCTTGTGAGCTGGCCGCAACACCGCAGGATTGCTTCAGGCCCTAGTGTGGTTCCGGCATGGCACGCTGAGCCTTTGGTTAATTCCTCTTCCTGGTGGGAAATGAGAGTTAAATTTGCCCGTCCAGACATCTCCAGCTAGTCTCTCATTGGTTCTCCCTATTCCTGTTCATTTTCCGCAGAAATTGCAAACTGGGCCCAACAGGAAGTTAAAGGCACTGACTCTCCAAGTGGGGAGAGTGTTAGTAAAGCGTCTGGAATGTTGCACCCGAGTACCAGGGGACGAAAACTGAGACACATTTGAACACGTTTCCCGATCACACGGTGGATCATACTCTGGGTTCCGCATGCATATTTTAGCTGAAGGAAGAATCCCTTAAACCTGGAGAGTTGAGACCCATGGAATGGGTACCATGCAATATGACTTCAAAGGGTGTGCATTTGCTCACCGAACCTCACCAATCCTATCACTGCTGCGTTTATGCCGCTGTACACATGCTTGATTCTCTTTCGGAGACATATAAATGCATAGGTTTTAAGATTCTTACTAGTCAGGTATATTCTTAGGCGTTTAATATGGGGTGTTGAGTCCACTTCGTTGAGCAAGGAGTAGCTCTTGTCTATTACATATTTGGCTTATGGAACGGTATCTGTGCTAATTTCAATGTCTGGTTTTATGCAGCACCCCAACTCACCATTCCCCTTAAGCAAGCATAAGTTGGTTTTCTACATTTGAGACCCTATTCTGTTTTGTAATTCAGTTCCTGTGTGTCCAAGTTTACATTCCGTGTATTAGTGATACCTTATGATGTTTCTTTTCCTCTGTGACTTATTTCACTTAGAATCATCGTACCTGAATCCACTCATTATGCTGCTAAGGGCCTGATGACATAGATTTCATTGCTGAGTGATATTGCATTGTACGTAAGTACCACAACTTCTTTATCCATTTTTCGCTTTCTGCGATATTGAACTTGTACCGTAAATGAGGTTCTTGTAAACAGAGCTGTCCCAACCTTTGGGGTTGCTGTGTCTTTTTGATTTTAATTTCCCTAAGCTATAGGACCATAAGTGGATGTGCCCTAGGCTCTGTTACTTTGTTTTTTAGATGTTTCAGGAAACACCATACACTCCTCCAGAGTGGCTTTTGGCAATTTACATCCCGCCCATCAGCATAACAAGGCTCCTAGTTCTCCATGGCCTGTCCTGCCTTTCTGGATTATACACTTTTTCCAGATGGCCCTTTTGACCGGGGGGCAGTGAGACTACATTTTAGTGCAGATTTCCTTTGCAAGCTTGCTTGGTTGTCCAAAAAGGGCGTATGCGTTTTTTCCTGAATATATTCAGGAAAAAACGCATACGCCCTTTTTGGCCAAGTGCATCATTGTGGACGTTCTGCCTCTTTTCCTATGCTTTACATGCAATTCCAGTCTACCTCCTGAAATCGGTTTCCTGCAATTCTGCCCCGCTTTCAAGTCCTCTTGGCAGCCTTACTTCAATATATTTTTGGACGATAGCTGTCATTTATAACTCTGCAGGTTTGTGAATTACAGGGCCCCTGAGCTCCTTTCTTCAACTCGCTTTCTTGTGAGCTGACCGCAACACCGCAGGATTGCTTCAGGCCCTAGTGTGGTTCCGGCATGGCACGCTGAGCCTTTGGTTAATTCCTCTTCCTGGTGGGAAATGAGTGTTAAATTTGCCCGTCCAGACACCTCCAGCTAGTCTCTCATTGGTTCTCCCTATTCCTGTTCATTTTCCGCAGAAATTGCAAACTGGGCCCAACAGGAAGTTAAAGGCACTGACTCTCCAAGTGGGGAGAGTGTTAGTAAAGCGTCTGGAATGTTGCACCCGAGTACCAGGGGACGAAAACTGAGACACATTTGAACATGTTTCCCGATCACACGGTGGATCATACTCTGGGTTCCACATGCATATTTTAGCTGAAGGAAGAATCCCTTAAACCTGGAGAGTTGAGACCCATGGAATGGGTACCATGCAATATGACTTCAAAGGGTCTGCATTTGCTCACCGAACCTCACCAATCCTATCACTGCTGCGTTTATGCCGCTGTACACATGCTTGATTCTCTTTCGGAGACATATAAATCCATAGGTTTTAAGATTCTTACTAGTCAGGTATATTCTTAGGCGTTTAATATGGGGTGTTGAGTCCACTTCGTTGAGCAAGGAGTAGCTGTTGTCTATTACATATTTGGCTTATGGAACGGTATCTGTGCTAATTTCAATGTCTGGTTTTATGCAGCACCCCAACTCACCATTCCCCTTAAGCAAGCATAAGTTGGTTTTCTACATTTGAGACCATATTCTGTTTTGTAATTCAGTTCCTGTGTAGCCAAGTTTACATTCCGTGTATTAGTGATACCTTATGATGTTTGTTTTTCTGTGTGACTTATTTCACTTAGAATCATCGTACCTGAATCCACTCATTATGCTGCTACTGGCCTGATGACATAGATTTCATTGCTGAGTGATATTGCATTGTACGTAATACCACAAGTTCTTTATCCATTTTTCGATTTCTGCGATATTGAACTTGTACCGTAAATGAGGTTCTTGTAAACAGAGCTGTCCCAAACTTTGGGGTGGCTGTGTCTTTTTTATTTTAATTTCCCTCAGCTATAGGACCATAAGTGGAAGTGCCCTAGCCTCTGTTGCTTTGTTTTTTAGATGTTTCAGGAAACACCATACACTTCTCCAGAGTGGCTGTTGGTAATTTACATCCCGCCCATCAGCATAACAAGGCTCCCAGTTCTCCATGGCCTGTCCTGTCCTTCTGGATTTTACACATTTTTCAGGTGGCCCTTTTGACGGGGGGGCAGTGAGACTTCATTGTAGTGCATATTTCCTTTGCAAGCTTGCTTGGTTGGCCAAAAAGGGCGTATGCGTTTTTTGCTGAATATATTCAGGAAAAAACGCATACGCCCTTTTTGGCCAAGTGCATCATTGTGGACGTTCTGCCTCTTTTCCTATGCTTTACATGCAATTCCAGTCTACCTCCTGAAATCGGTTTCCTGCAATTCTGCCCCGCTTTCAAGTCCTCTTGGCAGCCTTACTTCAATATATTTTTGGACGATAACTGTCATTTATAACTCTGCAGGTTTGTGAATTACAGGGCCCCTGAGCTCCTTTGTTCAACTCACTTTCTTGTGAGCTGGCCGCAACACCGCAGGATTGCTTCAGGCCCTAGTGTGGTTCCGGCATGGCACGCTGAGCCTTTGGTTAATTCCTCTTCCTGGTGGGAAATGAGAGTTAAATTTGCCCGTCCAGACACCTCCAGCTAGTCTCTCATTGGTTCTCCCTATTCCTGTTCATTTTCCGCAGAAATTGCAAACTGGGCCAAACAGGAGGTTAAAGGCACTGACTCTCCAAGTGGGGAGAGTGTTAGTAAAGCGTCTGGAATGTTGCACCCGAGTACCAGGGGACGAAAACTGAGACACATTTGAACACGTTTCCCGATCACACGGTGGATCATACTCTGGGTTCCACATGCATGTTTTAGCTGAAGGAAGAATCCCTTAAACCTGGAGAGTTGAGACCCATGGAATGGGTACCATGCAATATGACTTCAAAGGGTCTGCATTTGCTCACCGAACCTCACCAATCCGATAACTGCTGCGTTTATGCTGCTGTACACACTCTTGATTCTCTTTCAGAGACATATAAATCCATACGTTTTAAGATTCTTACTAGTCAGGTATATTCTTAGGTGTTTAATATGGGGTGTTGAGTCCACTTCATTGAGCAAGCCGTAGCTCTTGTCGATTACACATTTGGCTTATGGAACGGTATCTGTGCTAATTTCAATCTCTGGTTTTATGCAGCACCCCAACTCACATTTCCCCTTAAGCAAGCATAAGTTGGTTTTCTACATTTGAGACCCTGTTCTGTTTTGTAATTCAGTTCCTGTGTAGACAAGTTTACATTTCGTGTATTAGTGATATCTTATGATGTTTCTTTTTCTGTGTGACTTATTTCACTTAGAATCATCGTACCTGAATCCACTCATTATGCTGCTACGGGCCTGATGACATAGATTTCATTGCTGAGTGATATTGCATTGTATGTAAGTACCACAACTTCTTTATCCATTTTTCGCTCTCTGTGATATTGAACTTGTACCGTAAATGAGGTTCTTGTAAACAGAGCCGTCCCAAACTTTGGGGTGGCTGTGTCTTTTTGATTTTAATTTCCCTAAGCTATAGGACCATAAGTGGAAGTGCCCTAGGTTCTGTTGCTTTGTTTTTTGGATGTTTTAGGAAACACCATACACTTCTCCAGAGTGGCTGTTGGCAATTTACATCCCGCCCATCTGCATAAGAAGGTTCCCAGTTCTCCATGGCCTGTCCTGCCTTTCTAGATTTTACACTTTTTTCAGATGACCCTTTTGACCGGGGGGCAGTGAGACTTCATTGTAGTGCAGATTTCCTTTGCAAGCTTGCTTGGTTGGCCAAAAAGTGCGTATGCGTTTTTTCCTGAATATATTCAGGAAAAAACGCATACGCCCTTTTTGGCCAAGTGCATCATTGTGGACGTTCTGCCTCTTTTCCTATGCTTTACATGCAATTCCAGTCTACCTCCTGAAATCGGTTTCCTGCAATTCTGCCCCGCTTTCAAGTCCTCTTGGCAGCCTTACTTCAATATATTTTTGGACGATAGCTGTCATTTATAACTCTGCATGTTTGTGAATTACAGTGCCCCTGAGCTCCTTTCATCAACTCGCTTTCTTGTGAGCTGGCGGCAACACCGCAGGATTGCTTCAGGCCCTAATGTGGTTCTGGCATGGCACTCCGAGCCTTTGGTTAATTCCTCTTCCTGGTGGGAAATGAGAGTTAAATTTGTCCGTCCAGACACCTCCAGCTAGTCTCTCATTGGTTCTCCCTATTCCTGTTCGTTTTCCGCAGAAATTGCAAACTGGGCCAAAGAGGAGGTTAAAGGCACTGACTCTCCGAGTGGGGAGAGTGTTAGTAAAGCGTCTGGAATGTTGCACCCGAGTACCAGGGGACGAAAACTGAGACACATTTGAACACATTTCCCGATCACACGTTGGATCATACTCTGGGTTCCACATGCATGTTTTAGCTGAAGGAAGAATCCCTTAAACCTGGAGAATTGAGAACCATGGAATGGGTACCATGCAATATGACTTCAAAGGGTCTGCATTTGCTCACCGAACCTCACCAATCCGATCACTGCTGCATTTATGCCGCTGTACACACGCTTGATTCTCTTTCGGAGACATATAAATCCATAGGTTTTAAGATTCTTACTAGTCAGTTATATTCTTAGGCGTTTAATAAGGGGTGTTGAGTCCACTTCGTTGAGCAAGGAGTAGCTCATGTCTATTACATATTTGGCTTATGGAAAGGTATCTGTGTTAATTTCAATCTCTGGTTTTATGGAGCACCCCAACTCACCTTTCCCCTTAAGCAAGCATAAGTTGGTTTTCTACATTTGAGACACTATTCTGTTTTGTAATTCAGTTCCTGTGTAGCCAAGTTTACATTCCGTGTAGTAGTGATATCTTATGATGTTTCTTTTTCTGTGTGACTTATTTCACTTAGAATCATCGTACCTGAATCCACTCATTATGCTGCTACTGGCCTGATGACATAGATTTCATTGCTGAGTGATATTGCATTGTACGTAAGTACCACAACTTCTTTATCCATTTTTCACTTTCTGCGATATAGAACTTGTACTGTAAACGAGGTTCTTGTAAACAGAGCCGTCCCAAACTTTGGGGTGGCTGTGTCTTTTTGATTTTAATTTCCCTAATCTATAGGACCATAAGTGGAAGTGCCCTAGGCTCTGTTGCTTTGTTTTTTAGATGTTTCAGGAAACACCATACACTTCTCCAGAGTGGCTGTTGGCAATTTACATCCCGCCCATCAGCATAACAAGGATCCCAGTTCTCCATGGCCTGTCCTGCCTTTCTGGATTTTACACTTTTTTCAGATGGCCCTTTTGACTGGGGGGCAGTGAGACTTCATTGTAGTGCAGATTTCCTTTGCAAGCTTGCTTGGTTGGCCAAAAAGTGCGTATGCGTTTTTTCCTGAATATATTCAGGAAAAAACGCATACGCCCTTTTGGGCCAAGTGCATCATTGTGGACGTTCTGCCTCTTTTCCTATGCTTTACATGCAATTCCAGTCTACCTCCTGAAATCGGATTCCTGCAATTCTGCCCCGCTTTCAAGTCCTCTTTGCAGCCTTACTTCAATATATTTTTTGGACGATAGCTGTCATTTATAACTCTGCAGGTTTGTGAATTACAGTGCCCCTGAGCTCCTTTCTTCAACTCGCTTTCTTGTGAGCTGGCCGCAACACCGCAGGATTGCTTCAGGCCCTAGTGTGGTTCCGGCATGGCTCGCTGAGCCTTTGGTTATTTCCGCTTCCTGGTGGGAAATGAGAGTTAAATTTGCCTGTCCAGACACCTCCAGCTAGTCTCTCATTGGTTCTCCCTATTCCTGTTCATTTTCTGCAGAAATTGCAAACTGGGTCAAACAGGAGGTTAAAGGCACTGACTCTCCAAGTGGGGAGAGTGTTAGTAAAGCGTCTGGAATGTTGCACTCGAGTACCAGGGGATGAAAACTAAGACACATTTGAACACGTTTCCCGATCACACGGTGGATCATACTCTGGGTTCCGCATGCATGTTTTAGCTGAAGGAAGAATCCCTTAAACCTGGAAAGTTGAGAACCATGGAATGGGTACCATGCAATATGAATTCAAAGGGTCTGCATTTGCTCACCGAATCTCACCAATCCGATCACTGCTGCATTTATGCCGCAGTACACACGCTTGATTCTCTTTTGGAGACATATAAATCCATAGGTTTTAAGATTCTTACTAGTCAGGTATATTCTTAGGCGTTTAATATGGGGTGTTGAGTCCACTTCGTTGAGCAAGCAGTAGCTCTTGTCTATTACATATTTGGCTTATGGAAAGGTATCTGTGCTAATTTCAATCTCTGGTTTTATGCAGCACCCCAACTCACCTTTCCCCTTAAGCAAGCATAAGTTGGTGTTCTACATTTGAGACACTGTTCTGTTTTGTAATTCAGTTCCTGTGTAGCCAAGTTTACATTCCGTGTAGTAGTGATATCTTATGATGTTTCTTTTTCTGTGTGACTTATTTCACTTAGAATCATCGTACCTGAATCCACTCATTATGCTGCTACTGGCCTGATGACATAGATTTCATTGCTCAGTGATATTGCATTGTATGTAAGTACCACAACTTCTTTATCCATTTTTCGCTTTCTGCGATATTGAACTTGTACTGTAAACGAGGTTCTTGTAAACAGAGCCATGCCAAATATTGGAGTGGCTGTGTCTTTTCGATTTTAATTTCCCTAATCTATAGGACCATAAGTGGAAGTGCCCTAGGCTCTGTTGCTTTGTTTTTTAGATGTTTCAGGAAACACCATACACTTCTCCAGAGTGGCTGTTTGCAATTTACATCCCACGCATCAGCATAACAAGGCTCCCAGTTCTCCAAAGCCTGTCCTGCCTTTCTGGATTTTACACTTTTTTCAGATGGCCTTTTTGACCGGGGGGCAGTGAGACTTCATTGCAGTGCAGATTTCCTTTGCAAGCTTGCTTGGTTGGCCAAAAAGGACGTATGCGTTTTTTCCTGAATATATTCAGGAAAAAACGCATACGCCGTTTGGGGCCAACTGCATCGTTGTCGAAATTCTGCCGCTTTTCATGTGCTTTAAAGACGAGTCCAATCTATCTCTTGAAATCTGTTTCTTGCAATTCTGTCTTGCATTCAGATCCTCTTCTTTGCCTTACCTCAACATATTTTTGGACGTTAGTTTTCATTTATAACTCTGCAGGTTTGTTAATTGCAGTGACCCTGAGCTCCATTTTTTAAGTTGCTCTTTTGTGACCTGGCCTCAAAGCCGCAGAATTGCTTCAGGCCCTATTTTGGCTCTGGCGAGGCGGGCTGAGCCTTTTTTTAATTCTTATTCTTAATGGGAAATTAGAGTGACATGTGCCCGTCCAAACCCCTACAACTATTCTCTCATTTGTTCCCCCTCTTCCCGTTCATCCTCCTCACAATTTGCAAAATGTGTGAAACAGAAGTTTAAATGTGCTGATTCTCTAAGTGGGGAGATTCTAAGTATCGTGGCTGGAATGATGAACAGGAGCACCAGGAGAGGATAAATGAGGTGCATTTTAGACACATCTCCCGAGAACACGGTGTACAGTCCTCTGTGTTTTCCATGCATGTTTTAGCTGTAGGAAGATTCCTTGAACGTGCAGATTTGGGACCCATTGAATGGGTACCAGGTAGTATTACTTTAAAGGGTGTGCATTTCCTCACCCAACCTCACATTTCTCTTAGCGCGAACAGTTTCCAGCCTTATGTCTCATCCTGCTGTGTGTCTAGATGTGTTCAATCCATGTTGCATCACCGTCCCTGAGGAAAAGTTGTAAGAGGTTTTCTCTGTCTCTCTGTCGTTTATTTTTTTCAATTTATTACTATATTGGTTACAGCTGATTTTCAAAGCTCTGTTTCTTGCTGCTGTACATCCACTTGATTCACGTACAGAGAGACATCAATAAATTCTTTTTCAGATTCTTACCAGTCATAGATATTCTTTTCCGGTGACTTGAGTGTGCTGAGTGCAGTTTTTTAGCTACCGTGTAGGCCTTGTTGATTATCAGTTTGGTATTTGGAATGGTATCTTTGCTAATTTCAACCTCCTGGATGATGCCTCACCCCTCCCCACCTTTCCCGTTTAGCAGCCTTACGCGTGTTTTCTACATATTTGACTATGTTTTTGTTTTGTAATTTATTTCATGTGTAGCCATTTTGGGTTCCAACTTTAAGTGATATCTTATGATATGTGTCTTTTTCTTTTTGAATTGTGTCACTTAGAATGATCATACGTAACTCCTCCGGAGTTGTTACAACTGGCCATATTTCATTGATTTCCAGGCTGAGTAATAGTCCACTCTACATAAGTACCACATCTCTATCCATTTTTTCCCTTCAGAGACATTTAAGTTATATCCTAGTCGAGGATCTTTTAAACAGAGAGGCAGTAAACATTGGGGTGCCTGTGTCCTCTCGATTTTTGTTTTTCCCAAGATATACGCCCATGAGTGCAAGTGCCCTATGCTCTGTAGCTCATTTTTTAGATGCTTTAGTAAACACAATACACTTCTCCAGAATGGCCGTTGGCAATATACATTTCCACTATAAGCCTCACAGGGCTCCCTCTTCTCCTTGCCCTGTCCTGCATTTCTGGTGTTTACACTTTATGAGGATGGCTCTTCTGACTGATGCGAAGTGATATCTTTTGTAGTATTGATTTCCAGTGCCCACCTGTTTGGTTGGCTAAAAAAGTGTATGCCCTTTTCTTGAATATATACAGAAAAAAACGCATACAGCCTTTTTGGCCAACTGCAATGTTGGCAATGTTCAGCCCCTTTTCTTGTGCTTAATGGCGAGTCCTTTCTACCTCCTCAAATCCCTTTCCTGCCATTCTCCCTTGCTTACCAATCCTTTTCTCTGACTTTCCTCAAGACATTTTTCAGTGATAGATATTTTCAACTCTGCAGTTTCGTGAATTTTACTGCCCCTGAGTTCCATTGTTCAACTTGTGTTTATGGGAACTGGCCACAAAGCAGTGGGATTTCCTCAAGCCCTATACTGTTTCCATGGGCAACCCTAGCCTTTGGTCAATTCGTCTTCCTGATTGGAAATTAGAGTGACATGTGCCTGTCTGAACACCTAGGACTTGTCTCTCATTGTTCCTCATCCTTCCGCTTCATCCTCTGGACAAATTCCAAACTGTACGCAACAGGATGTTGACAGTGCTGACATCTCCAAGTGGGGAGACTGTTAGTAAAGACGCTGGAGGTGTGAACCCGAGCACCAGGAGATGAGGAGATGAGATGCCTTTTCCAAACTCTTCCCGATCAGACGGTATACCATCCTCTGGGTGTGACAGACATGTTTTAGCAGTAGGAAGAGTCCCATTCATGTAAGGAGAACACCAGGGCTTTTTCAAAATCAGTGTCTCCCCGAACCCCAAACTGGGGAATTTTTTAAGCTACGGCTACACATATGTTCATTAAGGGCCTTGGGAAGTAGGCAGAGTCCAAACTTTAGATGATTGAAGTCTTCAGGGTCAGAAGCACTCACCACCGGCTTCCCTTAGGTTACACTTTAACTGTCATTGATAGATGATGTCAATAAAAATATCTATTCTTTTTCCGATTATTTCCCCTTATAGCTTATTGCAAAATATTGAGTGTAGTTCCCTGTGCTATACAGTAGTTCCTTGTTGATGATCTATTTTATACATAGCAGTGTGTATGTGTTAATTCCAAACTGTTAATTTATCCCTCCTCCCACCTTTCCCCTTTGGTAATAATAAATTATAAGATTTTATACTTCTCAGAAATGGGGGAGCTGAAAGAGAGGTATCATTTTCAATGGAAAAGCATTTAAAACAAGATTGAAGCTTTAACCAAGATTATTAGATGTACATCCTTGGAAAGAAATCACTTCATTTCTCTAATATTGACCTGACAAATAAGACAACCCTTTTCACTGAACTTGCTTATAATAAAGTGATGGAAATATCAAATGGAAGTGTTAGAAACATCTTATTTTACCCGAGCCTTATAAACTGTTCTATGTTAACTAGAGTTTGGCTCACACATCTGTTCATTGAAGTTACAATAGTCTCAATTTCTGTTACTGATCCTCCAGAGTGGACCCCAACAAGTGTCCCCCTGCCCAGTGTCATTGGGGCCAACAGATCGAGACTGAGTTTGGTTCACAAGCAAAGGAAACTTTATATTTTGATCAGAGAATGGAGAGGTGAGAGCATGCACTACCCCGTGGGCTGTGGGCTGGGCTGCTGTGTAGAGATCCTGTCAGAGTCAGTGGGAGGGAGGGGGCGGAGCTCTCGAGGGCCGGGTTGGCTGCAGCTCAGGCTCTATATCTCGGAGTCTGCACTGGGCCCCAGGAGCTGAGGTGTCGACCCAGCCATTCTGCACTAGGAAATCTGGTCTGAAGTGCCGGGTGTGGAACCTCTGCATGCGGGACCCTAGGAGCACGTGAAATTAGACAAAGCACAAAGGATAAAAAAGGTCAGACTTGACTTTATTGCCCAGATTCTATTTTTATCTCCCAGGGATTTTTCATGGGCTTTGCTGGGGACAAACCCCTCCTCTGCCTTTTGTCCCGTTCCTCATTCTTGGAGTGCTGAGGGTGCAGACCCTTCTTCTGTAACTGCTGAGTGCTGAGTTGGGAGCCCTCATACCAGGGGACGAGGGTCAGAACTTCTCCCCAGCAGCCTCCAGGTGACGTTGATTGTCCCCAGGACCCCTGCCTCCCTGCTCGTCCACCTGAGCACCAGCATTGGAAGTGTTATAGATTCTAATGACCTTTAAGGGTCCAGGAAAGAGATGTGCAGAGACGCTGTGGGGGCCGGTTTCACCCCGCCCCACATTTGTTCGGCCACCTTAGGCTGACCGTTTCTGCCAGCCTAGATGCTCTGACCAGTAGTCTGCTCTTTCTTCAATTAGGCCCCTGAATTAACGTAAAAACAGCACCAGGTGTCAGAGCCCTGCCCGCTCAACTCCCAGACAGTCCAGGGTCAGTGGTGATCAAGGACCATGATGGCCACTGAGTCAACAGCCTTTTGAAGTAAACAGGAGTCCAGCCGGTCTTATTGGCCACCATCATCACGGTGTCTGTAGGCTTTTCTATGGTGACAGTGTGATATACGGTTCCCCCGCCAAGATTATTAGCTCCCCTCCGGGTGCAGTAAGTCCTGCAAGCAGTAGTCTACTCCTTCGGGACACACTATTGTTGTTTTATGAGAGAAACTCCAGGTCAAGTGATGTTCACACGAGTCGTCATGGTGCCCTGCTGCCCCTGGTTATCTCTCTGGATGTTGGAGTTGGAGAGCCTCCTCACTCGAGGTCGGTGTGCCCACGGAGCGAACCCTGCAACTTCAGGGCATGGTTGGTGATTAGGATCACCACGTGGGGTCCTTTTCCCTTAGGAGGGAGGTGGCCTTTTGGGCTGCTGATTTCCAGGGTTTTAGATACCGCCAGTATCTTGGCCAGATGTGGCAGTGGGCCAAGCCCCTTGGTGACTGTAGTTTATCCTACCTGGATGGCATTCTTGCGTTGTTCCATTTCAAGTGGTCCCAGTTTTTGCACTAATTCTCCAATGGCGATTCACCTTTCACCGGGAATGGAAAGGTCAAAGGGTTTAGCTCAATTAGGGAGTTCCAGGGCAAGGGTCTGAATTGACTGCTCTTTCCATTCTTGAAAGGCCACTTCTGGATTCTGTTCAAAAGGATCGTCATCTTTTCCTTTCAGTGTTTCATATAGAGGCCCAGCTAGTAGACTGTAGTTAGGGATCCAGAAGCAGCAAACCCTGGCCTCCCCAGGAACCCCTAAGCTGTCTTCTCGTTTTAGAAAGGGGTAAGGCTGCAAATGGTTTCTTCCCTTTCCTGGGATGGGCTTCTCCGACCTTGTGTGAGAATGAAGCCCAGGCAGGTCACCACAGTCTGTGATATTTGAGCTTTTTCTTGGACAACTTCTATCCTTTATTGGCTTGGTAGTTCAGAGGCCTCCTTAGTAGGGCTGGCGATCAGAATGTCATCTGCATATTGAAGGAGGGTTTCCTTTTCCAGAGGTAGAACTTTTCGGTCTTTAGCTAAGCTTTCCCCAAAGATGGTGTGGGAATTTTTGAACCCTTGGGGCAAGACGGCCCGGAAGTATTGTTTTAGTTGTATGTTGAGTCCTGCCACTCACAAGCCAAAATTTCTTGTGACTCTGGGACTAATGGAATACAAAAGAAGGCATCATTGAAGACTAATACAGAATACCATGTCCTGGTGGTTGGTAGAATGACCAGCAGGGTGTAGGAATTAGGAGCAACTGGAGGTATATCCTCGGTGGCTTCACTGACTGTCCTGACATCCTTTACCAGGTCCCCAGCAGCCCATGGGGCTCTCGTGGTCAGGCCAATCCCAGGATATGGAGCTCTCCTGGGCAGGTACCCCACCCCCAACCCAGCCCACGGGGCTCTCGTGGTCAGGCCCCTCCCAGGATACAGAGCTACCCTTGCAGGTACCGTGGCAGAGCTGGGCACACAGGAACCGTGCACATAGCCCTCATTGAAGAGCACCCCCAGCTCACCTGTCGCTCAGAGCTGACACAGAGCACCTCAGAGCAGGACTTGAACTAACAAACAGCAGCTCCGACAGGTCTGTGACCCTGGGCATCACTCTGTGTGGCCTCCCTCCACCTGGTCTTCCAGAGACTTCCACTGCACCCGGGGCACCAGGCCTCTGTCTCCAACCACCACCCACCCCTCCTCTCCCTGACTCCTGGGTTCCTCTCATTAGGAGAGGGTTTTCTTGAAGTTGTCTCCCACTCATGGGCCAGATAAAATGATTAGAAAACAAGCCAAAGCTGCAGTCCCTTGTCTATCCTGACTCTCAGGAGCCCACACCTGTTCCTTGGACCTGGCCGGTTCAGCAAGTTCCATTTTCTGCAACTGTGAGCCCCTGAGGGGTGATGATTGGCTGACCTGGGCAGCCTTACCGTGCCGGCCAGCCCTCCCCAGGTGTGCCTGGGTTGAGATCAATATAAATACCACTCCAGGCAGCAAGAGCCCTTGAAGCTGTGTCTGACGCCATTTTCTCTGCCCTGTCAGCAGTCTCGGGGCTGGGCTGGTGGGAGGGAGTGAGAGGCCACGGCTTTGTGGGTGGCCCAGTGTGAGTGGGGCTCTGCTGGACTTTCTGCAGCAGTTGCCAGGCTGCCACCTGCTAAAGAAGAGGATGTGTCACCCATACCTGCTGCTGGAATTGCTCCCTGGGCAGAGGTGAGGAAGGAAAAAAGCAGTGGGGGCAGGGACAGGACGGGTATCTCAGGCAGGGAAATGGAAATCTTCCAGAAGAGCACCCAGGGCCAGGACCATCCTGGCTGGCCTGCAGGCACCAAGTCAGCTGGCATGCTGTCACTCGTGTGGCTCCATGGCCCTTCCTCTAGGCTTTCAAGTCCTTGTATATATTCAGGTGTTTTACCTGGGAAGGGTGGGAACAGTTCAGCAGCAACTGGCCTGGGGCTCAGCTCACGTTTACTCACAGATGCCTCGGCACGGTGCCCCAGCTTTGCAATGAGGACGCTTGTTGTGTGGGGGCTGCTGGCTGAACGGGAGACGATTCCCCACCACTGACCAACTTCAGAATTGTTTACAACTGGAGCAAGTGCCCTGATACGGTTTTCCTCTGAGTAACTGGTGGGTTCTGTTTTTTTTTTTCTCTTTTTCGTTTTTGGTTCAAGGTAGATTTTATTCCTCTTTTTTGTATTTACAGATATAAGCATGGAAATAATTTATTCATATAAATACATGTATGTGAAGGGAATAATTGTTTTTTCTGTTTTATTTTTTAAATTTTATTTCTTTTTAATTTTGAATTTTATTTTATATTTTTATACAGCAGGTTCTTATTGGTTATCTATTTTATACATATAAATGTTTACATGCCAATCCCAATCTCTCAACTCCTCCCACCACCACCACCCCCAAGAGCTTTCCCCCCTTGTTGTCCATACGATTGTTGTCTACATCTGTTGCTCTAGTTATGCCTTGCAAAACGGTTAATCTGTACAGTTTTTCTAGGTTCCACATATATGCATGAATATACAAGATTTGTTTTTCTCTTTCTGACTTACTTCACTCTGTATGACAGTCTCTAGATCCATCGACGTCTCTACAAATGACCCAATTTCATTCCTTTCATGGCTTAGTAATATTCCATTTTATATATGTACCACATCTTTATGCATTCGTCTGTCTGTGGGCATTTAGGTTGCTTCCATTACCTCGATATTGTAAATAGTGATGCAATGAACATTGCGGTGAATGTCTCTTTTTGATTTATGGTTTTGTCTGGGTATATGTCCAGTACTGGGATTGCTGTATCATATGGTAATTCTATTATTAGTTTCTTAAGAAACTCCATATTGTTCTCCATAGTGACTGTACCAATTTATATTCCCAACAATAGTGGAAGAGGCTTCCTTTTCTCCACACCCTTTCCAGCACTTGTTGTTTGTAGATTTTCAGATGATGCTCATTCTAACAGGTGTGAGGTGATACCTCATTGTTGAGTCCATTTCGATGAACAAGGGGTAGGTCTTGTCTATTACATATTTGGCTTATGGAACGGTATCTGTGCTAATTTCAAACTCTGGTTTTATGCAGCACCCCAACTCACCTTTCCCCTTAAGAAAGCATAAGTTGGTTTTCTAAACTTGAGACCCTGTTCTGTTTTGTAATTCAATTCATGTGTAGCCAAGTTTACATTCCGTGCATTAGTGATACCTTATGATGTTTCTTTTTCTGTGTGACTTATTTCACTTAGAATCATCGTGCCTCAATCCACTCATTATGCTGGTACCGGCCTGGTGACACAGATTTCATTGCTGAGTGATATTGCATTGTACATAAGTACCACAACTGCTTTATCCAGTTTTTGCTCTCTGTGATATTGAACTTGTACCGTAAACGAGGTTCTTGTAAACAGAGCCGTCCCAAATTTTGGGGTGGCTGTGTCTTTTTGATTTTAATTTCCCTAAGCTATAGGACCATAAGTGGAAATGCCCTAGACTCTGTTGCTTTGTTTTTCAGATGTATCAGGAAACACCATACACTTCTCCAGAGTGGCTGTTGGCAATTTACATCCCGCCCATCAGCATAAGAAGGCTCCCAGTTCTCCATGGCCTGTCCTGCCTTTCTGGATTTTACACTTTTTTCAGATGGCCCTTTTGACTGGGGAGAAGTGAGACTTCATTGTAGTGCAGATTTCCTTTGCAAGCTTGCTTTGTTGGCCAAAAAGGGCGTATGCGTTTTTTCCTTAATATATTCAGGAAAAAACGCATACGCCCTTTTTGGCCAAGTGCATCATTGTGGACGTTCTGCCTCTTTTCCTATGCTTTACATGCAATTCCAGTCTACCTCCTGAAATCGGTTTCCTGCAATTCTGCCCCGCTTTCAAGTCCTCTTGGCAGCCTTACTTCAATATATTTTTGGACGATAGCTGTCATTTATAACTCTGCAGGTTTGTGAATTACAGGGCCCCTGAGCTCCTTTCTTCAACTCGCTTTCTTGTGAGCTGGCCGCAACACCGCAGGATTGCTTCAGGCCCTAGTGTGGTTCCGGCATGGCACGCTGAGCCTTTGGTTAATTCCTCTTCCTGGTGGGAAATGAGTGTTAAATATGCCCGTCCAGACACCTACCTCATTCTCAATCCCTTGGTGATGTGGGTCCTCTGGTTTGTGGCCACCTTTGCTGGGTTCCTCACCTTTGAATGATGTGGCCCCACTAGTGTGAGGACACTCCTGCCTGGTTCTCATCCACGTGGTTATGTGGACCCCCTGGTGAGAGTCTGTTCCTGGCTGTGTTCCTCACCTTTCTGTGAGGGAGACCGTCTGCTGATAGGTCACTCCTGCATGGCTGGCACACATTACCTTGGTGAAATCAGCCGTGTGGTGGCAGTAGGAGCATGCTGGGAATCTCCTTCCCCCGGTGATGAGGGCCCTCTTGCGTCAAGCCCTAACTGCTGGGCTCACCAACTTTTCTTAGTGAGCCCAGTGATGCTTGGGCACTCCTCTTAGGATCCCATCTCCATGGGGATGTGGGCCTTCTGCTCTGAGGTCCCAACGGCTGGGTTGTTCACATTTTCATGATGTGGGCTCTCTGGTGTTAGTTCACTGTGGCCTGGATCCCATAGCCTCTGTGCTCTTGGCTGCCTGTTGGGAGGTTCCAACTGCTGGATTCCTCACTTTTTTAATTTTTTAGGCCCTCTGTTGTGAGGATCCTCCTGCCTGCCTCACTCCCAGCCCCTTCGTGATGTGTGTCGTCTGGTTTGAGGCCACATGTGCTGGGTTCCTCACCTTTCAATGATGTGAGACCAATGGTCTTAGGAGACTCCTGCCTGGTTCACATCCCCTTGGTGATGTGGGCCCTCTGTTGAGAGTCTGATCCTGGCTGGGTTCCTCACCCATCTGTGAGGTGGGCCGTCTGCTGTGAGGTCACTCCTGCCTGGCTTGCTCACCTCGCCTTGTGGACATGAGCCCTCTGGTGGCACTTGGAGCCTGCTGGGAGCCTCCTCCCCTCGGTGATGAGGGCCCTCTGGCGTCAGGCCCTAACTGCTGGGCTCCCCACATTTTGTGATGTGCACCCAGTGGTGCGAGGACACTCCAGCCAGGTTCACATCCCCATTGGGATGTGGGCCTTCTGCTCTGAGGTCTCAGCGTCTGGGTTGCTCACAGTTTCATGATGTGCGCTCTCTGCTGTTAGTTCACTCCTGCCTGCATCCCATAGCTTCTGTGCTCTCGGCTGCCTGCTGGGAGGTTCCAACTGCTGGATTCCTCACCTTTCTTATTCTTTGGGCCCTCTGTTTTTAGGCTACTCCTGCCTGCCTCACTCCCATTCCCTTTGTGATATGTGTCCTCTGATTTGAGGCCACATGTGCTGGGTTCCGCACCTTTCGATGATGTGGCTCCACTGGAGGCAAGACAGTCCTGACTGGTTCCCATCCCCTTGCTGATGTGGGCCCTCAGGTGAGAGTCTGATCATGGCTGGGTTCCTCACCCTTCTGTGAGGTGGGCCCTCTGCTGTGAGGTCAATCATGCCTGTCTGGCACACGTCACCTTGGCGACGTGGGCCCTCTGGTGGCAGTTGGAGTGTGCTGGGATCCTCCTCCCCTCGGTGATGAGGGCCCTCTTGCATTAGGCCATAACGGCTGGGCTCCCCACATTTTCTGATGTGTGCCAAGTGAGTGAGGACACTCTTGCCAGGTTCCCATCCCCATGGGGATATGGGCCTTCTGCTCTGAGGTCAAAACGGCTGCCTTGCTCACAGTACCATGATGTGGGCCCTCTGCTGTGAGTTCACTCCGGCAAGGATCCCTTATCATCGGTGCTCTGAGCCGCCTGCTGGGAGGTTCCAACTGCTGGATTCCTCAACTTTTTTATTCTATGTGCCCTCTGTTGTGAGGCTCCTCCTGCCTGCCTCACTGCCAGCCCCTGGTGATGACTGTCCTATGGCTTGAGGCCACATGTGCTGCGTTCCTCAGCTTTCGATGATGTGGCCCCACTCGTGTGAGGACACTCCTGCCTGGTTCCCATCCCCTTGGTGAGGTGAGCCCTCTGGCGAGAGTCTAATCCTGGCTGGGTTCCTCAACGTTCTGTGAGGTAGGCCCTCTGCTGTGAGGTCACTCCTGCCTGGCTGGCACACGTCACCTTGGAGACGTGAGCCCTCTGGTGGCAGTTGGAGCGTGCAGGGTGCCTCCTCCTCTCGGTGATGACGGCCCTCTGGCATCAGGCCCTAAATGGTGGGCTCCCCACATTTTCTGATGTGCGCCCAGTGGTGCGAGGACACTCCAGCCAGGTTCCCATTCCCATGGGGATGTGGGCCTTCTGCGCTGAGGTCCTAACGCCTGGGTTGCTCACAGTTTTATGATGTGTGCCCTCTGCTGTGAGTTCACTGCGGCCTGGATCCCATAGCCTCGGTGTTCTGAGCCGCCTGCTGGAAGTTCTAAATGCTGGAATCCTCACGTTTTTTATATTATGTGCCCTGTGTTGTGAGGCTACTCCTGCCTGTCTCACTCCAAGGCCCTTGGTGATGTGGGTCCTCTGGTTTGAGGACACATGTGCTGGGTTCCTCACCATTCGATGATGAGGCCCCACTGGTGTGAGGATAATCCTGGCTGGTTCCCATCCCCTTTGTGATGTGGGCCCTCTGGTGAGAGTCTGATCCTGGCTGGGTTCCTCACCCATCTGTGAGGTGGGCCCTCTACTATCAGGTAACTCTTGCGTGGCTTGCTCACCTCGCCTTGTTGACATGAGCCCTCTGGTGGCACTTGGACCCTGCTGGGAGCCTCCTCACCTCTGTGATGAGGGTCCTCTGATGTCAGGCCCTAACTGCTGGGCTCCCCAACTTTTCTTAGTGAGCCCAGTGATGCTCGGGCACTCCTCTTAGGTTCCCATCTCCATGGGGATGTGGGCCTTCTGCTCTGAGGTTCCAACGGCTGGGTTGATCACAATTTCATGATGTGTGCCCTCTGCTGTGAGTTCACTGTGGCCTGGATCCCATAGCCTCTGTGCTCTTGGCCGCCTGCTAGGAGGTTCCAACTGCTGGATTCCTCACTTTTTTAATTTTTTAGGCCCTCTGTTGTGAGGATCCTCCTGCCTGCCTCACTCCCAGCCCCTTCGTGATGTGTGTCATCTGGTTTGAGGCCACATGTGCTGGGTTCCTCACCTTTCGATGATGTGAGACCAATGGTCTTAGGAGACTCCTGCCTGGTTCACATCCCCTTGGTGATGTGGGCCCTCTGTTGAGAGTCTGATCCTGGCTGGGTTCCTCACCCTTCTGTGAGGTGGGCCGTCTGCTGTGAGGTCACTCCTGCCTGGCTTGCTCTCAGCTCGCCTTGTGGACATGAGCCCTCTGGTGGCACTTGGAGCCTGCTGGGAGCCTCCTCCCCTCGGTGATGAGGGCCCTCTGGCATCAGGCCCTAACGGCTGGACTCCCCACATTTTGTGATGTGCGCCCAGTGGTTCGAAGACTCTCCAACCAGGTTCACATCCCCATTGAGATGTGGGTCTTCTGCTCTGAAGTCCCAACGGCTGGGTTGTTCACAGTTTCATGATGTGGGCTCTCTGCTGTTAGTTCACTCTGGCCTGGATGCCATAGACTCTGTGCTCTGGGCCGCCTGCTGGGAGGTTCCAACTGCTCGATTCCTCAACTTTTGTATTCTATGGGTCCTGTGTTGCGATGCTCCTCCTGCCTGCCTCACTCACAACCCCTTCGAGATGTGGGTCCTCTGGTTTGAGGCCACATGTGCTGGGTTCCGCAACTTTCAATGATGTGGCTCCACTGGTGTGAGGACACTCCTGCCTGGTTCCCATCCCCTTGGTGATGTGGGCCTTCTGGTGACAGTCTTATCCTGGCTGGGTTCCTCACTCTTCTGTGAGGTAGGCCCTCTGCTGTGAGGTCAATCCTGCCTGACTTGCACACATCACCTTGGCGACGTGGGCCCTCTGTTGGCACATGGAACCTGCTGGGAGCCTCCTCCCCTCGGTGATGACGGTCCTCTAGCATCAGGCCCTAACTGCTGGGCTCCCCACGTTTTCTGATGTGAGCCCAGTGATGCCAGGACACTCCTGTCAGGTTCCCATCCCCATGGGGATGTGGGCCTTCTGCTCTGAGGTCCCAACGCCTGGGTTGCTCACAGTTTCATGATGTGGGCTCTCTGCTGTTAGTTCACTCCTGCCTGCATCCCATAGCTTCTGTGCTCTCGGCCGCCTGCTGGGAGGTTCAAAATGCTGGATTCCTCACCTTTTTTATTCTTTGGGTCCTCTGTTTTTAGGCTACTCCTACCTGCCTCACTCCCATCCCCTTTGTGATGTATGTCCTCTGATATGAGGCCGCATGTGCTGGGTTCCTCACCTTTCGATGATGTGGCCCCACTGGTGGGAGGACAGCCCTGACTGGTTCCCATCCCCTTGGTGTTGTGGGTCCTATGGCGAGAGTCTCATCCTGCCTCGGTTCCTCTCCCTTCTGTGAAATAGGCCCTCTGCTGTGAGGTCACTACTGCCTGGCTGGCGCATGCCACCTTGTAGACGTGGGCCCTCTGTTGGCAGTTGGAACCTGTTGGGAGTCTCCTCCCCTCAGTTATGAGGGCCCCCTGGCGTCAGGCCCTATCTGCTGGGCTCCTAACATTTTCTGATATGTGCTAAGTGGTGCGAAGCCACTCCTGCCAGGTTCCCATCCCAATGGGGATGTGGGCCTTCTGTTCTGTGGTCCCAAAGGCTGGGCTGCTCACAGGTTCATGATGTGGGCCCTCTGCTGTGAGTTCACTGCGGCCTGGATCTCATAGCCTCGGTGCTCTGGGCCGCTTGCTGGGAGGTTCCAACTGCTGGATTCCTCAACTTTTATATTCTATGGACCCTGTGTTGTGAGGCCGGTCCTGCCAGCCTCATTCCGAACCCCTTGGTGATGTGGTTCCTCTGGTTTGAGGCTACATGTGCTGGGATCCTCACCTTTCGATGATGTTGTCCCACTGGTGTGGGGACACTCCTGCCTGGTTCCCATCCCCTTGGTGATGTGGGCCCTCTGGTGAGAGTCTGATCCTGGCTGTGTTCCTCACCCTTCTGTGAGGTGGACCCTCTGCTGTGAGGTCACTCCTGCCGGGCTGGCACACATCGCCTTGGTGACGTTGGCCCTCTGGTGGCAGCTGGAGCCTGTTGGGAGCCTCGTCCCCTCGGTGATGAGTGCAGTCTAGCATCAGGCCCTAACTTCTGAGCACCCCACGTTTTCTGATGTGAGCCCAGTGATGCCAGGACACTCCTGTCATGTTCCCATCACCATGGGGATGTGGGCCTTCTGCTCTGAGGTCTCAATGTCTGGGTTGCTCACAGTTTCATGATGTGGGCTGTCTGATGTTAGTTCACTCTGGCCTGGATCCCCTAGCCTCTGTGCTCTGGGCCGCCTGCTGGGAGGTTCCAACTGCTGGATTCCTCACCTTTCTTATTTTTGAGCCCTCTGTTGTGAGGCTCCTCCTGCCTGCCTCACTCCCAGCCCCTTGGTGATGGGTGTCCTATGGTTTGAAGCCACATGTTCTGGGTTCCTCACCTTTAGATGATGTGGCCCTACTCATGTGAGGACACTCCTGCCTGGTTCCAATCCATTTGGTGATGTGGGCCCTCTGGTGCGAGTCTGATCCTGACTGGGTTCGTCACACTTCTCTGAGGTGGACCCTCTGCTGTGAGGTCATTCGTGCCTGGTTGGCACACATCGCCTTGGCGACGTCAGCCCTCTGGTGGCAGTTGGAGCCTGCTGGGAGCCTCCTTCCCTTGGTGATGAGGGTCCTCTGGCGTCAGACCCTAACTGCTGGTCTCCCAAAATTTTCTGATACGTTCTGAGTGGTGCGAGGACACTCTTACCAGATTTATATCCCCATGGGGATGTGAGCCTCGTGCTCTGAGGTCCCAATGGCTGGGTTGCTCAGTTTCATGACATGGGCCCTCTTCTGTGAGTTCACTGTGACCTGGATCCCATAGCCTCGGTGTTCTGGGCCGCCTGCTGGGAGGTTCCAACTGCTGGATTCCTCACTTTTTTATTCTATGGGCCCAGTGTTGTGAGGCTACTCCTGCCTGCCTCACTCAGAGGCACTTGGTGATGTGGGTCCTCTGGTTTGAGGACACATGTGCTGAGTACCTCACCTTTCAATGATGTGGCCCCACTGGTGTGAAGACACTCCTGCCTGGTTCCCATCCTCTTGGTGATGTGGGCCCTCTGGTGAGAGTCTGATGTTGGCTGGGATTCTCACCCTTATGTGAGGTGGGACCTCTGCTGTGCGGTAACTCCTGCCTGGCTTGCTCACGTTGCCTTGGCAACGTGAGCCCTCAGGTGGCAGTTGGAGCCTGCTGGGAATCTCCTCCCCTCGGTTATGAGAGCTCTGGATAAAACACATATGCCCTTTTTTGCCAAGTGCATTATTTTCCAAGTTCTGTCTCCTTTCCTATGCTTCAAGAGTGACTCCCGTGTACCTTCTGAAATCAGTTTCCAGCAATTCTGCCCCGCATTCAAGTCTTCTTCGCAGCCTTACTTCAGTATAATTTTGGATGATACCTGTCATTTATAACTCTGCAGGTTTGTGAATTACAGTGCCCCTGAGCTCCTTTCTTCAACTTGCATTCTTGTGAGCTGGCCGCAAAACCGCAGGATTGCTTCAGGCCCTAGTGTGGTTCCGGCATGGCACTCCGAGCCTTTGCTTATTTCCTCTTCCTGGTGGGAAATGAGAGTTAAATTTGCCCGTCCAGACACCTCCAGCTAGTCTCTCATTGGTTCTCCCTATTCCTGTTCATTTTCCGCCGAAATTGCAAACTGGGACAAACAGGAGGTTAAAGGCACTGACTCTCCAAGTGGGGAGAGTGTTAGTAAAGCGTCTGGAATGTTGCACCCGAGTACCAGGGGACGAAAACTGAGACACATTTGAACACGTTTCCCGATCACACGGTGGATCATACTCTGGGTTCCACATGCATGTTTTAGCTGAAGGAAGAATCCCTTAAACCTGGAGAGTTGAGACCCATGGAATGGGTACCATGCAATATGACTTCAAAGGGTCTGCATTTGCTCACCGAACCTCACCAATCCTATCAGTGCTGTGTTTATGCCGCTGTACACACGCTTGATTCTCTTTCGAAGACATATAAATCCATAGTTTTTAAGATTCTTTCTAGTCAGGTATATTCTTAGGCGTTAAATATGGGTTGTTGAGTCCACTTCGTTGAGCAAGGAGTAGCTGTTGTCTATTACATATTTGGCTTATGGAACGGTATCTGTGCTAATTTCAATCTCTGGTTTTATGCAGCACCCCAACTCACCTTTTTCCTTAAGCAAGCATACGTCGGTTTTCTACATTTCAGACCCTGTTCTGTTTTGTAATTCAGTTCCTGTGTAGCCAAGTTTACATTCCGTGTATTAGTGATATCTTATGATGTTTCTTTTCCTCTGTGACTTATTTCACTTAGAATCATCGTACCTGAATCCACTCATTATGCTGCTAAGGGCCTGATGACATAGATTTCATTGCTGAGTGATATTGCATTGTACGTAAGTACCACAACTTCTTTATCCATTTTTCGCTTTCTGCGATATTGAACTTGTACCGTAAATGAGGTTCTTGTAAACAGAGCTGTCCCAACCTTTGGGGTTGCTGTGTCTTTTTGATTTTAATTTCCCTAAGCTATAGGACCATAAGTGGATGTGCCCTAGGCTCTGTTGCTTTGTTTTTTAGATGTTTCAGGAAACACCATACACTCCTCCAGAGTGGCTTTTGGCAATTTACATCCCGCCCATCAGCATAACAAGGCTCCTAGTTCTCCATGGCCTGTCCTGCCTTTCTGGATTATACACTTTTTTCAGATGGCCCTTTTGACCGGGGGGCAGTGAGACTTCATTGTAGTGCAGATTTCCTTTGCAAGCTTGCTTGGTTGTCCAAAAAGGGCGTATGCGTTTTTTCCTGAATATATTCAGGAAAAAACGCATACGCCCTTTTTGGCCAAGTGCATCATTGTGGACGTTCTGCCTCTTTTCCTATGCTTTACATGCAATTCCAGTCTACCTCCTGAAATCGGTTTCCTGCAATTCTGCCCCGCTTTCAAGTCCTCTTTGCAGCCTTACTTCAATATATTTTTGGACGATAGCTGTCATTTATAACTCTGCAGGTTTGTGAATTACAGTGCCCCTGGGCTCCTTTCTTCAACTCGCTTTCTTGTGAGCTGGCCGCAACACCGCAGGATTGCTTCAGGCCCTAGTGTGGTTCCGGCATGGCACGCTGAGCCTTTGGTTAATTCCTCTTCCTGGTGGGAAATGAGAGTTAAATTTGCCCGTCCAGACACCTCCAGCTAGTCTCTCATTGGTTCTCCCTATTCCTGTTCATTTTCCGCAGAAATTGCAAACTGGGCCCAACAGGAGGTTAAAGGCACTGACTCTCCAAGTGGGGAGAGTGTTAGTCAAGCGTCTGGAATGTTGCACCCGAGTACCAGGGGACGAAAACTGAGACACATTTGAACACGTTTCCCAATCACATGGTGGATCATACTCTGGGTTCCACATGCATGTTTTAGCTGAAGGAAGAATCCCTTAAACCTGGAGAGTTGAGACCCATGGAATGGGTACCATGCAATATGATTTCAAAGGGTCTGAATTTGCTCACCGATCCTCACCAATCTGATCACTTTTGCGATTATGCCGCTGTACACACGCTTGATTCTCTTTCAGAGACATATAAATCCATAGGTGTTAAGATTCTTACTAGTGAGGTATATTCTTAGGCGTTTAATATGTGGTGTTGAGTCCCCTTCGTTGAGCAAGGAGTAGCTCTTGTCGATTACACATTTGGCTTATGGAACGGTATCTGTGCTAATTTCAATCTCTGGTTTTATGCAGCACCCCAACTCACATTTCCCCTTAAGCAAGCATAAGTTGGTTTTCTACATTTGAGACCCTGTTCTGTTTTGTAATTCAGTTCCTGTGTAGCCAAGTTTACATTTCGTGTATTAGTGATATCTTATGATGTTTCTTTTTCTGTGTGACTTATTTCACTTAGAATCATCGTACCTGAATCCACTCATTATGCTGCTACTGGCCTGATGACATAGATTTCATTGCTGAGTGATATTGCATTGTATGTAAGTACCACAACTTCTTTATCCATTTTTCGCTTTCTGTGATATTGAACTTATACCGTAAACGAGGTTCTTGTAAACAGAGCCTCCCAAACATTGGGGTGGCTGTGTCTTTTTGATTTTAATTTCCCTAAGCTATAGGACCATAAGTGGAAGTGCCCTAGGCTCTGTTGCTTTATTTTTTAGATGTTTCAGGAAACACCATACACTTCTCCAGAGTGGCTCTTGGCCATTTACATCACGCCCATCACCATAACAAGGCTCCCAGTTCTCCATGGCCTGTCCTGCCTTTCTGGATTATACACTTTTTTCAGATGGCCCTTTTGACCGTGGGGCAGTGAGACTTCATTGTAGTGCAGATTTCCTTTGCAAGCATGCTTGGTTGGCCAAAAAGGGCGTATGCGTTTTTTCCTGAATATATTCAGGAAAAAACGCATACGCCCTTTTTGGCCCAGGGCATCATTGTGGACGTTCTGCCTCTTGTCCTATGCTTTACATGCAATTCCAGTCTACCTTCTGAAATCGGTTTCCTGCAATTCTGCCCCGCTTTCAAGTCCTCTTGGCAGCCTTACTTCAATATATTTTTGGACGATAGCTGTCATTTATAACTCTGCAGGTTTGTGAATTACAGGTCCCCTGAGCTCCTTTCTTCAACTCGCTTTCTTGTGAGCTGGCCGCAACACCGCAGGATTGCTTCAGGCCCTAGTGTGGTTCTGGCACGGCACGCTGAGCCTTTGGTTAATTCCTCTTCCTGGTGGGAAATGAGAGTTAAATTTGCCCGTCCAGACACCTCCAGCTAGTCTGTCATTGGTTCTCCCTATTCCTGTTCATTTTCCGCAGAAATTGCAAACTGAGCCAAACAGGTGGTTAAAGGCACTTACTCTCCAAGTGGGGAGAGTGTTAGTAAAGCATCTGGAATGTTGCACCCGAGTACCAGGGGACGAAAACTGAGACACATTTGAACACGTTTCCCGATCACACGTTGGATCATACTCTGCGTTCCACATGCATGTTTTAGCTGAAGGAAGAATCCCTTAAACCTGGAGAGTTGAGACCCATGGAATGGGTACCATGCAATATGACTTCAAAGGGTCTGCATTTGCTAACCGATCCTCACCAATCTGATCACTGTTGCGATTATGCCGCTGTATACACGCTTGATTCTCTTTCGGAGACATATAAATCCATAGGTGTTAAGATTCTTACTAGTCAGGTATATTCTTAGGCGTTTAATATGGGGTGTTGAGTCCCCTTCGTTGAGCAAGGAGTAGCTCTTGTCTATTACATATTTGGCTTATGGAACGGTGTCTGTGCTAATTTCAATGTCTGGTTTTATGCAGCACCCCAACTCACCATTCCCCTTAAGCAAGCATAAGTTGGTTTTCTACATTTGAGACCCTATTCTGTTTTGTAATTCAGTTCCTGTGTAGCCAAGTTTGCATTCCATGTATTAGTGATAACTTATGATGTTTCTTTTTCTCTGTGACTTATTTCACTTAGAATCATCGTACCTGAATCCACTCATTATGCTGCTAAGGGCCTGATGACATAGATTTCATTGCTGAATGATATTGCATTGTACGTAAGCACCTCAACTTCTTTATCCATTTCTCGCTTTCTGCGATATTGAACTTGTACCGTAAATGAGGGTCTTGTAAACAGAGCCGTCCCAACCTTTGTGGTGGCTGTGTCTTTTTGATTTTAATTTCCCTAAGCTATAAGACCATAAGTGGAAGTGCCCTAGGCTCTGTTGCTTTGTTTTTTAGATGTTTCAGGAAACACCATACACTTCTCCAGAGTGGCTGTTTGCAATTTACATCCCGCCCATCAGCCTAAGAAGCCTCCCAGTTCTCCATGGCCTGTCCTGTCTTTCTGGATTTTACACATTTTTCAGATAGACCTGTTGACCGGCTGGGGGGGGCAGTGAGACTTCATTGTAGTGCAGATTTCCTTTGCAAGCTTGCTTGGTTGGCCAAAAAGTGCGTATGCGTTTTTTCCTGAATATATTCAGGAAAAAACGCATACGCCCTTTTTGGCCAAGTGCATCATTGTGGACGTTCTGCCTCTTTTCCTATGCTTTACATGCAATTCCAGTCTACCTGCTGAAATCAGTTTCCTGCAATTCTGCCCCGCTTTCAAGTCCTCTTGGCAGCCTTACTTCAATATATTTTTGGACGATAGCTGTCATTTATAACTCTGCAGGTTTGTGAATTACAGGGCCCCTGAGCTCCTTTCTTCAACTCGCTTTCTTGTGAGCTGGCCGCAACACCGCAGAATTGCTTCAGGCCCTAGTGTGGTTCCGGCATGGCACGCTGAGCCTTTGGTTAATTCCTCTTCCTGGTGGGAAATGAGAGTTAAATTTGCCCGTCCAGACACCTCCAGCTAGTCTCTCATTGGTTCTCCCTATTCCTGTTCATTTTCCGCAGAAATTGCAAACTGGGCCAAACAGGAGGTTAAAGGCACTGACCCTCCAAGTGGGGAGAGTGTTAGTAAAGCGTCTGGAATGTTGCACCCGAGTACCAAGGTACGAAAACTGAGACACATTTGAACAAGTTTCCCGATCACACGTTGGTTCATACTCTGGGTTCCACATGCATGTTTTAGCTGAAGGAAGAATCCCTTAAACCTGGATAGTTGAGACCCATGGAATGGGTACCATACAATATGACTTCAAAGGGTCTGCATTTGCTCACCGATCCTCACCAATCCAATCACTGCTGCATTTATGCCACTGTAGACATGCTTGATTCTCTTTCGGAGACATATAAATCCATAGGTTTTAAGATTCTTACTAGTCAGGTATATTCTTATGCGTTTAATATGGGGTGTTGAGTCCACTTCGTTGAGCAAGGAGTAGCTCTTGTTTATTACATATTTGGCTTATGGAACGGTATCTGAGCTAATTTCAGTCTCTGGTTTTATGCAGCACCCCAACTCACCATTCCCCTTAAGCAAGCATAAGTTGGTTTTCTACATTTGAGACCCTGTTCTGTTTTGTAATTCAGTTCCTGTGTAGCCAAGTTTACATTCCATGTATTAGTGATAACTTATGATGTTTCTTTTTCTGTGTGACTTATTTCACTTAGAATCATCGTACCTGAATACACTCATTATGCTGCTAAGGGCCTGATGACATAGATTTCATTGCTGAGTGATATTGAATTGTACGTAAGTACCACAACTTCTTTATCCATTTTTCGCTTTCTCCGATATTGAACTTGTACCGTAAACGAGGTTCTTGTAAACAGAGCCGTCCCAAACTTTGGTGTGGCTGTGTCTTTTGGATTTTAATTTCCCTAAGCTAAAGGATCATAAGTGGAAGTGCCCTAGGCTCTGTTGCTTTGTTTTTTAGATGTTTCAGGAAACACCATACACTTCTCCAGAGTGGCTGTTTGCAATTTATATCCCGCCCATCAGCATAAGAAGGCTCCCAGTTCTCCATGGACTGGCCTGCCTTTCTGGATTTTACACTTTTTTCAGATGGCCCTTTTGACCTGGCGGCAGTGAGACTTCATTGTAGTGCAGATTTCCTTTGCAAGCTTGCTTGGTTGGCCAAAAAGGGCGTATGCGTTTTTTCCTGAATATATTCAGGAAAAAACGCATACGCCCTTTTTGGCCAAGTGCATCATTGTGGACGTTCTGCCTCTTTTCCTATGCTTTACATGCAATTCCAGTCTACCTCCTGAAATCGGTTTCTTGCAATTCTGCCCCGCTTTCAAGTCCTCTTTGCAGCCTTACTTCAATATATTTTTGGACGATAACTGTCATTTATAACTCTGCAGGTTTGTGAATTACAGTGCCCCTGAGCTCCTTTCTTCAACTCGCTTTCTTGTGAGCTGGCCGCAACACCGCAGGATTGCTTCAGGCCCTAGTGTGGTTCCGGCATGGCACGCTGAGCCTTTGGTTAATTCCTCTTCCTGGTGGGAAATGAGAGTTAAATTTGCCCGTCCAGACACCTCCAGCTAGTCTCTCATTGGTTCTCCCTATTCCTGTTCATTTTCCGCAGAAATTGCAAACTGGGCCCAACAGGAGGTTAAAGGCACTGACTCTCCAAGTGGGGAGAGTGTTAGTAAAGCGTCTGGAATGTTGCACCCGAGTACCAGGGGACGAAAACTGAGACACATTTGAACACGTTTCCCGATCACACGGTGGATCATACTCTGGGTTCCACATGCATGTTTTAGCTGAAGGAAGAATCCCTTAAACCTGGAGAGTTGAGACCCATGGAATGGGTACCATGCAATATGACTTCAAAGGGTCTGCATTTGCTCACCGAACCTCACCAATCCTATCACTGCTGCGTTTATGCCACTGTACACATGCTTGATTCTCTTTCGGAGACATATAAATGCATAGGTTTTAAGATTCTTACTAGTCAGGTATATTCTTAGGCGTTTAATATGGGGTGTTGAGTCCACTTCGTTGAGCAAGGAGTAGCTGTTGTCTATTACATATTTGGCTTATGGAACGGTATCTGTGCTAATTTCAATGTCTGGTTTTATGCAGCACCCCAACTCACCATTCCCCTTAAGCAAGCATAAGTTGGTTTTCTACATTTGAGACCATATTCTGTTTTGTAATTCAGTTCCTGTGTAGCCAAGTTTACATTCCGTGTATTAGTGATACCTTATGATGTTTGTTTTTCTGTGTGACTTATTTCACTTAGAATCATCGTACCTGAATCCACTCATTATGCTGCTACTGGCCTGATGACATAGATTTCATTGCTGAGTGATATTGCATTGTACGTAATACCACAAGTTCTTTATCCATTTTTCGATTTCTCCGATATTGAACTTGTACCATAAATGAGGTTCTTGTAAACAGAGCTGTCCCAAATTTTGGGGTGGCTGTGTCTTTTTGATTTTAATTTCCCTAAGCTATAGGACCATAAGAGGAAGTTCCCTAGGCTCTGTTGCTTTGTTTTCTAGATGTTTCAGGAAACACCATACACTTCTTCAGTGTGGCTGTTTGCAATTTACATCCCGCCCATCAGCATAAGAAGGCCCCCAGTTCTCCATGGCCTGTCCTGCCTTTCTGGATTTTACACATTTTTCAGATGGCCCTGTTGAGCGGGGGGGCAGTGAGACTTCACTGTAGTGCAGATTTCGTTTGCAAGCTTGCTTGGTTGGCCAAAAAGGGCGTATGCGTTTTTTCCTGAATATATTCAGGAAAAAACGCATACGCCCTTTTTGGCCAAGTGCATCATTGTGGACCTTCTGCCTCTTTTCCTATGCTTTACATGCAATTCCAGTCTACATCCTGAAATTGGTTTCCTGCAATTCTGCCCCGCTTTCAAGTCCTCTTGGCAGCCTTACTTCAATATATTTTTGGACGATAGCTGTCATTTATAACTCTGCAGGTTTGTGAATTACAGTGCCCCTGAGATCCTTTCTTCAACTCGCTTTCTTGTGAGCTGGCCGCGACACCGCAGGATTGCTTCAGGCTCTAGTGTGGTTCCGGCATGGCACGCTGAGCCTTTGGTTAATTCCTCTTCCTGTTGGGAAATGAGAGTTAAATTTGCCCGTCCAGACACCTCCAGCTAGTCTCTCATTGGTTCTCCCTATTCCTGTTCATTTTCCACAGAAATTGCAAACTGGGCCCAACAGGAGTTTAAAGGCACTGACTCTCCAAGTGGGGAGAGTGTTAGTAAAGGGTCTGGAATGTTGCACCCGAGTACCAGGGGACGAAAACTGAGACACATTTGAACACGTTTCCCGATCACACGGTGGATCATACTCTGGGTTCCACATGCATGTTTACCTGAAGGAAGAATCCCTTAAACCTGAAGAGTTGAGACCCATGGAATGGGTACCATTCAATATGACTTCAAAGGGTCTGTATTTGCTCACCGAACCTCACCAATCTTATCACTGCTGCGTTTATGCCGCTGTCCACATGCTTGATTCTCTTTCGGAGACATATAAATCCATAGGTTTTAAGATTCTTACTAGTCAGTTATATTCTTAGGCGTTTAATATGGGGTGTTGAGTCCACTTCGTTGAGCAAGGAGTAGCTCTTGTCTATTACATATTTGGCTTATGGAAAGGTATCTGTGTTAATTTCAATCTCTGGTTTTATGCAGCACCCCAACTCACCATTCCCCTTAAGCAAGCATAAGTTGGTTTTCTACATTTGAGACCCTGTTCTGTTTTGTAATTCAGTTCCTGTGTAGCCAAGTTTGCATTCCATGTATTAGTGATAACTTATGATGTTTCTTTTTCTCTGTGACTTATTTCACTTAGAATCAGCGTACCTGAATCCACTCATTATGCTGCTAAGGGCCTGATGACATAGATTTCATTGCTGAGTGATATTGCATTGTACGTAAGCACCTCAACTTCTTTATCCATTTCTCGCTTTCTGCGATATTGAACTTGTACCGTAAATGAGGGTCTTGTAAACAGAGCCGTCCCAACCTTTGTGGTGGCTGTGTCTTTTTGATTTTAATTTCCCTAAGCTAAAAGACCATAAGTGGAAGTGCCCTAGGCTCTGTTGCTTTGTTTTTTAGATGTTTCAGGAAACACCATACACTTCTCCAGAGTGGCTGTCTGCAATTTACATCCCGCCCATCAGCCTAAGAAGCCTCCCAGTTCTCCATGGCCTGTCCTGTCTTTCTGGATTTTACACATTTTTCAGATAGACCTGTTGACCGGCTGGGGGGGGCAGTGAGACTTCATTGTAGTGCAGATTTCCTTTGCAAGCTTGCTTGGTTGGCCATAAAGTGCGTATGCGTTTTTTCCTGAATATATTCAGGAAAAAACGCATACGCCCTTTTTGGCCAAGTGCATCATTCTGGACGTTCTGCCTCTTTTCCTATGCTTTACATGCAATTCCAGTCTACCTGCTGAAATCAGTTTCCTGCAATTCTGCCCCGCTTTCAAGTCCTCTTGGCAGCCTTACTTCAATATATTTTTGGACGATAGCTGTCATTTATAACTCTGCAGGTTTGTGAATTACAGGGCCCCTGAGCTCCTTTCTTCAACTCGCTTTCTTGTGAGCTGGCCGCAACACCGCAGAATTGCTTCAGGCCCTAGTGTGGTTCCGGCATGGCACGTTGAGCCTTTGGTTAATTCCTCTTCCTGGTGGGAAATGAGAGTTAAATTTGCCCGTCCAGACACCTCCAGCTAGTCTCTCATTGGTTCTCCCTATTCCTGTTCATTTTCCGCAGAAATTGCAAACTGGGCCCAACAGGAGTTTAAAGGCACTGACTCTCCAAGGGGGGAGAGTGTTAGTAAAGGGTCTGGAATGTTGCACCCGAGTACCAGGGGACAAAAACTGAGACACATTTGAACACGTTTCCCGATCACACGGTGGATCATACTCTGGGTTCCACATGCATGTTTGGCTGAAGGAAGAATCCCTTAAAGCTGAAGAGTTGAGACCCATGGAATGGGTACCATTCAATATGACTTCAAAGGGTCTGTATTTGCTCACCGAACCTCACCAATCTTATCACTGCTGCGTTTATGCCGCTGTCCACATGCTTGATTCTCTTTCGGAGACATATAAATCCATAGGTTTTAAGATTCTTACTAGTCAGTTATATTCTTAGGCGTTTAATATGGGGTGTTGAGTCCACTTCGTTGAGCAAGGAGTAGCTCTTGTCTATTACATATTTGGCTTATGGAAAGGTATCTGTGTTAATTTCAATCTCTGGTTTTATGCAGCACCCCAACTCACCTTTCCCCTTAAGCAAGCATAAGTTGGTTTTCTACGTTTGAGACCCTATTCTGTTTTGTAATTCAGTTCCTGTGTAGCCACGTTTACATTCCTTGTATTAGTGATATCTTATGAAATTTCTTTTTCTGTGTGACTTATTTCACTTAGAATCATCGTACCTGATTCCACTCATTATGCTGCTACTGGCCTGATGACATAGATTTAATTGCTGAGTGATATTGCATTGTACGTAAGTACCACATCTTCTTTATCCATTTTTCGCTTTCTGCGATATTGAACTTGTACTGTAAACGAGATTCTTGTAAACAGAGCTGTCCTAAACTTTGGGGTGGCTGTGTCTTTTTGATTTTAATTTCCCTAAGCTATAGGACCATAAGTGGAAGTGCCCTAGGCTCTGTTGCTTTGTTTTTTAGATGTTTCAGGAAACACCATACACTTCTCCAGAGTGGCTGTTTGCAATTTATATCCCGCCCATCAGCATAAGACGGCTCCCAGTTCTCCATGGACTGTCCTGCCTTTCTGGATTTTACACTTTTTTCAGATGGCCCTTTTGACCCGGGGGCAGTGAGACTTCATTGTAGTGCAGATTTCCTTTGCAAGCTTGCTTGGTTGGCCAAAAAGGGCGTATGCGTTTTTTCCTGAATATATTCAGGAAAAAACGCATACGCCCTTTTTGGCCAAGTGCGTCATTGTGGACGTTCTGCCTCTTTTCCTATGCTTTACATGCAATTCCAGTCTACCTCCTGAAATCGGATTCCTGCAATTCTGCCCCGCTTTCAAGTCCTCTTTGCAGCCTTACTGCAATATATTTTTGGACGATAGCTGTCATTTATAACTCTGCAGGTTTGTGAATTACAGTGCCCCTGAGCTCCTTTCTTCAACTCGCTTTCTTGTGAGCTGGCCGCAACACTGTAGGATTGCTTCAGGCTCTAGTGTGGTTCCGGCATGGCACGCTGAGCCTTTGGTTAATTCCTCTTCCTGGTGGGAAATGAGAGTTAAATTTGCCCGTCCAGACACCTCCAGCTAGTCTCTCATTGGTTCTCCCTATTCCTGTTCATTTTCCGCAGAAAGTGCAAACTGGGCCACACAGGAGGTTAAAGGCACTGACTCTCCAAGTGGGGAGAGTGTTAGTAAAGCGTCTGGAATGTTGCACCCGAGTACCAGGGGACGAAAACTGAGACACATTTGAACACGTTTCCCGATCACACGGTGCATCATACTCTGGGTTCCACATGCATGTTTTAGCTGAAGGAAGAATCCCTTAAACCTGGAGAGTTGAGACCCATGGAATGGGTACCATGCAATATGACTTCAAAGGGTCTGCATTTGCTCACCAAACCTCACCAATCCTATCACTGCTGCGTTTATGCCACTGTACACATGCTTGATTCTCTTTCGGAGACATATAAATGCATAGGTTTTAAGATTCTTACTAGTCAGGTATATTCTTAGGCGTTTAATATGGGGTGTTGAGTCCACTTCGTTGAGCAAGGAGTAGCTGTTGTCTATTACATATTTGGCTTATGGAACGGTATCTGTGCTAATTTCAATGTCTGGTTTTATGCAGCACCCCAACTCACCATTCCCCTTAAGCAAGCATAAGTTGGTTTTCTACATTTGAGACCCTATTCTGTTTTGTAATTCAGTTCCTGTGTATCCAAGTTTACATTCCGTGTATTAGTGATACCTTATGATGTTTCTTTTTCTGTGTGACTTATTTCACTTAGAATCATCATACCTGAATCCACTCATTATGCTGCTACTGGCCTGATGACATAGATTTCATTGCTGAGTGATATTGCATTGTACGTAAGTACCACAACTTCTTTATCCATTTTTCGCTTTCTGCGATATTGAACTTGTACCGTAAACGAGGTTCTTGTAAACAGAGCCGTCCCAAACTTTGGGGTGGCTGTGTCTTTTTGATTTTAATTTCCCTAATCTATAGGACCATAAGTGGAAGTGCCCTAGCCTCTGTTGCTTTGTTTTTTAGATGTTTCAGGAAACACCATACACTTCTCCAGAGTGGCTGTTGGTAATTTACATCCCGCCCATCAGCATAACAAGGCTCCCAGTTCTCCATGGCCTGTCCTGTCTTTCTGGATTTTACACATTTTTCAGATGGCCCTTTTGACGGGGGGGCAGTGAGACTTCATTGTAGTGCATATTTCCTTTGCAAGCTTGCTTGGTTGGCCAAAAACGGCGTATGCGTTTTTTCCTGAATATATTCAGGAAAAAACGAATATGCCCTTTTTGGCCAAGTAAATCATTGTGGACGTTCTGCCTCTTTTCCTATGCTTTACATGCAATTCCAGTCTACCTGCTGAAATCGGTTTCCTGCAATTCTGCCCCGCTTTCAAGTCCTCTTGGCAGCCTTACTTCAATATATTTTTGGATGATAGCTGTCATTAATAACTCTGCAGGTTTGTGAATTACAGGGCCCCTGAGCTCCTTTGTTCAACTCACTTTCTTGTGAGCTGGCCGCAACACCGCAGGATTGCTTCAGGCCCTAGTGTGGTTCCGGCATGGCACGCTGAGCCTTTGGTTAACTCCTCTTCCTGGTGGGAAATGAGAGTTAAATTTGCCCGTCCAGACACCTCCAGCTAGTCTCTCATTGGTTCTCCCTATTCCTGTTCATTTTCCGCAGAAAGTGCAAACTGGGCCACACAGGAGGTTAAAGGCACTGACTCTCCAAGTGGGGAGAGTGTTAGTAAAGCGTCTGGAATGTTGCACCCGAGTACCAGGGGACGAAAACTGAGACACATTTGAACATGTTTCCCGATCACACGGTGGATCATACTCTGGGTTTCACATGCATGTTTTAGCTGAAGGAAGAATCCCTTAAACCTGGAGAGTTGAGACCCATGGAATGGGTACCATGCAATATGACTTCAAAGGGTCTGCATTTGCTCACCGAACCTCACCAATCCTATCACTGCTGCTTTTATGTCGCTGTACACACGGTGGATTCTCTTTTGTAGACATATAAATCCATAGCTTTTAAGATTCTTACTAGTCAGGTATATTCTTAGCCGTTTAATATGGGGTGTTGAGTCCACTTCGTTGAGCAAGCAGTAGCTCTTGTCTATTACATATTTGGCTTATGGAAAGGTATCTGTGCTAATTTCAATCTCTGGTTTTATGCAGCACCCCAACTCACCTTTCCCCTTAAGCAAGCATAAGTTGGTTTTCTACATTTGAGACCCTATTCTGTTTTGTAATTCAGTTCCTGTGTAGCCAAGTTTACATTCCGTGTATTAGTGATACCTTATGATGTTTCTTTTTCTGTGTGACTTATTTCACTTAGAATCATCGTACCTGAATCCACTCATTATGCTGCTACTGGCCTGATGACATAGATTTCATTGCTGAGTGATATTGCATTGTACGTAAGTACCACAACTTCTTTATCAATTTTTCGCTTTCTGCGATATTGAACTTGTACCGTAAACGAGGTTCTTGTAAACAGAGCCCTCCCAAACTTTCGGGTGGCTGTGTCTTTTTGATTTTAATTTCCCTAAGCTATAGGACCATAAGTGGAAGTGCCCTAGGCTCTGTTGCTTTGTTTTTTAGATGTTGCAGGAAACACCATACACTTCTCCAGAGTGGCTGTTTGCAATATACATCCCGCCCATCAGCATAACAAGGCTCCCAGTTCTCCATGGCCTGTCCTGCCTTTATGGATTTTACACTTTTTTCAGATGGCCCTTTTGACCGGGGGGCAGTGAGACTTCATTGTAGTGCAGATTTCCTTTGTAAGCTTGCTTGGTTGGCCAAAAAGGGCGTATGCGTTTTTTCCTGAATATATTCAGGAAAAAACGCATACGCCCTTTTTGGCCAAGTGCATCATTGTGGACGTTCTGCCTCTTTTCCTATGCTTTACATGCAATTCCAGTCTACCTCCTGAAATCGGTTTCCTGCAATTCTGCCCCGCTTTCAAGTGCTCTTGGCAGCCTTACTTCAATATATTTTTGGACGATAGCTGTCATTTATAACTCCGGAGGTTTGTGAATTACAGGGCCCCTGAGCTCCTTTCTTCAACTCGCTTTCTTGTGAGCTGGCCGCAACACCACAGGATTGCTTCAGGCCCTAGTGTGATTCCGGCATGGCACGCTGAGCCTTTGGTTAATTCCTCTTCCTGGTGGGAAATGAGAGATAAATTTGCCCTTCCAGACACCTCCAGCTAGTCTCTCGTTGGTTCTCCCTATTCCTGTTCATTTTCCACAGAAATTGCAAACTGGGCCAAACAGGAGTTTAAAGGCACTGACTCTCCAAGTAGGGAGAGTGTTAGTAAAGCGTCTGGAATGTTGCACCCGAGTACCAGGGGACGAAAACTGAGACACATTTGAACACGTTTCCCGATCACACGGTGGATCATACTCTGGGTTTCACATGCATGTTTTAGCTGAAGGAAGAATCCCTTAAACCTGGAGAGTTGAGAGCCATGGAATGGGTACCATGCAATATGACTTCAAAGGGTCTGTATTTGCTCACCGAACCTCACCAATCTTATCACTGCTGCATTTATGCCGCTGTACACACGCTTGATTCTCTTTCGGAGACATATAAATCCATAGGTTTTAAGATTCTTACTAGTCAGTTATATTCTTAGGCGTTTAATATGGGGTGTTGAGTCCACTTCGTTGAGCAAGGAGTAGCTCTTGTCTATTACATATTTGGCTTATGGAAAGGTATCTGTGTTAATTTCAATCTGTGGTTTTATGCAGCACCCCAACTCACCTTTCCCCTTAAGCAAGCATAAGTTGGTTTTCTACATTTGAGACCCTGTTCTGTTTTGTAATTCAGTTCCTGTGTAGCCAAGTTTACATTCCGTGTATTAGTGATACCTTATGATGTTTCTTTTTCTGTGTGACTTATTTCACTTAGAATCATCGTACCTGAATCCACTCATTATGCTGCTACTGGCCTGATGACATAGATTTCATTGCTGAGTGATATTGCGTTGTACGTAAGTACCACAACTTCTTTATCCATTTTTCGCTTTCTGCGATATTGAACTTGTACCGTAAACGAGATTCTTTTAAACAGAGCTGTCCCAAAGTTTGGGGTGGCTGTGTCTTTTTGATTTTAATTTCCCTAAGCTATAGGACCATAAGTGGAAGTGCCCTAGGCTCTGTTGCTTTGTTTTTTAGATGTTTCTGGAAACACCATACACTTCTCCAGAGTGGCTGTTTGCAATTTACATCCCGCCCATCAGCATAAGAAGTCTCCCAGTTCTCCATAGCCTGTCCTGCCTTTCTGGATATTACACTTTTTTCAGATGGCCCTTTTGACCGGGGGGCAGTGAGACTTCATTGTAGTGCAGATTTCCTTTGCAAGCTTGCTTGGTTGGCCAAAAAGGGCGTATGCGTTTTTTCCTGAATATATTCAGGAAAAAACGCATACGCCCTTTTTGGCCAAGTGCATCATTGTGGACGTTCTGCCTCTTTTCCTATGCTTTACATGCAATTCCAGTCTACCTCCTGAAATCGGTTTCCTGCAATTCTGCCCCGTTTTCAAGTCCTCTTGGCAGCCTTACTTCAATATATTTTTGGACGATAGCTGTCATTTATAACTCTGCAGGTTTGTGAATTACAGGGCCACTGAGCTCCTTTCTTCAACTCGCTTTCTTGTGAGCTGGCCGCAACACCGCAGGATTGCTTCAGGCCCTAGTGTGTTTCCGGCATGGCTCACGGAGCCTTTGGTTAATTCCTCTTCCTGGTGGGAAATGAGAGTTAAATTTGCCCGTCCAGACACCTCCAGCTACTCTCTCATTGGTTCTCCCTATTCCTGTTCATTTTCCGCAGAAATTGCAAACTGGGCCAAACAGGAGGTTAAAGGCACTGACTCTCCAAGTGGGGAGAGTGTTAGTAAAGCGTCTGGAATGTTGCACCCGAGTACCAGGGGACGAAAACTGAGACACATTTGAACACGTTTCCCGATCACACAGTGGATCATACTCTGGGTTCCACATGCATGTTTTCGCTGAAGGAAGAATCCGTTAAACCTGGAGAGTTGAGACCCATGGAATGGGTACCATGCAATATGACTTCAAAGGGTCTGCATTTGCTCACCGAACCTCACCAATCCTATCACTGCTGCATTTATGCAGCTGTACACACGCTTGATTCTCTTCCGGAGACATATAAGTCCATAGTTTTTAAGATTCTTACTAGTCAGGTATATTCTTAGACGTTTAATATGGGGTGTTGAGTCCACTTCGTTGAGCAAGGAGTAGCTCTTGTCTATTATATATTTGGCTTATGGAATGGTATCTGTGCTAATTTCAATCTCTGGTTTTATGCAGCACCCCAACTCACCTTTCCCCTTAAGCAAGCATAAGTTTGTTCTACATTTGTGACCCTGTTCTGTTTTGTATTTCAGTTCCTGTGTAGCCAAGTTTACATTCTGTGCAGTAGTGATATCTTATGATGTTTCTTTTTCTGTGTGACTTATTTCACTTAGAATCATCGTACCTGAATCCACTCATTATGCTGCTACGGGCCTGATGACATAGATTTCATTGCTGAGTGATATTGCATTGTACGTAATTACCACAACTTCTTTATCCATTTTTCGCTTTCTGCGATATTGAAATTGTACTGTAAACGAGGTTCTTGTAAACAGAGCCGACCCAAACTTTGGGGTGGCTGTGTCTTTTTGATTTTAATTTCCCTAAGCTATAGGACCATAAGTGGAAGTGCCCTAGGTTCTGTTGCTCTGTTTTTCGGATGTTTCAGGAAACACCATACACTTCTTCAGAGTGGCTGTTGGCAATTTACCTCCCACCCATCAGCATAACAAGGCTCCCAGTTTTCCATGGCCTGTCCTGCCTTTCTGGATTTTACATTTTTTTCAGATGGCCCTTTTGACCGGGGAGCAGTGAGACTTCATTGTAGTGCAGATTTCCTTTGCAAGCTTGCTTGGTTGGCCAAAAATGACTTATGCGTTTTTTCGTGAATATATTCAGGAAAAAACGCATACGCCCTTTTTAGCCAAGTGCATCATTGTCGACGTTCTGAGTCTTTTCATATGTTTTCAAGGCAATTCCTGTCTACCTCCTGAAATCGGTTTCGTGCAATTCTGCCTTGCTGTCAGTGCCTCTTCATAGCCTTACCTCAATATACTTTTGGAAAATAGTTGTCCTTTATAACTCTGCAGGTTTTTGAATTGCAGTGGCCCTTACCTCCATTTTTCAGCTCTTATTTTTGTGATCTTCCTCATATCCACAGGATTTCTTCAGGCCCTATTCTTCTTCTTCGGCGCCTTGCTCTGCCTTTGGTTAATTCTTCTTCCTGATGTGAAATTAGAGTGACATGTGCCCATTGAAACCGCTACAGCTATTTTCTCACTGGTTCACCCTATTCCCATTCATCCTCCGCACTAACTGCAGACTGTGCGATACCGGAACTTAAAGGCATTGACTCTCCATGGGGAGATGTTGTTAGTAAAGTGGCTGGAATGTTGATCCGGAGCCCCAAGAGGAAAATGAGGTGCGTTTTAGAAACCTTTCCCGATCATGTGGTATACCATCCGCTGGATTTCCCATGCATGGTTTAGCTGTAGGAAGATTCCCTTCAACCTGGAGTGTTGGGACCCTTGGAATGAGTAGCATGAAGTATTGCATTAAATTTTCGGCAGTTGCTCACCAAAGCTCACCAATGCTCTCAGCCCCAAGTGTCCAGCCTTATGTCTTATCCAGCTGTGGGTTTTTATGTGGTCATTCCAGGTTGCATCACAGCACCTGAGCGAATTTTGTAAGAATTTTTCTCTCTTTCATTGTTTCTGCGTTTTGATTTTAAAATTTATTTCTATAATGGGGTTTAGCTCATTTTCACTGCTGTGTTTGTGCCGCTCTGCACACACTTGATTCCCTTATGGAGATATATCAATACATGGGTTTTAAGATTCTTATTACTCAGATATATTTCTCTGTGGTGTATAGTGTGTGTTGAGGCCAGTTCATTGAGCAAGGTGTAGATCTTGTCTAATACCTATTTGGTTTATTGAACGGTATCTGTGCTAATTTCAAACTCTGGTTTTATGCATCACCCCACCTCTCCTTTCCCCTTAAGCTGACATAAGTGTGTTTTCTAAATGTGAGACACTGTTCTGTTTTGTAATTCATTTTTTGTGCAGCCATATTTATCCTCCCTCTCTAAGTGATATCTTATGATATGTTTCTTTTTCTGTTTGACTTATTTCAAGTAGTATTATCGGACCTAAATCCACTCTTTATCCTTCTACTAGCCTTATTACATTGATTTCGTGGTGAAGAGATATTCCATTGTACATAAGTACCAGATCTTCTTTATCCATTGTTCTCTTTCCTGGGATATTTAAGGTGTACTGAAGTTGAGGTTCTTGTAAACAGAGTAGCCCTAAACTGTGGTGTGCTTGTGTCTTGTTGATTTTTAGACTTCCCTAGATATACTTCCATGATTGGAAGTGCCCTATGCTCTGTAGCTCTGTTTTTTAGATGATTTAGGAACCACCATACACTTCTCCAGAGTGGCTCTCGGCAGTTCACACACTGTCCATCAGCGTATAAAGGCTCCCTGTTCTCCATGGCCTGTCCTGCATTTCTGGTTTTTACAATTTTTTCGGATGGCCCTTTTGACCGGTGGGAAATGAGACTTCTTTGTTGTGCACATTTGCATTGCTTGCTTGCTTGGTTGCCCATAAAGTGCGTATGCGTTTTTTCCTGGATATATTCAGGAAAAAACGCATACTCCCTTTGGGGCCAACTGCATCATTGTCGAAATTCTGCCGCTTTTCATGTGCTTTAAAGACGAGTCCAATCTATCTCTTGAAATCTGTTTCTTGCAATTCTGTCTTGCATTCAGATCCTCTTCTTTGCCTTACCTCGACATATTTTTGGACGTTAGTTTTCATTTATAACTCTGCAGGTTTGTGAATTGCAGTGACCCTGAGCTCCATTTTTTAAGTTGCTCTTTTGTGAGCTGGCCTCAAATCCGCAGGATTGCTTCAGGCCCTATTTTGGCTCCGGCGAGGCAGGCTGAGCCTTTTTTTAATTCTTATTCTTAATGGGAAATTAGAGTGACATGTGCCCGTCCAAACCCCTACAACTATTCTCTCATTGGTTCCCCCTCTTCCCGTTCATCCTCCTCACAATTTGCAAAATGTGTGAAACAGAAGTTTAAATGTGCTGATTCTCTAAGTGGGGAGATTCTAAGTAACGTGGCTGGAATGATGAACAGGAGCACCAGGAGAGGATAAATGAGGTGCATTTTAGACACATCTCCCGATCACATGGTGTACAGTCCTCTGGGTTTTCCATGCATGTTTTAGCTGTAGGAAGATTCCTTGAACGTGCAGATTTGGGACCCATTGAATGGGTACCAGGTAGTATTACTTTAAAGGGTGTGCATTTCCTCACCCAACCTCACATTTCTCTTAGCGCGAACAGTTTCCAGCCTTATGTCTCATCCTGCTGTGGGTCTAGATGTGTTCAATCCATGTTGCATCACCGTCCCTGAGGAAAAGTTGTAAGAGGTTTTCTCTGTCTCTCTGTCATTTATTTTTTTCAATTTATTACTATATTGGTTACAGCTGATTTTCAAAGCTCTGTTTCTTGCTGCTGTACATCCACTTGATTCACGTACAGAGAGACATCAATAAATTCTTTTTCAGATTCTTACCAGTCATAGATATTCTTTTCCGGTGACTTGAGTGTGCTGAGTGCAGTTCTTTTAGCTACCGTGTAGGCCTTGTTGATTATCAGTTTGGTATTTGGAATGGTATCTTTGCTAATTTCAACCTCCTGGATGATGCCTCACCCCTCCCCACCTTTCCCGTTTAGCAGCCTTACGCGTGTTTTCTACATATTTGACTATGTTTTTGTTTTGTAATTTATTTCATGTGTAGCCATTTTGGATTCCACCTTTAAGTGATATCTTATGATATGTGTCTTTTTCTTTTTGAATTATGTCACTTAGAATGATCATACGTAACTCCTCCGGAGTTGTTACAACTGGCCATATTTCATTGATTTCCAGGCTGAGTAATGGTCCACTCTACATAAGTACCACATCTCTATCCATTTTTTCCCTCCAGAGACATTTAAGTTATATCCTAGTCGAGGATGTTTTAAACAGAGAGGCAGTAAACATTGGGGTGCCTGTGTCCTCTCGATTTTTGTTTTTCCCAAGATATACGCCCATGAGTGCAAGTGCCCTATGCTCTGTAGCTCATTTTTTAGATGCTTTAGTAAACACAATACACTTCTCCAGAATGGCCGTTGGCAATATACATTTCCACTATAAGCCTCACAGGGCTCCCTCTTCTCCTTGCCCTGTCCTGCATTTCTGGTGTTTACACTTTATGAGGATGGCTCTTCTGACTGATGCGAAGTGATATCTTTTGTAGTATTGATTTCCAGTGCTCACCTGTTTGGTTGGCTAAAAAAGTGTATGCCCTTTTCTTGAATATATACAGAAAAAAACGCATACAGCCTTTTTGGCCAACTGCAATGTTGGCAATGTTCAGCCCCTTTTCTTGTGCTTAATGGCGAGTCCTTTCTACCTCCTCAAATCCCTTTCCTGCCATTCTCCCTTGCTTACCAATCCTTTTCTCTGACTTTCCTCAAGACATTTTTCAGTGATAGATATTTTCAACTCTGCAGTTTCGTGAATTTTACTGCCCCTGAGTTCCATTGTTCAACTTGTGTTTATGGGAACTGGCCACAAAGCAGTGGGATTTCCTCAAGCCCTATACTGTTTCCATGGGCAACCCTAGCCTTTGGTCAATTCGTCTTCCTGATTGGAAATTAGAGTGACATGTGCCTGTCTGAACACCTAGGACTTGTCTCTCATTGTTCCTCATCCTTCCGCTTCATCCTCTGGACAAATTCCAAACTGTACGCAACAGGATGTTGACAGTGCTGACATCTCCAAGTGGGGAGACTGTTAGTAAAGACGCTGGAGGGGTGAACCCGAGCACCAGGAGATGAGGAGATGAGATGCCTTTTCCAAACTCTTCCCGATCAGACGGTATACCATCCTCTGGGTGTGACAGACATGTTTTAGCAGTAGGAAGAGTCCCATTCATGTAAGGAGAACACCAGGGCTTTTTCAAAATCAGTGTCTCCCCGAAACCCAAACTGGGGAATTTTTTAAGCTACGGCTACACATATGTTCATTAAGGGCCTTGGGAAGTAGGCAGAGTCCAAACTTTAGATGATTGAAGTCTTCAGGGTCAGAAGCACTCACCACCGGCTTCCCTTAGGTTACACTTTAACTGTCATTGATAGATGATGTCAATAAAAATATCTATTCTTTTTCCGATTATTTCCCCTTATAGCTTATTGCAAAATATTGAGTGTAGTTCCCTGTGCTATACAGTAGTTCCTTGTTGATGATCTATTTTATACATAGCAGTGTGTATGTGTTAATTCCAAACTGTTAATTTATCCCTCCTCCCACCTTTCCCCTTTGGTAATAATAAATTATAAGATTTTATACTTCTCAGAAATGGGGGAGCTGAAAGAGAGGTATCATTTTCAATGGAAAAGCATTTAAAACAAGATTGAAGCTTTAACCAAGATTATTAGGTGTACATCCTTGGAAAGAAATCACTTCATTTCTCTAATATTGACCTGACAAATAAGACAACCCTTTTCACTGAACTTGCTTATAATAAAGTGATGGAAATATCAAATGGAAGTGTTAGAAACATCTTATTTTACCCGAGCCTTATAAACTGTTCTATGTTAACTAGAGTTTGGCTCACACATCTGTTCATTGAAGTTACAATAGTCTCAATTTCTGTTACTGATCCTCCAGAGTGGACCCCAACAAGTGTCCCCCTGCCCAGTGTCATTGGGGCCAACAGATCGAGACTGAGTTTGGTTCACAAGCAAAGGAAACTTTATATTTTGATCAGAGAATGGAGAGGTGAGAGCATGCACTACCCCGTGGGCTGTGGGCTGGGCTGCTGTGTAGAGATCCTGTCAGAGTCAGTGGGAGGGAGGGGGCGGAGCTCTCGAGGGCCGGGTTGGCTGCAGCTCAGGCTCTATATCTCGGAGTCTGCACTGGGCCCCAGGAGCTGAGGTGTCGACCCAGCCATTCTGCACTAGGAAATCTGGTCTGAAGTGCCGGGTGTGGAACCTCTGCATGCGGGACCCTAGGAGCACGTGACATTAGACAAAGCACAAAGGATAAAAAAGGTCAGACTTGACTTTATTGCCCAGATTCTATTTTTATCTCCCAGGGATTTTTCATGGGCTTTGCTGGGGACAAACCCCTCCTCTGCCTTTTGTCCCGTTCCTCATTCTTGGAGTGCTGAGGGTGCAGACCCTTCTTCTGTAACTGCTGAGTGCTGAGTTGGGAGCCCTCATACCAGGGGACGAGGGTCAGAACTTCTCCCCAGCAGCCTCCAGGTGACGTTGATTGGCCCCAGGACCCCTGCCTCCCTGCTCGTCCGCCTGAGCACCAGCATTGGAAGTGTTATAGATTCTAATGACCTTTAAGGGTCCAGGAAAGAGATGTGCAGAGACGCTGTGGGGGCCGGTTTCGCCCCGCCCCACATTTGTTCAGCCACATTAGGCTGACCGTTTCTGCCAGCCTAGATGTTCTGACCAGTAGTCTGCTCTTTCTTCAGTTAGGCCCCTGAATTAACGTAAAAACAGCACCAGGTGTCAGAGCCCTGCCCGCTCAACTCCCAGACAGTCCAGGGTCAGTGGTGATCAAGGACCATGATGGCCACTGAGTCAACAGCCTTTTGAAGTAAACAGGAGTCCAGCTGGTCTTATTGGCCACCATCATCACGGTGTCTGTAGGCTTTTCTATGGTGACAGTGTGATATACGGTTCCCCCGCCAAGATTATTAGCTCCCCTCCGGGTGCAGTAAGTCCTGCAAGCAGTAGTCTACTCCTTCGGGACACACTATTGTTGTTTTATGAGAGAAACTCCAGGTCAAGTGATGTTCACATGAGTCGTCATGGTGCCCTGTTGCCCCTGGTTATCTCTCTGGATGTTGGAGTTGGAGGGCCTCCTCACTCGAGGTCGGTGTGCCCACGGAGCGAACCCTGCAACTTCAGGGCATGGTTGGTGATTAGGATCACCACGTGGGGTCCTTTTCCCTTAGGAGGGAGGTGGCCTTTTGGGCTGCTGATTTCCAGGTTTTTAGATACCGCCAGTATCTTGGCCAGATGTGGCAGTGGGCCAAGCCCCTTGGTGACTGTAGTTTATCCTACGTGGATGGCATTCTTGCGTTGTTCCATTTCAAGTGGTCCCAGTTTTTGCACTAATTCTCCAATGGCGATTCACCTTTCACCGGGAATGGAAAGGTCAAAGGGTTTAGCTCAATTAGGGAGTTCCAGGGCAAGGGTCTGAATTGACTGCTCTTTCCATTCTTGAAAGGCCACTTCTGGATTTTGTTCAAAAGGATCATCATCTTTTCCTTTCAGTGTTTCATATAGAGGCCCAGCTAGTAGACTGTAGTTAGGGATCCAGAAGCAGCAAACCCTGGCCTCCCCAGGAACCCCTAAGCTGTCTTCTCGTTTTAGAAAGGGGTAAGGCTGCAAATGGTTTCTTCCCTTTCCTGGGATGGGCTTCTCCGACCTTGTGTGAGAATGAAGCCCAGGCAGGTCACTGCAGTCTGTGATATTTGAGCTTTTTCTTGGACAACTTCTATCCTTTATTGGCTTGGTAGTTCAGAGGCCTCCTTAGTAGGGCTGGCGATCAGAATGTCGTCTGCATATTGAAGGAGGGTTTCCTTTTCCAGAGGTAGAACTTTTCGGTCTTTAGCTAAGCTTTCCCCAAAGATGGGGTGGGAATTTTTGAACCCTTGGGGCAAGACGGCCCAGAAGTATTGTTTTAGTTGTATGTTGAGTCCTGCCACTCACAAGCCAAAATTTCTTGTGACTCTGGGACTAATGGAATACAAAAGAAGGCATCATTGAAGACTAATACAGAATACCATGTCCTGGTGGTTGGTAGAATGACCAGCAGGGTGTAGGAATTAGGAGCAACTGGAGGTATATCCTCGGTGGCTTCACTGACTGTCCTGACATCCTTTACCAGGTCCCCAGCAGCCCATGGGGCTCTCGTGGTCAGGCCAATCCCAGGATATGGAGCTCTCCTGGGCAGGTACCCCACCCCCAACCCAGCCCACGGGGCTCTCGTGGTCAGGCCCCTCCCAGGATACAGAGCTACCCTTGCAGGTACCGTGGCAGGGCTGGGCACACAGGAACTGTGCACATAGCCCTCATTGAAGAGCACCCCCAGCTCACCTGTCGCTCAGAGCTGACACAGAGCACCTCAGAGCAGAACTTGAACTAACAAACAGCAGCTCCGACAGGTCTGTGACCCTGGGCATCACTCTGTGTGGCCTCCCTCCACCTGGTCTTCCAGAGACTTCCACTGCACCCGGGGCACCAGGCCTCTGTCTCCAACCACCACCCACCCCTCCTCTCCCTGACTCCTGGGTTCCTCTCATTAGGAGAGGGTTTTCTTGAAGTTGTCTCCCACTCATGGGCCAGATAAAATGATTAGAAAACAAGCCAAAGCTGCAGCCCCTTGTCTATCCTGACTCTCAGGAGCCCACACCTGTTCCTTGGACCTGGCCGGTTCAGCAAGTTCCATTTTCTGCAACTGTGAGCCCCTGAGGGGTGATGATTGGCTGACCTGGGCAGCCTTACCGTGCTGGGCAGCCTTACCGTGCCGGCCAGCCCTCCCCAGGTGTGCCTGGGTTGAGATCAATATAAATACCACTCCAGGCAGCAAGAGCCCCTGCAGCTGTGTCTGACGCCATTTTCTCTGCTCTGTCAGCAGTCTCGGGGCTGGGCTGGTGGGAGGGAGTGAGAGGCCACGGCTTTGTGGGTGGCCCAGTGTGAGTGGGGCTCTGCTGGACTTTCTGCAGCAGTTGCCAGGCTGCCACCTGCTAAAGAAGAGGATGTGTCACCCATACCTGCTGCTGGAATTGCTCCCTGGGCAGAGGTGAGGAAGGAAAAAAGCAGTGGGGGCAGGGACAGGACGGGTATCTCAGGCAGGGAAATGGAAATCTTCCAGAAGAGCACCCAGGGCCAGGACCATCCTGGCTGGCCTGCAGGCACGAAGTCAGCTGGCATGCTGTCACTCGTGTGGCTCCATGGCCCTTCCTCTAGGCTTTCAAGTCCTTGTATATATTCAGGTGTTTTACCTGGGAAGGGTGGGAACAGTTCAGCAGCAACTGGCCTGGGACTCAGCTCACGTTTACTCACAGATGCCTCGGCACGGTGCCCCAGCTTTGCAATGAGGACGCTTGTTGTGTGGGGGCTGCTGGCTGAATGGGAGACGATTCCCCACCACTGACCAACTTCAGAATTGTTTACAACTGGAGCAAGTGCCCTGATACGGTTTTCCTCTGAGTAACTGGTGGGTTCTGTTTTTTTTTTCTCTTTTTCGTTTTTGGTTCAAGGTAGATTTTATTCCTCTTTTTTGTATTTACAGATATAAGCATGGAAATAATTTATTCATATAAATACATGTATGTGAAGGGAATAATTGTTTTTTCTGTTTTATTTTTTAAATTTTATTTCTTTTTAATTTTGAATTTTATTTTATATTTTTATACAGTAAGTTCTTATTGGTTATCTATTTTATACATATAAATGTTTACATGCCAATCCCAATCTCTCAACTCCTCCCACCACCACCCCCCCAAGAGCTTTCCCCCCTTGTTGTCCATACGATTGTTGTCTACATCTGTTGCTCTAGTTATGCCTTGCAAAATGGTTAATCTGTACAGTTTTTCTAGGTTCCACATATATGCATGAATATACAAGATTTGTTTTTCTCTTTCTGACTTACTTCACTCTGTATGACAGTCTCTAGATCCATCGACGTCTCTACAAATGACCCAATTTCATTCCTTTCATGGCTTAGTAATATTCCATTTTATATATGTACCACATCTTTATGCATTCGTCTGTCTGTGGGCATTTAGGTTGCTTCCATTACCTCGATATTGTAAATAGTGATGCAATGAACATTGCGGTGAAAGTCTCTTTTTGATTTATGGTTTTGTCTGGGTATATGTCCAGTACTGGGATTGCTGTATCATATGGTAATTCTATTATTAGTTTCTTAAGAAACTCCATATTGTTCTCCATAGTGACTGTATCAATTTATATTCCCAACAATAGTGGAAGAGGCTTCCTTTTCTCCACACCCTTTCCAGCATTTGTTGTTTGTAGATTTTCAGATGATGCCCATTCTAACAGGTGTGAGGTAATACCTCATTGTTGAGTCCATTTCGTTGAGCAAGGGGTAGGTCTTGTCTATTACATATTTGGCTTATGGAACGGTATCTGTGCTAATTTCAAACTCTGGTTTTATGCAGCACCCCAACTCACCTTTCCCCTTAAGCAAGCATAAGTTGGTTTTCTAAACTTGAGACCCTGTTCTGTTTTGTAATTCAGTTCATGTGTAGCCAAGTTTACATTCCGTGCATTAGTGATACCTTATGATGTTTCTTTTTCTGTGTGACTTATTTCACTTAGAATCATCGTGCCTCAATCCACTCATTATGCTGGTACAGGCCAGGTGACACAGATTTCATTGCTGAGTGGTATTCTGTTGTACGTAAGTACCGCAACTTCTTTATCAATTATTTGTTCTCTGAGATATTTAACTTGTACCGTAGAAGAGGTTCCTTTAAACAGAGCCGTCCCAAATTTTGGAGTGGCTGTGTCTTTTTGATTTTAATTTCCCTAAGCTATAGGACCATAAGTGGAAATGCCCTAGACTCTGTTGCTTTGTTTTTCAGATGTATCAGGAAACACCATGCACTTCTCCAGAGTGGCTGTTGGCAATTTACATCACGCCCATCAGCATAACAAGGCTCCTTTTTCCCCATGGCCTGTCTTGCCTTTCTGGATTTTACACTTTTTTCAGATGGCCCTTTAGACCGGGGGGAAGTGACACTTCATAGTAGTTCGGATTTCCATTGCAAGCTTGCTTGGTTTGCCAAAAAGGGCGTATGTGTTTTTTCCTGAATATATTCAGGAAGAAACTCATACGCCCTTTTTTGCCAAGTGCATCATTGTCGATGTTCTGCCTCTTTTCCTATGCTTTAAATGCACATCCAGTCTACCTCCTGAAATCGGTTTCTTGCAATTCTGCCCCGCTTTCAAGTCCTCTTCGCAGCCTTACTTCAATATATTTTTGGACGTTATCTGTCATTTATAACTCTGCAGGTTTGTGAATTACAGGGCCCCTGAGCTCCTTTCTTCAACTCGCTTTCTTGTTAGCTGGCCGCAAACCCACAAGACTGCTTCAGGCCCTAATCTGCTTCTGGCAGGGCACGCTGAGCCTTTGGTTAATTCCTCTTCCTGGTGGGAAATGAGTGTTAAATATGCCCGTCCAGACCCCTACCTCACTCTCAACCCCTTGGTGATCTGGGTCCTCTGGTTTGTGGCCACCTTTGCTGGGTTCCTCACCTTTCGATGATGTGGCCCCACTAGTGTGAGGACACTCCTGCCTGGTTCTCAACCACGTGGTTATGTGGACCCCCTGGTGAGAGTCTGTTCCTGGCTGTGTTCCTCACCCTTCTGTGAGGGAGACCCTCTGCTGATAGGTCACTCCTGCATGGCTGGCACACATTGCCTTGGTGAAGTCAGCCATGTGGTGGCTGTAGGAGTGTGCTGGGAATCTCCTCCCCCTGGTGATGAGGGCCCTCTTGCATCAGGCCCTAACTGCTGGGCTCACCAACTTTTCTTAGTGAGCCCAATGATGCTTGGGCACTCCTCTTAGGATCCCATCTCCATGGGGATGTGGGCCTTCTGCTCTGAGGTCCCAACGGCTGGGTTGTTCACATTTTCATGATGTGGGCTCTCTGGTGTTAGTTCACAGAGGCCTGGATCCCATAGCCTCTGTGCTCTTGGCCGCCTGTTGGGAGGTTCCAACTGCTGGATTCCTCACTTTTTTAATTTTTTGGGCCCTCTGTTGTGAGGATCCTCCTGCCTGCCTCACTCCCAGCCCCTTCGTGATGTGTGTCATCTGGTCTGAGGCCACATGTGCTGGGTTCCTCACCTTTCGATGATGTGGGACCAATGGTCTTAGGAGACTCCTGCCTGGTTCACATCCCCTTGGTGATTTGGGCCCTCTGTTGAGAGTCTGATCCTGGCTGGGTTCCTCACCCATCTGTGAGGTGGGCCGTCTGCTGTGAGGTCACTCCTGCCTGGCTTGCTCACATCGCCTTGTGGACATGAGCCCTCTGGTGGCACTTGGAGCCTGCTGGGAGCCTCCTCCCCTCGGTGATGAGGGCCCTCTGGCGTCAGGCCTTAACTGCTGGGCTCCCCACATTTTGTGATGTGCGCCCAGTGGTGCGAGGACACTCCAGCCAGGTTCACATCCCCATTGGGATGTGGGCCTTCTGCTCTGAGGTCCCAACGCCTGGGTTGCTCACAGTTTCATGATGTGGGCTCTCTGCTGTTAGTTCACTCCTGCCTGCATCCCATAGCTTCTGTGCTCTCGGCCGCCTGCTGGGAGGTTCCAACTGCTGGATTCCTCACCTTTCTTATTCTTTGGGCCCTCTGTTTTTAGGCTACTCCTGCCTGCCTCACTCCCATTCCCTTTGTGATATGTGTCCTCTGATTTGAGGCCACATGTGCTGGGTTCCGCACCTTTCGATGATGTGGCCCCACTGGAAGGAAGACAGTCCTGACTGGTTCCCATCCCCTTGGTGTTGTGGGCCCTCTGGCGAGAGTCTCATCCTGCCTCGGTTCCTCACCCTTCTGTGAGGTGGGCCCTCTGCTGTGAGGTCAATCATGCCTGTCTGACACACGTCACCTTGGCGACGTGGGCCTTCTGGTGGCAGTTGGAGTGTGCTGAGATCCTCCTCCCCTCGGTGATGAGGGCCCTCTTGCCTTAGGCCACAAATGCTGGGCTCCCCACATTTTCTGATGTGTGCCAAGTGAGTGAGGACACTCTTGCCAGGTTCCCATCCCCATGGGGATATGGGCCTTCTGCTCTGAGGTCAAAACGGCTGGCTTGCTCACAGTACCATGATGTGGGCCCTCTGCTGTGAGTTCACTCCGGCAAGGATCCCTTATCATCGGTGCTCTGAGCCGCCTGCTGAGAGGTTCCAACTGCTGGATTCCTCAACGTTTTTATTCTATGTGCCCTCTGTTGTGAGGTTCCTCCTGCCTGCCTCACTGCCAGCCCCTTGATGATGACTGTCCTATGGCTTGAGGCCACATGTGCTGCGTTCCTCACCTTTCGATGATGTGGCCCCACTCGTGTGAGGACACTCCTGCCTGGTTCCCATCCCCTTGGTGAGGTGGGCCCTCTGGCGAGAGTCTAATCCTGGCTGGGTTCCTCAACGTTCTGTGAGGTAGGCCCTCTGCTGTGAGGTCACTCCTGCCTGGCTGGCACACGTCACCTTGGAGACGTGAGCCCTCTGGTGGCAGTTGGAGCGTGCAGGGTGCCTCTTCCTCTCGGTGATGACGGACCTCTGGCATCAGACCCTAAATGGTGGGCTCCCCACATTTTCTGATGTGCGCCCAGTGGTGCGAGGACACTCCAGCCAGGTTCCCATTCCCATGGGGTTGTGGGCCTTCTGCGCTGAGGTCCCAACGCCTGGGTTGCTCACAGTTTTATGATGTGGGCCCTCTGCTGTGAGTTCACTGCGGCCTGGATCCCATAGCCTTGGTGTTCTGAGCCGCCTGCTGGAAGGTCTAAATGCTGGAATCCTCACGTTTTTTATATTATGTGCCCTGTGTTGTGAGGCTACTCTTGCCTGCCTCACTCCAAGGCCCTTTGTGATGTGGGTCCTCTGGTTTGAGGACACATGTGCTGGGTTCCTCACCATCAGATGATGAGGCCCCACTGGTGTGAGGATAATCCTGACTGGTTCCCATCCCCTTTGTGACGTGGGCCCTCTGGTGAGAGTCTGATCCTGGCTGGGTTCCTCACCCATCTGTGAGGTGGGCCCTCTACTATCAGGTAACTCTTGCCTGGCTTGCTCACCTCGCCTTGTTGACATGAGCCCTCTGGTGGCACTTGGACCCTGCTGGGAGCCTCCTCACCTCTGTGATGAGGGCCCTCTGATGTCAGGCCCTAACTGCTGGGCTCCCCAACTTTTCTTAGTGAGCCCAGTGATGCTCGGGCACTCCTCTTAGGTTCCCATCTCCATGGGGATGTGGGCCTTCTGCTCTGAGGTTCCAACGGCTGGGTTGATCACAATTTCATGATGTGGGCTCTCTGGTGTTAGTTCACTGTGGCCTGGATCCCATAGCCTCTGTGCTCCTGGCCGCCTTCTGGGAGGTTCCAACTGCTGGATTCCTCACTTTTTTAATTTTTTAGGCCCTCTGTTGTGAGGATCCTCCTGCCTGCCTCACTCTCAGCCCATTCGTGATGTGTGTCCTCTGGTTTGAGGCCACATATGCTGGGTTCCTCACCTTTCGATGATGTGGGACCAATGGTCTTAGGAGACTCCTGCCTGGTTCACATCCCCTTGGTGATGTGGGCCCTCTGTTGAGAGTCTGATCCTGGCTGGGTTCCTCACCCTTCTGTGAGGTGGGCCGTCTGCTGTGAGGTCACTCCTGCCTGGCTTGCTCTCACCTCGCCTTGTGGACATGAGCCCTCTGGTGGCACTTGGAGCCTGCTGGGAGCCTCCTCCCCTTGGTGATGAGGGCCCTCTGGCGTCAGGCCCTAATGGCTGGGCTCCCCACATTTTGTGATGTGCGCCAAGTGGTTCAAAGACACTCCATCCAGGTTCACATCCCCATTGAGATGTGGGTCTTCTGCTCTGAAGTCCCAACGGCTGGGTTGTTCACAGTTTCATGATGTGGGCTCTCTGCTGTTAGTTCACTCTGGCCTGGATACCATAGCCTCTGTGCTCTGGGCCACCTGCTGGGAGGTTCCAACTGCTCGATTCCTCAACTTTTGTATTCTATGGGTCCTGTGTTGCGATGCTCCTCCTGCCTGCCTCACTTGCAACCCCTTCGTGATGTGGGTCCTCTGGTTTGAGGCCACATGTGCTGGGTTCCGCAACTTTCAATGATGTGGCCCCACTGGTGTGAGGACACTCCTGCCTGGTTCCCATCCCCTTGGTGATGTGGGCCTTCTGGTGACAGTCTTATCCTGGCTGGGTTCCTCACTCTTCTGTGAGGTAGGCCCTCTGCTGTGAGGTCAATCCTGCCTGACTTGCACACATCACCTTGGCGACGTGGGCCCTCTGTTGGCACATGGAACCTGCTGGGAGCCTCCTGCCCTCGGTGATGACGGCCCTCTAGCATCAGGCCATAACTGCTGGGCTCCCCACGTTTTCTGATGTGAGTCCAGTGATGCCAGGACACTCCTGTCAGGTTCCCATCTCCATGGGGATGTGGGCTTTCTGCTCTGAAGTCTCAACGCCTGGGTTGCTCACAGTTTCATGATGTGGGCTCTCTGCTGTTAGTTCACTCCTGCCTGCATCCCATAGCTTCTGTGCTCTCGGCCGCCTGCTGGGAGGTTCCAAATGCTGGATTCCTCACCTTTTTTATTCTTTGGGTCCTCTGTTTTTAGGCTACTCCTACCTGCCTCACTCCCATCCCCTTTGTGATGTATGTCCTCTGATATGAGGCCGCATGTGCTGGGTTCCTCACCTTTCGATGATGTGGCCCCACTGGTGGGAGGACAGTCCTGACTGGTTCCCATCCCCTTGGTGTTGTGGGCCCTCTGGCGAGAGTCTCATCCTGCCTCGGTTCCTCACCATTCTGTGAGATAGGCCCTCTGCTGTGAGGTCACTACTGCCTGCCTGGCGCATACCACCTTGTAGACGTGGGCCCTCTGTTGGCAGTTGGAACCTGCTGGGAGTCTCCTCCCCTCAGTTATGAGGGCCCCCTGGCGTCAGGCCCTAACTGCTGGGCTCCTAACATTTTCTGATATGTGCTAAGTGGTGCGAGGCCACTCCTGCCAGGTTCCCATCCCAATGGGGATGTGGGCCTTCTGTTCTGAGGTCCCAACGGCTGGGCTTCTCACAGGTTCATGATGTGGGCCCTCTGCTGTGAGTTCACTGCGGCCTGGATCTCATAGCCTCGGTGCTCTGGGCCGCTTGCTGGGAGGTTCCAACTGCTGGATTCCTCAACTTTTATATTCTATGGACCCTGTGTTGTGAGGCCGGTCCTTCCAGCCTCATTCCGAACCCCTTGGTGATGTGGTTCCTCTGGTTTGAGGCTACATGTGCTGGGATCCTCACCTTTCGATGATGTTGTCCCACTGGTGTGGGGACACTCCTGCCTTGTTCCCATCCCCTTGGTGATGTGGGCCCTCTGGTGAGAGTCTGATCCTGGCTGTGTTCCTCACCCTTCTGTGAGGTGGGCCCTCTGCTGTGAGGTCACTCCTGCCGGGCTGGCACACATCGCCTTGGTGATGTTGGCCCTCTGGTGGCAGCTGGAGCCTGTTGGGAGCCTCCTCCCCTCGGTGATGAGTGCCCTCTAGCGTCAGGCCCTAACTTCTGAGCACCCCACGTTTTCTGATGTGAGCCCAGTGATGCCAGGACACTCCTGTCATGTTCCCATCACCATGGGGATGAGGGCCTTCTGCTCTGAGGTCCCAATGTCTGGGTTGCTCACAGTTTCATGATGTGGGCTGTCTGGTGTTAGTTCACTCTGGCCTGGATCCCCTAGCCTCTGTGCTCTGGGCCGCCTGCTGGGAGGTTCCAACTGCTGGATTCCTCACCTTTCTTATTTTTGGACCCTCTGTTGTGAGGCTCCTCCTGCCTACCTCACTCCCAGCCCCTTGGTGATGGGTGTCCTATGGTTTGAAGCCACATGTTCTGGGTTCCTCACCTTTAGTTGATGTGACCCTACTCATGTGAGGACACTCCTGCCTGGTTCCAATCCATTTGGTGATGTGGGCCCTCTGGTGCGAGTCTGATCCTGACTGGGTTCGTCACACTTCTCTGAGGTGGGCCCTCTGCTGTGAGGTCATTCGTGCCTGGTTGGCACACATCGCCTTGGCGACGTCAGCCCTCTGGTGGCAGTTGGAGCCTGCTGGGAGCCTCCTTCCCTTGGTAATGAGGGTCCTCTGGCGTCAGGCCCTAACTGCTGGTCTCCCAAAATTTTCTGATATGTTCTCAGTGGTACGAGGACACTCCTACCAGATTTATATCCCCATGGGGATGTGGGCCTCCTACTCTGAGGTCCCAATGGCTGGGTTGCTCAGTTTCATGACATGGGCCCTCTTCTGTGAGTTCACTGTGGCCTGGATCCCATAGCCTCAGTGCTCTGGGCCGCCAGCTGGGAGGTTCCAACTGCTGGATTCCTCACTTTTTTATTCTATGGGCCCAGTGTTGTGAGGCTACTCCTGCCTGCCTCACTCCGAGGCCCTTGGTGATGTGGGTCCTCTGGTTTGAGGACACATGTGCTGAGTACCTCACCTTTCGATGATGTGGCCCCACTGGTGTGAAGACACTCCTGCCTGGTACCTATCCCCATGGTGATGTGGGCCCTCTGGTGAGAGTCTGATGTAGGCTGGGTTTCTCACCCTTCTGTGAGGTGGGATCTCTGCTGTGAGGTAACTCCTGCCTGGCTTGCTCACGTTGCGCTGGCAACGTGAGCCCTCAGGTGGCAGTTGGAGCCTGCTGGAAATCTCCTCCCCTCGGTTATGAGAGCTCTGGATAAAACACATATGCCCTTTTTTGCCAAGTGCATTATTTTCCAAGTTCTGTCTCTTTTCCTATGCTTTAAGAGCGACTCCCGTGTACCTTCTGAAATCGTACAACAACTTCTTTATCCATTTTTCGCTTTCTGCGATATTGAACTTGTACTGTAAACGAGTTTCTTGTAAACAGAGCCGTCCCAAACTTTGGGGTGGCTGTGTCTTTTTTATTTTAATTTCCCTAAGCTATAGGACCATAAGTGGAAGTGCCCTAGGCTCTCTTGCTTTGTTTTTTAGATGTTTCAGGAAACACCATACACTTCTCCAGAGTGGCTGTTTGCAATTTACATCCCGCCCATCAGCATAAGAAGGCTCCCAGTTCTCCATGGCCTGTCCTGCCTTTCTGGATTTTACACTTTTTTCAGATGGCCCTTTTGACCGGGGGGCAGTGAGACTTCATTGTAGTGCAGATTTCCTTTGCAAGCTTGCTTGGTTGGCCAAAAAGGGCGTATGCGTTTTTTCCTGAATATATTCAGGAAAAAACGCATACGCACTTTTTGGCCAAGTGCATCATTGTGGACGTTCTGCCTCTTTTCCTATGCTTTACATGCAATCCCAGTCTACCTCCTGAAATCGGTTTCCTGCAATTCTGCCCCGCTTTCAAGTCCTCTTGGCAGCCTTACTTCAATATATTTTTGGACGATAGCTGTCATTTATAACTCTGCAGGTTTGTGAATTACAGTGCCCCTGAGCTCCTTTCTTCAACTCGCTTTCTTGTGAGCTGGCCGCAACACCGCAGGATTGCTTCAGGCCCTAGTGTGGTTCCGGCATGGCACGCTGAGCCTTTGGTTAATTCCTCTTCCTGGTGGGAAATGAGAGTTAAATTTGCCCGTCCAGACACCTCCAGCTAGTCTCTCATTGGTTCTCCCTATTCCTGTTCATTTTCCGCAGAAATTGCAAACTGGGCCAAACAGGAGGTTAAAGGCACTGACTCTCCAAGTGGGGAGAGTGTTAGTAAAGCGTCTGGAATGTTGCACCCGAGTACCAGGGGACGAAAACTGAGACACATTTGAACACATTTCCCGATCACATGGTGGATCATACTCTGGGTTCCACATGCATGTTTTAACTGAAGGAAGAATCCCTTAAACCTGGAGAGTTGAGACCCATGGAATGGGTACCATGTAATATGACTTCAAAGGGTCTGCATTTGCTCACCGAACCTCACCAATCCTATCACTGCTGCTTTTATGTCGCTGTACACACGCTTGATTCTCTTTCGTAGACATATAAATCAATAGGTTTTAAGATTCTTACTAGTCAGGTATATTCTTAGGCGTTTAATATGGGGTGTTGAGTCCACTTCGTTGAGCAAGGAGTAGCTCTTGTCTATTACATATTTGGCTTATGGAAAGGTATCTGTGCTAATTTCAATCTCTGGTTTTATGTAGCACCCCAACTCACCATTCCCCTTAAGCAAGCATAAGTTGATTTTCTACATTTGAGACCCTGTTCTGTTTTGTAATTCAGTTCCTGTGTAGCCAAGTTTACATTCCGTGTATTAGTGATACCTTATGATGTTTCTTTTTCTGTGTGACTTATTTCACTTAGAATCATCGTACCTGAATCCACTCATTATGCTGCTACTGGCCTGATGACATAGATTTCATTGCTGAGTGATATTGCATTGTACGTAAGTACCACAACTTCTTTATCCATTTTTCGCTTTCTGCGATATTGAACTTGTACCGTAAACGAGGTTCTTGTAAACAGAGCCATCCCAAACTTTGGGGTGGCTGTGTGTGTTTGATTTTAATTTCCCTAATCTATAGGACCATAAGTGGAAGTGCCGTAGGCTCTGTTGCTTTGTTTTGTAGATGTTCCAGGAAACACCATACACTTCTCCAGAGTGGCTGTTTGCAATTTACATCCCGCCCATCAGCATAACAAGGCTCCCAGTTCTCCATGGCCTGTCCTGCCTTTCTGGATTTTACACTTTTGTCAGATGGCCCTTTTCACCGGGGGGCAGTGACACTTCATTGTAGTGCAGATTTCCTTTGCAATCTTGCTTGGTTGGCCAAAAAGGGCATATGCGTTTTTTCCTGAATATATTCAAGAAAAAACACATACGCCCTTTTTGGCCAAGTGCATCAGTGTGGATCTTCTGCCTCTTTTCCTATGCTTTACATGCAATTCCTGTCTACCTCCTGAAATCGGTTTCCTGCAATTCTGCCCTGCTTTCATGTCCTCTTGGCAGCCTTACTTCAATATATTTTTGGACGATAGCTGTCATTTATAACTCTGCAGGTTTGTGAATTACAGGGCCCCTGAGCTCCTTTCTTCAACTCGCTTTCTTGTGAGCTGGCCGCAACACCGCAGGATTGCTTCAGGCCCTAGTGTGGTTTCGGCATGGCTCGCTGAGCCTTTGGTTAATTCCTCTTCCTGGTGGGAAATGAGAGTTAAATTTGTCCGTCCAGACACCTCCAGCTAGTCTCTCATTGGTTTTCCCTATTCCTGTTCATTTTCCGCAGAAATTGCAAACGGGACCAAACAGGAGGTTAAAAGCCCTGACTCTCCAAGTAGGGAGAGTGTTAGTAAAGCATCTGGAATGTTGCACCCGAGTACCAGGGGACAAAAACTGAGACACATTTGAACACGTTTCCCGATCAGACGGTGGATCATACTCTGGGTGCCACATGCATGTTTTAGCTGAAGGAAGAATCCCTTAAACCTGGAGAGTTGAGACCCATGGAATGGGTACCATGCAATATGACTTCAAAGGGTCTGCATTTGCTCACCGAACCTCACCAATCCTATCACTGCTGCGTTTATGCCGCTGTACACACGCTTGATTCTCTTTCGGAGACATATAAATCCATAGGGTTTAAGATTCTTCCTAGTCAGGTATATTGTTAGGCGTTTAATATGGGCTGTTGAGTCCACTTCGTTGAGCAAGCAGTAGTTCTTGTCTATTACATATTTGGCTTATGGAAAGGTATCTGTGTTAATTTCAATCTCTGGTTTTATGCAGCACCCCAACTCACCTTTCCCCTTAAGCAAGCATGTGTTGGTTTTCTACATTTGAGACCCTATTCTGTTTTGTAATGCAGTTCCTGTGTAGCCAAGTTTACATTCCGTGTATTAGTGATATCTTATGATTTTTAATTTTCTCTGTGACTTATTTCACTTAGAATCATCGTACCTGCATCCACTCATTATGCTGCTACGGGCCTGATGACACAGATTTCATTGCTGAGTGATACTGCGTTGTACGTAAGTACCAGAAATTCTTCATCCATTTTTCGCGTTCTACGATATTGAACTTGTACCGTAAATGAGGTTCTTGTAAACAGAGCCGTCCCAATCTTTGGGGTGGCTGTGTCTTTTTTATTTTAATTTCCCTAAGCTATAGGACCATAAGTGGAAGTGCCATAGGCTCTGTTGCTTTCTTTTTTAGATGTTTCAGGAAACACCATACACTTCTCCAGAGTGGCTGTTGGCAATTTACATCCCGCCCATCAGCATAACAAAGCTGCAAGTTCTCCATGGCCTGTCCTGCCTTTCTGGATTTTACACTTTTTTCAAATGGCCCTTTTGACCGGGGGGCAGTGAGACTTCATTTTAGTGCAGATTTCTTTTGCGAGCTTGCTTGGTTGGCCAAAAAGTGCGTATGCGTTTTTTCCTGAATATATTCAGGAAAAAACGCATACGCCCTTTTTGGCCAAGTGCATCATTGTGGACGTTCTGCCTCTTTTCCTATGCTTTACATGCAATTCCAGTCTACCTCCTGAAATTGGTTTCCTGCAATTCTGCCCCACTTTCAAGTCCTCTTGGCAGCCTTACTTCAATATATTTTTGGACGATAGCTGTCATTTATAACTCTGCAGGTTTGTGAATGACAGTGCCCCTGAGCTCCTTTCTTCAACTTGCTTTCTTGTAAGCAAGCCGCAACACTGCAGGATTGCTTCTGGCCCTAGTGTGGTTCCGGCATGGCACGCTGAGCCTTTGGTTAATTCCTCTTCCTGGTGGGAAATGAGAGTTAAATTTGCCCGTCTAGACACCTCCAGCTAGTCTCTCATTGTTTCTCCCTATTCCTGTTCATTTTCCGCAGAAATTGCAAAATGGGCGAAACAGGAGTTTAAAGGCACTGACTCTCCAAGTGGGGAGAGTGTTAGTAAAGCGTCTGGAATGTTGCACCCTAGTACCAGGAGACGAAAACTCAGACACATTTGAACACGTTTCCCGATCACATGGTGGATCATACTCTGGGTTCCACATGCATGTTTTAGCTGAAGGAAGAATCCCTTAAACCTGGAAAGTTGAGACCCATGGAATGGGTACCATGCAATATGACTTCAAAGGGTCTGCATTTGCTCTCCGCACCTCACCAATCCGATCACTGCTGCATTTATGCCTCTGTACACACGCTTGATTCTCTTTCGGAGACATATAAATCCATAGGTTTTAAGATTCTTTCTAGTCAGGTATATTCTTAGGCGTTTAATATGGGGTGTTGAGTCCACTTCGTTGAGCAAGCAGTAGCTCTTGTCTATTACATATTTGGCTTATGGAAAGGTATCTGTGCTAATTTCAATCTCTGGTTTTATGCAGCACCCCAACTCACCTTTCCCCTTAAGCAAGCATAAGTTGGTTTTCTACATTTGAGACCCTATTCTGTTTTGTAATTCAGTTCCTGTGTAGACAAGTTTACATTCCGTGTATTAGTGATACCTTATGATGTTTCTTTTTCTGTGTCACTTATTTAAATTAGAATCATCGTACCTGAATCCACTCATTATGCTGCTACTGGCCTGATGACATAGATTTCATTGCTGAGTGATATTGCATTGTACGTAAGTACCACAACTTCTTTATCCATTTTTCACTTTCTGCGATATTGAACTTGTACAGTAAACGAGGTTCTTGTAAACAGAGCGGTCAAAACTTTAGGGTGGCTGTGTCTTTTTTATTTTAATTTCCCTAAGCTATAGGACCATAAGTGGAAGTGCCCTAGGCTCTGTTCTTTGTTTTTTAGATGTTCCAGGAAACACCATACACTTCTCCAGAGTGGCTCTTTGCAATTTACATCCCACCCATCAGCATAACAAGGCTACCAGTTCTCCATGGCCTGTCCTGCCTTTCTGGATTTTACACTTTTTTCAGATGGCCCTTTTGACCGGGGGGCAGTGAGACTTCATTGTAGTGCAGATTTCCTTTGCAAGTTTGCTTGGTTGGCCAAAAAGGGCGTATGCGTTTTTTCCTGAATATATTCAGGAAAAAACGGATACGCCCTTTTGGGCCAAGTGCATCATTGTGGACGTTCTGCCTCTTTTCCTATGCTTTACATGCAATTCCAGTTTACCTCCTGAAATCGGTTTCCTGCAATTCTGCCCCGCTTTCAAGTCCTCTTGGCAGCCTTACTTCAATATATTTTTGGACGATAGCTGTCATTTATAACTCTGCAGGTTTGTGAATTACAGTGCCCCTGAGCTCCTTTCTCAAGTTGCTTTCTTGTGAGCTGGCTGCAACACCGCAGGATTGCTTCAGGCCCTAGTGTGGTTCCGGCATGGCTCGCTGAGCCTTTGGTTAATTCCTCTTCTTGGTGGGAAATGAGAGTTAAATTCGCACGTCCAGACACCTCCAGCTAGTCTCTCATTGGTTCTCCCTATTCCTGTTCATTTTCCGCAGAAATTGCAAACTGGGCCAAACAGGAGGTTAAAGGCACTGACTCTCCAAGTGGGGAGAGTGTTAGTAAAGCGTCTGGAATGTGGCACCCGAGTACCAGGGGACGAAAACTGAGACACATTTGAACACGTTTCCCGATCACAGAGTGGATCATACTCTGGGTTCCACATGCATGTTTTAGCTGAAGGAAGAATCCCTTAAACCTGGAGAGTTGAGAACCGTGGAATGGGTACCATGCAATATGAATTCAAAGGGTCTGCATTTGCTCACCGAACCTCACCAATCCTATCACTGCTGCTTTTATGTCGCTGTACACACGCTTGATTCTCTTTCGGAGACATATAAATCCATAGGTTTTAAGATTCTTACTAGTCAGGTATATTCTTAGGCGTTTAATATGGGGTGTTGAGTCCACTTCGTTGAGCAAGGAGTAGTTCTTGTCTATTACATATTTGGCTTATGGAACTGTATCTGTGCTAATTTCAATCTCTGGTTTTATGCAGCACCCCAACTCACCATTCCCCTTAAGCAAGCATAAGTTGGTTTTCTACATTTGAGACCCTGTTCTGTTTTGTAATTCAGTTCCTGTGTAGCCAAGTTTACATTCCGTGTATTAGTGATACCTTATGATGTTTCTTTTTCTGTGTGACTTATTTCACTTAGAATCATCGTACCTGAATCCACTCATTATGCTGCTACTGGCCTGATGACATAGATTTCATTGCTGAGTGATATTGCATTGTACGTAAGTACCACAACTTCTTTATCCATTTTTCGCTTTCTGCGATATTGAACTTGTACCGTAAACGAGGTTCTTGTAAACAGAGCCATCCCAAACTTTGGGGTGGCTGTGTGTGTTTGATTTTAATTTCCCTAATCTATAGGACCATAAGTGGAAGTGCCGTAGGCTCTGTTGCTTTGTTTTGTAGATGTTCCAGGAAACACCATACACTTCTCCAGAGTGGCTGTTTGCAATTTACATCCCGCCCATCAGCATAACAAGGCTCCCAGTTCTCCATGGCCTGTCCTGCCTTTCTGGATTTTACACTTTTGTCAGATGGCCCTTTTCACCGGGGGGCAGTGACACTTCATTGTAGTGCAGATTTCCTTTGCAATCTTGCTTGGTTGGCCAAAAAGGGCATATGCGTTTTTTCCTGAATATATTCAAGAAAAAACACATACGCCCTTTTTGGCCAAGTGCATCAGTGTGGATCTTCTGCCTCTTTTCCTATGCTTTACATGCAATTCCTGTCTACCTCCTGAAATCGGTTTCCTGCAATTCTGCCCTGCATTCATGTCCTCTTGGCAGCCTTACTTCAATATATTTTTGGACGATAGCTGTCATTTATAACTCTGCAGGTTTGTGAATTACAGGGCCCCTGAGCTCCTTTCTTCAACTCGCTTTCTTGTGAGCTGGCCGCAACACCGCAGGATTGCTTCAGGCCCTAGTGTGGTTTCGGCATGGCTCGCTGAGCCTTTGGTTAATTCCTCTTCCTGGTGGGAAATGAGAGTTAAATTTGTCCGTCCAGACACCTCCAGCTAGTCTCTCATTGGTTTTCCCTATTCCTGTTCATTTTCCGCAGAAATTGCAAACGGGACCAAACAGGAGGTTAAAAGCCCTGACTCTCCAAGTAGGGAGAGTGTTAGTAAAGCATCTGGAATGTTGCACCCGAGTACCAGGGGACAAAAACTGAGACACATTTGAACACGTTTCCCGATCAGACGGTGGATCATACTCTGGGTGCCACATGCATGTTTTAGCTGAAGGAAGAATCCCTTAAACCTGGAGAGTTGAGACCCATGGAATGGGTACCATGCAATATGACTTCAAAGGGTCTGCATTTGCTCACCGAACCTCACCAATCCTATCACTGCTGCGTTTATGCCGCTGTACACACGCTTGATTCTCTTTCGGAGACATATAAATCCATAGGGTTTAAGATTCTTCCTAGTCAGGTATATTGTTAGGCTTTTAATATGGGCTGTTGAGTCCACTTCGTTGAGCAAGCAGTAGTTCTTGTCTATTACATATTTGGCTTATGGAAAGGTATCTGTGTTAATTTCAATCTCTGGTTTTATGCAGCACCCCAACTCACCTTTCCCCTTAAGCAAGCATGTGTTGGTTTTCTACATTTGAGACCCTATTCTGTTTTGTAATGCAGTTCCTGTGTAGCCAAGTTTACATTCCGTGTATTAGTGATACCTTATGATTTTTAATTTTCTCTGTGACTTATTTCACTTAGAATCATCGTACCTGCATCCACTCATTATGCTGCTACGGGCCTGATGACACAGATTTCATTGCTGAGTGATACTGCGTTGTACGTAAGTACCAGAAATTCTTCATCCATTTTTCGCGTTCTACGATATTGAACTTGTACCGTAAATGAGGTTCTTGTAAACAGAGCCGTCCCAATCTTTGGGGTGGCTGTGTCTTTTTTATTTTAATTTCCCTAAGCTATAGGACCATAAGTGGAAGTGACATAGGCTCTGTTGCTTTCTTTTTTAGATGTTTCAGGAAACACCATACACTTCTCCAGAGTGGCTGTTGGCAATTTACATCCCGCCCATCAGCATAACAAAGCTCCAAGTTCTCCATGGCCTGTCCTGCCTTTCTGGATTTTACACTTTTTTCAAATGGCCCTTTTGACCGGGGGGCAGTGAGACTTCATTTTAGTGCAGATTTCTTTTGCGAGCTTGCTTGGTTGGCCAAAAAGTGCGTATGCGTTTTTTCCTGAATATATTCAGGAAAAAACGCATACGCCCTTTTTGGCCAAGTGCATCATTGTGGACGTTCTGCCTCTTTTCCTATGCTTTACATGCAATTCCAGTCTACCTCCTGAAATTGGTTTCCTGCAATTCTGCCCCACTTTCAAGTCCTCTTGGCAGCCTTACTTCAATATATTTTTGGACGATAGCTGTCATTTATAACTCTGCAGGTTTGTGAATGACAGTGCCCCTGAGCTCCTTTCTTCAACTTGCTTTCTTGTAAGCAAGCCGCAACACTGCAGGATTGCTTCTGGCCCTAGTGTGGTTCCGGCATGGCACGCTGAGCCTTTGGTTAATTCCTCTTCCTGGTGGGAAATGAGAGTTAAATTTGCCCGTCTAGACACCTCCAGCTAGTCTCTCATTGTTTCTCCCTATTCCTGTTCATTTTCCGCAGAAATTGCAAAATGGGCGAAACAGGAGTTTAAAGGCACTGACTCTCCAAGTGGGGAGAGTGTTAGTAAAGCGTCTGGAATGTTGCACCCTAGTACCAGGAGACGAAAACTCAGACACATTTGAACACGTTTCCCGATCACATGGTGGATCATACTCTGGGTTCCACATGCATGTTTTAGCTGAAGGAAGAATCCCTTAAACCTGGAAAGTTGAGACCCATGGAATGGGTACCATGCAATATGACTTCAAAGGGTCTGCATTTGCTCTCCGCACCTCACCAATCCGATCACTGCTGCATTTATGCCTCTGTACACACGCTTGATTCTCTTTCGGAGACATATAAATCCATAGGTTTTAAGATTCTTTCTAGTCAGGTATATTCTTAGGCGTTTAATATGGGGTGTTGAGTCCACTTCGTTGAGCAAGCAGTAGCTCTTGTCTATTACATATTTGGCTTATGGAAAGGTATCTGTGCTAATTTCAATCTCTGGTTTTATGCAGCACCCCAACTCACCTTTCCCCTTAAGCAAGCATAAGTTGGTTTTCTACATTTGAGACCCTATTCTGTTTTGTAATTCAGTTCCTGTGTAGACAAGTTTACATTCCGTGTATTAGTGATACCTTATGATGTTTCTTTTTCTGTGTCACTTATTTAAATTAGAATCATCGTACCTGAATCCACTCATTATGCTGCTACTGGCCTGATGACATAGATTTCATTGCTGAGTGATATTGCATTGTACGTAAGTACCACAACTTCTTTATCCATTTTTCACTTTCTGCGATATTGAACTTGTACAGTAAACGAGGTTCTTGTAAACAGAGCGGTCAAAACTTTAGGGTGGCTGTGTCTTTTTTATTTTAATTTCCCTAAGCTATAGGACCATAAGTGGAAGTGCCCTAGGCTCTGTTCTTTGTTTTTTAGATGTTCCAGGAAACACCATACACTTCTCCAGAGTGGCTGTTTGCAATTTACATCCCACCCATCAGCATAACAAGGCTACCAGTTCTCCATGGCCTGTCCTGCCTTTCTGGATTTTACACTTTTTTCAGATGGCCCTTTTGACCGGGGGGCAGTGAGACTTCATTGTAGTGCAGATTTCCTTTGCAAGTTTGCTTGGTTGGCCAAAAAGGGCGTATGCGTTTTTTCCTGAATATATTCAGGAAAAAACGGATACGCCCTTTTGGGCCAAGTGCATCATTGTGGACGTTCTGCCTCTTTTCCTATGCTTTACATGCAATTCCAGTTTACCTCCTGAAATCGGTTTCCTGCAATTCTGCCCCGCTTTCAAGTCCTCTTGGCAGCCTTACTTCAATATATTTTTGGACGATAGCTGTCATTTATAACTCTGCAGGTTTGTGAATTACAGTGCCCCTGAGCTCCTTTCTCAAGTTGCTTTCTTGTGAGCTGGCTGCAACACCGCAGGATTGCTTCAGGCCCTAGTGTGGTTCCGGCATGGCTCGCTGAGCCTTTGGTTAATTCCTCTTCTTGGTGGGAAATGAGAGTTAAATTCGCACGTCCAGACACCTCCAGCTAGTCTCTCATTGGTTCTCCCTATTCCTGTTCATTTTCCGCAGAAATTGCAAACTGGGCCAAACAGGAGGTTAAAGGCACTGACTCTCCAAGTGGGGAGAGTGTTAGTAAAGCGTCTGGAATGTGGCACCCGAGTACCAGGGGACGAAAACTGAGACACATTTGAACACGTTTCCCGATCACAGAGTGGATCATACTCTGGGTTCCACATGCATGTTTTAGCTGAAGGAAGAATCCCTTAAACCTGGAGAGTTGAGAACCGTGGAATGGGTACCATGCAATATGAATTCAAAGGGTCTGCATTTGCTCACCGAACCTCACCAATCCTATCACTGCTGCTTTTATGTCGCTGTACACACGCTTGATTCTCTTTCGGAGACATATAAATCCATAGGTTTTAAGATTCTTACTAGTCAGGTATATTCTTAGGCGTTTAATATGGGGTGTTGAGTCCACTTCGTTGAGCAAGGAGTAGTTCTTGTCTATTACATATTTGGCTTATGGAACTGTATCTGTGCTAATTTCAATCTCTGGTTTTATGCAGCACCCCAACTCACCATTCCCCTTAAGCAAGCATAAGTTGGTTTTCTACATTTGAGACCCTGTTCTGTTTTGTAATTCAGTTCCTGTGTAGCCAAGTTTACATTCCGTGTATTAGTGATACCTTATGATGTTTCTTTTTCTGTGTGACTTATTTCACTTAGAATCATCGTACCTGAATCCACTCATTATGCTGCTACTGGCCTGATGACATAGATTTCATTGCTGAGTGATATTGTATTGTACGTAAGTACCACAACTTCTTTATCCATTTTTCGCTTTCTGCGATATTGAACTTGTACCGTATATGAGGTTCTTGTAAACAGAGCCGTCCCAAACTTTGGGGTGGCTGTGTCTTTTTGATTTTAATTTCCCTCAGCTATAGGACCATAAGTGGAAGTGCCCTAGGCTCTGTTGCTTTGTTTTTTAGATGTTTCAGGAAACACCATACACTTCTCCAGAGTGGCTGTTGGCAATTTAAATCCCGCCCATCAGCATAAGAAGGCTCCCAATTCTCCATGGCCTGTCCTCCCTTTCTGGATTTTACAATTTTTTCGATGGCCCTTTTGACCGGGGGGCAGTGAGACTTCATTGTAGTGCAGATTTCCTTTGCAAGCTTGCTTGGTTGGCCAAAAAGTGCGTATGCGTTTTTTCCTGAATATATTCAGGAAAAAACGCATACGCCCTTTTGGGTCAAGTGCATCATTGTGGACGTTCTGCCTCTTTTCCTATGCTTTACATGCAATTCCAGTCTACCTCCTGAAATCGGTTTCCTGCAATTCTGCCCCGCTTTCAAGTCCTCTTGGCAGCCTTACTTCAATATATTTTTGGACGATAGCTGTCATTTATAACTCTGCAGGTTTGTGAATTACAGGGCCCCTGAGCTCCATTCTTCAACTCGCTTTCTTGTGAGCTGGCCGCAACACCGCAGGATTGCTTCAGGCCCTAGTGTGGTTCCGGCATGGCTCGCTGAGCCTTTGGTTAATTCCTCTTCTTGGTGGGAAATGAGAGTTAAATTTGCCCGTCCAGACACCTCCAGCTAGTCTCTCATTGGTTCTCCCTATTCCTGTTCATTTTCCGCAGAAATTGCAAACTGGGCCAAACAGGAGGTTAAAGGCACTGACTCTCCAAGTGGGGAGAGTGTTAGTAAAGCGTCTGGAATGTTGCACCCGAGTATCAGGGGACGAAAACTCAGACACATTTGAACATGTTTCCCGATCACACGGTGGATCATACTCTGGGTTCCACATGCATGTTCTAGCTGAAGGAAGAATCCCTTAAACCTGGAGAGTTGAGACCCATGGAATGGGTACCATGCAATATGAATTCAAAGGGTCTGCATTTGCTCACCGAACCTCACCAATTCTATCACTGCTGCTTTTATGTCGCTGTACACACGCTGGATTCACTTTCGGAGACATATAAATCCATAGGTTTTAAGATTCTTACTAGTCAGGTATATTCTTAGGCGTTTAATATGGGGTGTTGAGTCCACTTCGTTGAGCAAGCAGTAGCTCTTGTGTATTACATATTTGGCTTATGGAAAGGTATCTGTGCTAATTTCAACCTCTGGTTTTATGCAGCACCCCAACTCACCTTTCCCCTTAAGCAAGCATAAGTTGGTTTTCTACATTTGAGACCCTATTCTGTTTTGTAATTCAGTTCCTGTGTAGCCAAGTTTACATTCCGTGTATTAGTGATACCTTATGATGTTTCTTTTTCTGTGTTACTTCTTTCACTTAGAATCATCGTACCTGAATCCACTCATTATGCTGCTACTGGCCTGATGACATAGATTTCATTGCTGAGTGATATTGCGTTGTACGTAAGTACCACAACTTCTTTATCCATTTTTCGCTTTCTGCGATATTGAACTTGTACCGTAAACGAGGTACTTGTAAACAGAGCCGTCCCAAACTTTGGGGTGGCTGTGTCTTTTTGATTTTAATTTCCCTAAGCTATAGGACCATAAGTGGAAGTGCCCTAGGCTCTGTTGCTTTGTTTTTTAGATGTTTCAGGAAACACCATACACTTCTCCAGAGTGGCTGTTGGCAATTTACATCCCGCCCAGCAGCATAACAAGGCTCCCATTTCTCCATGGCCTGTCCTCCCTTTCTGGATTTTACACTTTTTTCAGATGGCCCTTTTGACCGGGGGGCAGTGAGACTTCATTGTAGTGCAGATTTCCTTTGCAAGCTTGCTTGGTTGGCCAAAAAGGGCGTATGCGTTTTTTCCTGAATATATTCAGGAAAAAACGCATACGCCCTTTCTGGCCAAGTGCATCATTGTGGACGTTCTACGTCTTTTCCTATGCTTTACATGCAATTCCAGTCTACCTGCTGAAATCGGTTTCCTGCAATTCTGCGCCGCTTTCAAGTCCTCTTGCCAGCCTTACTTCAATATATTTTTGGACGATAGCTGTCATTTATAACTCTGCAGGTTTGTGAATTACAGGGCCCCTGAGCTCCTTTCTTCAACTCGCTTTCTTGTGAGCTGGCCGCAACACCGCAGGATTGCTTCAGGCCCTAGTGTGGTTCCAGCATGGCACGCTGAGCCTTTGGTTAATTCCTCTTCCTGGTGGGAAATGAGAGTTAAATTTGCCCGTCCAGACACCTCCAGCTAGTCTCTCATTGGTTCTCCCTATTCCTGTTCATTTTCCGCAGAAATTGCAAACTGGGCCAAACAGGAGTTTAAAGGCACTGACTCTCCAAGTGGGGAGAGTGTTAGTAAAGCGTCTGGAATGTTGCACCCGAGTACCAGGGAACGAAAACTGAGACACATTTGAACACGTTTCCCGATCACACGGTGGATCATACTCTGGGTTCCACATGCATGTTTTAGCTGAAGGAAGAATCCCTTAAACCTGGAGAGTTGAGACCCATGGAATGGGTACCATGCAATATGACTTCAAAGGGTCTGCATTTGCTCACCAAACCTCACCAATCCGATCACTGCTGCATTTATGCCGCTGTACACACGCTTGATTCTCTTTCGGAGACATATAAATCCATAGGTTTTAAGATTCTTACTAGTCAGGTATATTCTTAGGTGTTTAAGATGGGGTGTTGAGTTCACTTCGTTGAGCAAGGAGTAGCTCTTGTCTATTACATATTTGGCTTATGGAAAGGTATCTGTGCTAATTTCAACCTCTGGTTTTATGCAGCACCCCAACTCACCTTTCCCCTTAAGCAAGCATAAGTTGGTTTTCTACATTTGAGACCCTATTTTGTTTTGTAATTCAGTTCCTGTGTAGCCAAGTTTACATTCCGTGTATTAGTGATACCTTATGATGTTTCTTTTTCTGTGTTACTTCTTTCACTTAGAATCATCGTACCTGAATCCACTCATTATGCTGCTACTGGCCTGATGACATAGATTTCATTGCTGAGTGATATTGCGTTGTACGTAAGTACCACAACTTCTTTATCCATTTTTCGCTTTCTGCGATATTGAACTTGTACCGTAAACGAGGTACTTGTAAACAGAGCCGTCCCAAACTTTGGGGTGGCTGTGTCTTTTTGATTTTAATTTCCCTAAGCTATAGGACCATAAGTGGAAGTGCCCTAGGCTCTGTTGCTTTGTTTTTTAGATGTTTCAGGAAACACCATACACTTCTCCAGAGTGGCTTTTGGCAATTTACATCGCACCCATCAGCATAACAAGGCTCCCAGTTCTCATTGGCCTGTCCTGCCTCTCTGGATTATATACTTTTTTCAGATGGCCCTTTTGACCGGGGGGTAGTGAGACTTCATTGTAGTGCAGATTTCCTTTGCAAGCTTGCTTGGTTGGCCAAAAAGGGCGTATGCGTTTTTTCCTGAATATATTCAGGAAAAAACGCATACGCCCTTTTTGGCCAAGTGCATCATTGTGGACGTTCTGCCTCTTTTCCTATGCTTTACATGCAATTCCAGTCTACCTCCTGAAATCGGTTTCCTGCAATTCTGCCTCGCTTTCAAGTCCTCTTGGCAGGCTTACTTCAATATATTTTTGGACGATAGCTGTCATTTATAACTCTGCAGGTTTGTGAATTACAGTGCCCCTGAGCTCCTTTCTTCAACTCGCTTGCTTGTGAGCTGGCCGCAACACCGCAGGATTGCTTCAGGCCCTAGTGTGGTTCCGGCATGGCACGCTGAGCCTTTGGTTAATTCCTCTTCCTGGTGGGAAATGAGAGTTAAATTTGCCCGTCCAGACACCTCCAGCTAGTCTCTCATTGGTTCTCCCTATTCCTGTTCATTTTCCGCAGAAATTGCAAACTGGGCCAAGCAGGAGTTTAAAGGCACTGACTCTCCAAGTGGGGAGAGTGTTAGTAAAGCGTCTGGAATGTTGCACCCGAGTACCAGGGGACGAAAACTGAGACACATTTGAACACGTTTCCCGATCACACGGTGGATCATACTCTGGGTTCCACATGCATGTTTTAGCTGAAGGAAGAATCCCTTAAACCTGGAGAGTTGAGACCCTTGGAATGGGTACCATGCAATATGAATTCAAAGGGTCTGCATTTGCTCACCGAACCTCACCAATCCTATCACTGCTGCATTTATGCCGCTGTACACACGCTTGATTCTCTTTCAGAGACATATAAATCCATAGGTTTTAAGATTCTTACTAGTCAGGTATATTCTTAGGCGTTTAATATGGGGTGTTGAGTCCACTTCGTTGAGCAAGGAGTAGTTCTTGTCTATTACATATTTGGCTTATGGAACTGTATCTGTGCTAATTTCAATCTCTGGTTTTATGCAGCACCCCAACTCACCATTCCCCTTAAGCAAGCATAAATTGGTTTTCTACATTTGAGACCCTGTTCTGTTTTGTAATTCAGTTCCTGTGTAGCCAAGTTTACATTCTGTGTATTAGTGATACCTTATGATGTTTCTTTTTCTGTGTGACTTATTTCACTTAGAAGCATCATACCTGAATCCACTCATTATGCTGCTACTGGCCTGATGACATAGATTTCATTGCTGAGTGATATTGCATTGTACGTAAGTACCACAACTTCTTTATCCATTTTTCGCTTTCTGCGATATTGAACTTGTACCGTATATGAGGTTCTTGTAAACAGAGCCGTCACAAACTTTGGGGTGGCTGTGTCTTTTTGATTTTAATTTCCCTCAGCTATAGGACCATAAGTGGCAGTGCCCTAGGCTCTGTTGCTTTGTTTTTTAGATGTTTCAGGAAACACCATACACTTCTCCAGAGTGGCTGTTAGCAATTTACATCCCGCCCATCAGCATAAGAAGGCTACCAATTCTCCATGGCCTGTCCTCCCTTTCTGGAATTTACACTTTTTTCAGATGGCCCTTTTGACCGGGGGGCAGTGAGACTTCATTGTAGTGCAGATTTCCTTTGCAAGCTTGCTTGGTTGGCCAAAAAGTGCGTATGCGTTTTTTCCTGAATATATTCAGGAAAAACGCATACGCCCTTTTGGGCCAAGTGCATCATTGTGGACGTTCTGCCTCTTTTCCTATGCTTTACATGCAATTCCAGTCTACCTCCTGAAATCGGTTTCCTGCAATTCTGCCCCGCTTTCAAGTCCTCTTGGCAGCCTTACTTCAATATATTTTTGGACGATAGCTGTCATTTATAACTCTGCAGGTTTGTGAATTACAGGGCCCCTGAGCTCCATTCTTCAACTCGCTTTCTTGTGAGCTGGCCGCAACACCGCAGGATTGCTTCAGGCCCTAGTGTGGTTCAGGCATGGCTCGCTGAGCCTTTGGTTAATTCCTCTTCTTGGTGGGAAATGAGAGTTAAATTTGCCCGTCCAGACACCTCCAGCTAGTCTCTCATTGGTTCTCCCTATTCCTGTTCATTTTCCGCAGAAATTGCAAACTGGGCCAAACAGGAGGTTAAAGGCACTGACTCTCCAAGTGGGGAGAGTGTTAGTAAAGCGTCTGGAATGTTGCACCCGAGTATCAGGGGACGAAAACTCAGACACATTTTAACATGTTTCCCGATCACACGGTGGATCATACTCTGGGTTCCACATGCATGTTCTAGCTGAAGGAAGAATCCCTTAAACCTGGAGAGTTGAGACCCATGGAATGGGTACCATGCAATATGAATTCAAAGGGTCTGCATTTGCTCACCGAACCTTACCAATTCTATCACTGCTGCTTTTATGTCGCTGTACACACGCTGGATTCTCTTTCGGAGACATATAAATCCATAGGTTTTAAGATTCTTACTAGTCAGGTATATTCTTAGGCGTTTAATATGGGGTGTTGAGTCCACTTCGTTGAGCAAGCAGTAGCTCTTGTCTATTACATATTTGGCTTATGGAAAGGTATCTGTGCTAATTTCAACCTCTGGTTTTATGCAGCACCCCAACTCACCTTTCCCCTTAAGCAAGCATAAGTTGGTTTTCTACATTTGAGACCCTATTCTGCTTTGTAATTAAGTTCCTGTGTAGCCAAGTTTACATTCCGTGTATTAGTGATACCTTATGATGTTTCTTTTTCTGTGTTACTTCTTTCACTTAGAATCATCGTACCTGAATCCACTCATTATGCTACTACTGGCCTGATGACATAGATTTCATTGCTGAGTGATATTGCGTTGTACGTAAGTACCACAACTTCTTTATCCATTTTTCGCTTTCTGCGATATTGAACTTGTACCGTAAACGAGGTTCTTGTAAACAGAGCCGTCCTAAACTTTGGGGTGGCTGTGTCTTTTTGATTTTAATTTCCCTAAGCTATAGGACCATAAGTGGAAGTGCCCTAGGCTCTGTTGCTTTGTTTTTTAGATGTTTCAGGAAACACCATACACTTCTCCAGAGTGGCTGTTTGCAATTTACATCCCGCCCAGCAGCATAACAAGGCTCCCAGTTCTCCATGGCCTGTCCTGCCTTTCTGGATTTTACACTTTTTTCAGATGGCCCTTTTGACCGGGGGGCAGTGAGACTTCATTGTAGTGCAGATTTCCTTTGCAAGCTTGCTTGGTTGGCTAAAAAGGGCGTATGCGTTTTTTCCTGAATATATTCAGGAAAAAACGCATACACACTTTTTGGCCAAGTGCATCATTGTGGACGTTCTGCCTCTTTTCCTATGCTTTACATGCAATTCCAGTCTACCTCCTGAAATCGGTTTCCTGCAATTCTGCCCCGCTTTCAAGTCCTCTTGGCAGCCTTACTTCAATATATTTTTGGATGATAGCTGTCATTTATAACTCTGCAGGTTTGTGAATTACAGGGCCCTGAGCTCCATTCTTCAACTCGCTTTCTTGTGAGCTGGCCGCAACACCGCAGGATTGCTTCAGGCCCTAGTGTGGTTCCAGCATGGCTCGCTGAGCCTTTGGTTAATTCCTCTTCTTGGTGGGAAATGAGAGTTAAATTCGCCCGTCCAGACACCTCCAGCTAGTCTCTCATTGGTTCTCCCTATTCCTGTTCATTTTCCGCAGAAATTGCAAACTGGGCCAAACAGGAGGTTAAAGGCACTGACTCTCCAAGTGGGGAGAGTGTTAGTAAAGCGTCAGGAATGTTGCAGCCGAGTACTAGGGGACGAAAACTGAGACACCTTTGAACACATTTCCCGATCACACGGTGGATCATACTCTGGGTTGCACATGCATGTTTTAGCTGAAGGAAGAATCGCTTAAAACTGGAGAGTTGAGACCCATGGAATGGGTACCATGAAATATGACTTCAAAGGGTCTGCATTTGCTCACCGGACCTCACAATCCTGTCACTGCTGTGTTTATGCCGCTGTACACACGCTTGATTCTCTTTTGGAGACATATAAATCCATAGGTTTTAAGATTCTTACTAGTCAGGTATATTCTTAGGCGTTTAATATGGGGTGTTGAGTCCACTTCGTTGAGCAAGCAGTAGCTCTTGTCTATTACATATTTGGCTTATCGAAAGATATCTGTGCTAATTTCAATCTCTGGTTTTATGCAGCACCCCAACTCACCTTTCCCCTTAAGCAAGCATAAGTTGGTTCTACATTAGAGACCCTGTTCTGATTTGTAATTCAGTTCCTGTGTAGCCAAGTTTACATTCCGTATATTAGTGATACCTTATGATGTTTCTTTTTCTGTGTGACTTATTTCACTTAGAATCATCGTACCTGAATCCACTCATTATGCTGCTACGGGCCTGATGACATAGATTTCATTGCTGAGTGATATTGCATTGTACGTAAGTACCACAACTTCTTTATACATTTTTCGCTTTCTGCGATATTGAACTTGTACCGTAAATGAGGTTCTTGTAAACAGAGCCGTCCCAAACTTTGGGGTGGCTGTGTCTTTTTGATTTTAATTTTCCTAAGCTATAGGACCATAAGTGGAAGTGCCCTAGGCTCTGTTGCTTTGTTTTTTAGATGTTTCAGGAAACACCATACACTTCTACAGAGTGGCTGTTGGCAATAAACATCCCGCCCATCAGCATAAGAAGGCTCCCATTTCTCCATGGCCTGTCCTCCCTTTCTGGATTTTACACTTTTTTCGGATGGCCCTTTTGACCGGGGGGCAGTGAGTGTTCATTGTAGTGCAGATTTCCTTTGCAAGCTTGCTTGGTTGGCCAAAAAGGGCGTATGCGTTTTTTCCTGAATATATTCAGGAAAAAACGCATACGCCCTTTTTGGCCAAGTGCATCATTGTGGACGTTCTGCCTCTTTTCCTATGCTTTACATGCAATTCCAGTCTACCTCCTGAAATCGGTTTCCTGCAATTCTGCCTCGCTTTCAAGTCCTCTTGGCAGGCTTACTTCAATATATTTTTGGACGATAGCTGTCATTTATAACTCTGCAGGTTTGTGACTAACAGGGCTCCAGAGCTCCTTTCTTCAACTCGCTTTCTTGTGAGCTGGCCGCAACACCGCAGGATTGCTTCAGGCCCTAGTGTGGTTCCGGCATGGCACGCTGAGCCTTTGGTTAATTCCTCTTCCTGGTGGGAAATGAGAGTTAAATTTGCCCGTCCAGACACCTCCAGCTAGTCTCTCATTGGTTCTCCCTATTCCTGTTCGTTTTCCGCAGAAATTGCAAACTGGGCCAAGCAGGAGTTTAAAGGCACTGACTCTCCAAGTGGGGAGAGTGTTAGTAAAGCGTCTGGAATGTTGCACCCGAGTACCAGGGGACGAAAACTGAGACACATTTGAACACGTTTCCCGATCACACGGTGGATCATACTCTGGGTTCCACATGCATGTTTTAGCTGAAGGAAGAATCCCTTAAACCTGGAGAGTTGAGACCCTTGGAATGGGTACCATGCAATATGAATTCAAAGGGTCTGCATTTGCTCACCGAACCTCACCAATCCTATCACTGCTGCATTTATGCCGCTGTACACACGCTTGATTCTCTTTCGGAGACATATAAATCCATAGGTTTTAAGATTCTTACTAGTCAGGTATATTCTTAGGCGTTTAATATGGGGTGTTGAGTCCACTTCGTTGAGCAAGGAGTAGTTCTTGTCTATTACATATTTGGCTTATGGAACTGTATCTGTGCTAATTTCAATCTCTGGTTTTATGCAGCATCCCAACTCACCATTCCCCTTAAGCAAGCATAAGTTGGTTTTCTACATTTGAGACCCTGTTCTGTTTTGTAATTCAGTTCCTGTGTAGCCAAGTTTACATTCTGTGTATTAGTGATACCTTATGATGTTTCTTTTTCTGTGTGACTTATTTCACTTAGAAGCATCATACCTGAATCCACTCATTATGCTGCTACTGGCCTGATGACATAGATTTCATTGCTGAGTGATATTGCATTGTACGTAAGTACCACAACTTCTTTATCCATTTTTCGCTTTCTGCGATATTGAACTTGTACCGTATATGAGGTTCTTGTAAACAGAGCCGTCACAAACTTTGGGGTGGCTGTGTCTTTTTGATTTTAATTTCCCTCAGCTATAGGACCATAAGTGGCAGTGCCCTAGGCTCTGTTGCTTTGTTTTTTAGATGTTTCAGGAAACACCATACACTTCTCCAGAGTGGCTGTTAGCAATTTACATCCCGCCCATCAGCATAAGAAGGCTCCCAATTCTCCATGGCCTGTCCTCCCTTTCTGGAATTTACACTTTTTTCAGATGTCCCTTTTGACCGGGGGGCAGTGAGACTTCATTGTAGTGCAGATTTCCTTTGCAAGCTTGCTTGGTTGGCCAAAAAGTGCGTATGCGTTTTTTCCTGAATATATTCAGGAAAAACGCGTACGCCCTTTTGGGCCAAGTGCATCATTGTGGACGTTCTGCCTCTTTTCCTATGCTTTACATGCAATTCCAGTCTACCTCCTGAAATCAGTTTCCTGCAATTCTGCCCCGCTTTCAAGTCCTCTTGGCAGCCTTACTTCAATATATTTTTGGACGATAGCTGTCATTTATAACTCTGCAGGTTTGTGAATTACAGGGCCCCTGAGCTCCATTCTTCAACTCGCTTTCTTGTGAGCTGGCCGCAACACCGCAGGATTGCTTCAGGCCCTAGTGTGGTTCAGGCATGGCTCGCTGAGCCTTTGGTTAATTCCTCTTCTTGGTGGGAAATGAGAGTTAAATTTGCCCGTCCAGACACCTCCAGCTAGTCTCTCATTGGTTCTCCCTATTCCTGTTCATTTTCCGCAGAAATTGCAAACTGGGCCAAACAGGAGGTTAAAGGCACTGACTCTCCAAGTGGGGAGAGTGTTAGTAAAGCGTCTGGAATGTTGCACCCGAGTATCAGGGGACGAAAACTCAGACACATTTGAACATGTTTCCCGATCACACGGTGGATCATACTCTGGGTTCCACATGCATGTTCTAGCTGAAGGAAGAATCCCTTAAACCTGGAGAGTTGAGACCCATGGAATGGGTACCATGCAATATGAATTCAAAGGGTCTGCATTTGCTCACCGAACCTTACCAATTCTATCACTGCTGCTTTTATGTCGCTGTACACACGCTGGATTCTCTTTCGGAGACATATAAATCCATAGGTTTTAAGATTCTTACTAGTCAGGTATATTCTTAGGCGTTTAATATGGGGTGTTGAGTCCACTTCGTTGAGCAAGCAGTAGCTCTTGTCTATTACATATTTGGCTTATGGAAAGGTATCTGTGCTAATTTCAACCTCTGGTTTTATGCAGCACCCCAACTCACCTTTCCCCTTAAGCAAGCATAAGTTGGTTTTCTACATTTGAGACCCTATTCTGCTTTGTAATTAAGTTCCTGTGTAGCCAAGTTTACATTCCGTGTATTAGTGATACCTTATGATGTTTCTTTTTCTGTGTTACTTCTTTCACTTAGAATCATCGTACCTGAATCCACTCATTATGCTACTACTGGCCTGATGACATAGATTTCATTGCTGAGTGATATTGCGTTGTACGTAAGTACCACAACTTCTTTATCCATTTTTCGCTTTCTGCGATATTGAACTTGTACCGTAAACGAGGTTCTTGTAAACAGAGCCGTCCTAAACTTTGGGGTGGCTGTGTCTTTTTGATTTTAATTTCCCTAAGCTATAGGACCATAAGTGGAAGTGCCCTAGGCTCTATTGCTTTGTTTTTTAGATGTTGCAGGAAACACCATACACTTCTCCAGAGTGGCTGTTTGCAATTTACATCCCGCCCAGCAGCATAACAAGGCTCCCAGTTCTCCATGGCCTGTCCTGCCTTTCTGGATTTTACACTTTTTTCAGATGACCCTTTTGACCGGGGGGCAGTGAGACTTCATTGTAGTGCAGATTTCCTTTGCAAGCTTGCTTGGTTGGCTAAAAAGGGCGTATGCGTTTTTTCCTGAATATATTCAGGAAAAAACGCATACGCACTTTTTGGCCAAGTGCATCATTGTGGACGTTCTGCCTCTTTTCCTATGCTTTACATGCAATTCCAGTCTACCTCCTGAAATCGGTTTCCTGCAATTCTGCCCCGCTTTCAAGTCCTCTTGGCAGCCTTACTTCAATATATTTTTGGATGATAGCTGTCATTTATAACTCTGCAGGTTTGTGAATTACAGGGCCCTGAGCTCCATTCTTCAACTCGCTTTCTTGTGAGCTGGCCGCAACACCGCAGGATTGCTTCAGGCCCTAGTGTGGTTCCAGCATGGCTCGCTGAGCCTTTGGTTAATTCCTCTTCTTGGTGGGAAATGAGAGTTAAATTCGCCCGTCCAGACACCTCCAGCTAGTCTCTCATTGGTTCTCCCTATTCCTGTTCATTTTCCGCAGAAATTGCAAACTGGGCCAAACAGGAGGTTAAAGGCACTGACTCTCCAAGTGGGGAGAGTGTTAGTAAAGCGTCAGGAATGTTGCAGCCGAGTACTAGGGGACGAAAACTGAGACACCTTTGAACACATTTCCCGATCACACGGTGGATCATACTCTGGGTTGCACATGCATGTTTTAGCTGAAGGAAGAATCGCTTAAAACTGGAGAGTTGAGACCCATGGAATGGGTACCATGAAATATGACTTCAAAGGGTCTGCATTTGCTCACCGGACCTCACAATCCTGTCACTGCTGTGTTTATGCCGCTGTACACACGCTTGATTCTCTTTTGGAGACATATAAATCCATAGGTTTTAAGATTCTTACTAGTCAGGTATATTCTTAGGCGTTTAATATGGGGTGTTGAGTCCACTTCGTTGAGCAAGCAGTAGCTCTTGTCTATTACATATTTGGCTTATCGAAAGATATCTGTGCTAATTTCAATCTCTGGTTTTATGCAGCACCCCAACTCACCTTTCCCCTTAAGCAAGCATAAGTTGGTTCTACATTAGAGACCCTGTTCTGATTTGTAATTCAGTTCCTGTGTAGCCAAGTTTACATTCCGTATATTAGTGATACCTTATGATGTTTCTTTTTCTGTGTGACTTATTTCACTTAGAATCATCGTACCTGAATCCACTCATTATGCTGCTTCGGGCCTGATGACATAGATTTCATTGCTGAGTGATATTGCATTGTACGTAAGTACCACAACTTCTTTATACATTTTTCGCTTTCTGCGATATTGAACTTGTACCGTAAATGAGGTTCTTGTAAACAGAGCCGTCCCAAACTTTGGGGTGGCTGTGTCTTTTTGATTTTAATTTTCCTAAGCTATAGGACCATAAGTGGAAGTGCCCTAGGCTCTGTTGCTTTGTTTTTTAGATGTTTCAGGAAACACCATACACTTCTACAGAGTGGCTGTTGGCAATAAACATCCCGCCCATCAGCATAAGAAGGCTCCCATTTCTCCATGGCCTGTCCTCCCTTTCTGGATTTTACACTTTTTTCGGATGGCCCTTTTGACCGGGGGGCAGTGAGTGTTCATTGTAGTGCAGATTTCCTTTGCAAGCTTGCTTGGTTGGCCAAAAAGGGCGTATGCGTTTTTTCCTGAATATATTCAGGAAAAAACGCATACGCCCTTTTTGGCCAAGTGCATCATTGTGGACGTTCTGCCTCTTTTCCTATGCTTTACATGCAATTCCAGTCTACCTCCTGAAATCGGTTTCCTGCAATTCTGCCTCGCTTTCAAGTCCTCTTGGCAGGCTTACTTCAATATATTTTTGGACGATAGCTGTCATTTATAACTCTGCAGGTTTGTGACTTACAGGGCTCCAGAGCTCCTTTCTTCAACTCGCTTTCTTGTGAGCTGGCCGCAACACCGCAGGATTGCTTCAGGCCCTAGTGTGGTTCCGGCATGGCACGCTGAGCCTTTGGTTAATTCCTCTTCCTGGTGGGAAATGAGAGTTAAATTTGCCCGTCCAGACACCTCCAGCTAGTCTCTCATTGGTTCTCACTATTCCTGTTCATTTTCCGCAGAAATTGCAAACTGGGCCAAGCAGGAGTTTAAAGGCACTGACTCTCCAAGTGGGGAGAGTGTTAGTAAAGCGTCTGGAATGTTGCACCCGAGTACCAGGGGACGAAAACTGAGACACATTTGAACACGTTTCCCGATCACACGGTGGATCATACTCTGGGTTCCACATGCATGTTTTAGCTGAAGGAAGAATCCCTTAAACCTGGAGAGTTGAGACCCTTGGAATGGGTACCATGCAATATGAATTCAAAGGGTCTGCATTTGCTCACCGAACCTCACCAATCCTATCACTGCTGCATTTATGCCGCTGTACACACGCTTGATTCTCTTTCGGAGACATATAAATCCATAGGTTTTAAGATTCTTACTAGTCAGGTATATTCTTAGGCGTTTAATATGGGGTGTTGAGTCCACTTCGTTGAGCAAGGAGTAGTTCTTGTCTATTACATATTTGGCTTATGGAACTGTATCTGTGCTAATTTCAATCTCTGGTTTTATGCAGCACCCCAACTCACCATTCCCCTTAAGCAAGCATAAGTTGGTTTTCTACATTTGAGACCCTGTTCTGTTTTGTAATTCAGTTCCTGTGTAGCCAAGTTTACATTCCGTGTATTAGTGATACCTTATGATGTTTCTTTTTCTGTGTGACTTATTTCACTTAGAATCATCGTACCTGAATCCACTCATTATGCTACTACTGGCCTGATGACATAGATTTCATTGTTGAGTGATATTGCATTGTACGTAAGTACCTCAACTTGTTTATCCATTTCTCGCTTTCTGCGATATTGAACTTGTACCGTAAACGAGGTTCTTGTAAACAGAGCCATCCCAAACTTTGGGGTGGCTGTGTCTTTTTGATTTTAATTTCCCTAAGCTATAGGACCATAAGTGGAAGTGCCCTAGGATCTGTTGCTTTGTTTTTTAGATGTTTCAGGAAACACCATACACTTCTCCAGAGTGGCTGTTGGCAATTTACATCCCGCCCATCAGCATAAGAAGGCTCCCAGTTCTCCATGGCCTGTCCTGCCTTTCTGGATTTTACACTTTTTTCAGATGGCCCTTTTGACCGGGGGGCAGTGAGACTTCATTGTAGTGTAGATTTCCTTTGCAAGCTTGATTGGTTGGCCAAAAAGGGCGTATGCGTTTTTTCCTGAATATATTCAGGAAAAAACGCATACGCCCTTTTTGGCCAAGTGCATCATTGTGGACGTTCTGCCTCTTTTCCTATGCTTTACATGCAATTCCAGTCTACCTCCTGAAATCGGTTTCCTGGAATTCTGCCCCGCTTTCAAGTCCTCTTGGCAGCCTTACTTCAATATATTTTTGGACGATAGCTGTCATTTATAACTCTGCAGGTTTGTGAATTACAGGGCCCCTGAGATCCTTTCTTCAACTCGCTTTCTTGTGAGCTGGCCGCGACACCGCAGGATTGCTTCAGGCCCTAGTGTGGTTCCGGCATGGCACGCTGAGCCTTTGGTTAATTCCTCTTCCTGCTGGGAAATGAGAGTTAAATTTGCCCGTCCAGACACCTCCAGCTAGTCTCTCATTGGTTCTCCCTATTCCTGTTCATTTTCTGCAGAAATTGCAAACTGGGCCAAACAGGAGGTTAAAGGCACTGACTCTCCAAGTGGGGAGAGTGTTAGTAAAGCGTCTGGAATGTTGCACCCGAGTATCAGGGGACGAAAACTCAGACACATTTGAACATGTTTCCCGATCACACGGTGGATCATACTCTGGGTTCCACATGCATGTTCTAGCTGAAGGAAGAATCCCTTAAACCTGGAGAGTTGAGACCCATGGAATGGGTACCATGCAATATGAATTCAAAGGGTCTGCATTTGCTCACCGAACGTCACCAATTCTATCACTGCTGCTTTTATGTCGCTGTACACACGCTGGATTCTCTTTCGGAGACATATAAATCCATAGGTTTTAAGATTCTTACTAGTCAGGTATATTCTTAGGCGTTTAATATGGGGTGTTGAGTCCACTTCGTTGAGCAAGCAGTAGCTCTTGTCTATTACATATTTGGCTTATGGAAAGGTATCTGTGCTAATTTCAACCTCTGGTTTTATGCAGCACCCCAACTCACCATTCCCCTTAAGCAAGCATAAGTTGGTTTTCTACATTTGAGACCCTATTCTGCTTTGTAATTAAGTTCCTGTGTAGCCAAGTTTACATTCCGTGTATTAGTGATACCTTATGATGTTTCTTTTTCTGTGTTACTTCTTTCACTTAGAATCATCGTACCTGAATCCACTCATTATGCTACTACTGGCCTGATGACATAGATTTCATTGCTGAGTGATATTGCGTTGTACGTAAGTACCACAACTTCTTTATCCATTTTTCACTTTCTGCGATATTGAACTTGTACCGTAAACGAGGTTCTTGTAAACAGAGCCGTCCTAAACTTTGGGGTGGCTGTGTCTTTTTGATTTTAATTTCCCTAAGCTATAGGACCATAAGTGGAAGTGCCCTAGGCTCTGTTGCTTTGTTTTTTAGATGTTGCAGGAAACACCATACACTTCTCCAGAGTGGCTGTTTGCAATTTACATCCCGCCCAGCAGCATAACAAGGCTCCCAGTTCTCCATGGCCTGTCCTGCCTTTCTGGATTTTACACTTTTTTCAGATGGCCCTTTTGACCGGGGGGCAGTGAGACTTCATTGTAGTGCAGATTTCCTTTGCAAGCTTGCTTGGTTGGCCAAAAAGGGCGTATGCGTTTTTTCCTGAATATATTCAGGAAAAAACGCATACGCCCTTTTTGGCCAAGTGCATCATTGTGGACGTTCTGCCTCTTTTCCTATGCTTTACATGCAATTCCAGTCTACCTCCTGAAATCGGTTTCCTGCAATTCTGCCTCGCTTTCAAGTCCTCTTGGCAGCCTTACTTCAATATATTTTTGGATGATAGCTGTCATTTATAACTCTGCAGGTTTGTGAATTACAGGGCCCCTGAGCTCCATTCTTCAACTCGCTTTCTTGTGAGCTGGCCGCAACACCGCAGGATTGCTTCAGGCCCTAGTGTGGTTCCAGCATGGCTCGCTGAGCCTTTGGTTAATTCCTCTTCTTGGTGGGAAATGAGAGTTAAATTCGCCCGTCCAGACACCTCCAGCTAGTCTCTCATTGGTTCTCCCTATTCCTGTTCATTTTCCGCAGAAATTGCAAACTGGGCCAAACAGGAGGTTAAAGGCACTGACTCTCCAAGTGGGGAGAGTGTTAGTAAAGCGTCAGGAATGTTGCAGCCGAGTACTAGGGGACGAAAACTGAGACACCTTTGAACACATTTCCCTATCACACGGTGGATCATACTCTGGGTTGCACATGCATGTTTTAGCTGAAGGAAGAATCGCTTAAACCTGGAGAGTTGAGACCCATGGAATGGGTACCATGAAATATGACTTCAAAGGGTCTGCATTTGCTCACCAGACCTCACAATCCTGTCACTGCTGTGTTTATGCCGCTGTACACACGCTTGATTCTCTTTTGGAGACATATAAATCCATAGGTTTTAAGATTCTTACTAGTCAGGTATATTCTTAGGCGTTTAATATGGGGTGTTGAGTCCACTTCGTTGAGCAAGGAGTAGCTCTTGTCTATTACATATTTGGCTTATGGAACGGTATCTGTGCTAATTTCAATCTCTGGTTTTATGCAGCACCCCAACTCACCTTTCCCCTTAAGCAAGCATAAGTTGGTTCTACATTAGAGACCCTGTTCTGATTTGTAATTCAGTTCCTGTGTAGCCAAGTTTACATTCCGTATATTAGTGATACCTTATGATGTTTCTTTTTCTGTGTGACTTATTTCACTTAGAATCATCGTACCTGAATCCACTCATTATGCTGCTACGGGCCTGATGACATAGATTTCATTGCTGAGTGATATTACATTGTACGTAAGTACCACAACTTCTTTATCCATTTTTCGCTTTCTGCGATATTGAACTTGTACCGTAAATGAGGTTCTTGCAAACAGAGCCGTCCCAAACTTTGCGGTTGCTGTGTCTTTTTCATTTTAATTTCCCTAATCTATAGGACCATAAGTGGAAGTGCCTTAGGCTCTGTTGCTTTGTTTTTTAGATGTTTCAGGAAACACCATACACTTCTCCAGAGTGGCTTTTGGCAATTTACATCGCACCCATCAGCATAACAAGGTTCCCAGTTCTCCATGGCTTGTCCTGCCTTTCTGGAGTTTACACTTTTTTCAGATGGCCCTTTTGACCGGGGGGCAATGAGACTTCATTGTAGTGCAGATTTCCTTTGCAAGCTAGCTTGGTTGCCCAAAAAGGGCGTATGAGTTTTTTCCTGAATATATTCAGGAAAAAACGCATACAGCCTTTTTGGCCAAATGCATCATTGTGGACGTTCTGCCTCTTTTCCTATGCTTTACATGCAATTCCAGTCTACCTCCTGAAATCGGTTTCCTGCAATTCTGCCCCGCATTTAAGTTCTCTTGGCAGCCTTACTTCAATATATTTTTGGACGATAGCTGTCATTTATAACTCTGCAGGTTTGTGAATTACAGGGCCCCTGAGCTCCTTTCTTCAACTCGCTTTCTTGTGAGCTGGCCGCAACACCGCAGGATTGCTTCAGGCCCTAGTGTGGTTCCGGCATGGCACACTGAGCCTTTGGTTAATTCCTCTTCCTGCTGGGAAATGAGAATTATATTTGCCCGTCCAGACACCTCCAGCTAGTCTCTCATTGGTTCTCCCTATTCCTGTTCATTTTCCGCAGAAATTGCAAACTGGGCCAAACAGGAGGTTAAAGGCACTGACTCTCCAAGTGGGGAGAGTGTTAGTAAAGCATCTGGAATGTTGCACCCGAGTACCAGGGGACGAAAACTGAGACACCTTTGAACACATTTCCCTATCACACGGTGGATCATACTCTGGGTTGCACATGCATGTTTTAGCTGAAGGAAGAATCGCTTAAAACTGGAGAGTTGAGACCCATGGAATGGGTACCATGAAATATGACTTCAAAGGGTCTGCATTTGCTCACCGGACCTCACAATCCTGTCACTGCTGTGTTTATGCCGCTGTACACACGCTTGATTCTCTTTTGGAGACATATAAATCCATAGGTTTTAAGATTCTTACTAGTCAGGTATATTCTTAGGCGTTTAATATGGGGTGTTGAGTCCACTTCGTTGAGCAAGGAGTAGCTCTTGTCTATTACATATTTGGCTTATGGAACGGTATCTGTGCTAATTTCAATCTCTGGTTTTATGCAGCACCCCAACTCACCTTTTTCCTTAAGCAAGCATACGTCGGTTTTCTACATTTCAGACCCTGTTCTGTTTTGTAATTCAGTTCCTGTGTAGCCAAGTTTACATTCCGTGTAGTAGTGATATCTTATGATGTTTCTTTTTCTGTGTGACTTATTTCACTTAGAATCATCGTACCTGAATCCACTCATTATGCTACTACTGGCCTGATGACATAGATTTCATTGTTGAGTGATATTGCATTGTACGTAAGTACCTCAACTTGTTTATCCATTTCTCGCTTTCTGCGATATTGAACTTGTACCGTAAATGAAGTTCTTGTAAACAGAGCCGTCCCAAACTTTGGGGTTGCTGTGTCTTTTTGATTTTAACTTCCCTAAGCTATAGGACCATAAGTGGAAGTGCCCTAGGCTCTGTTGCTTTGTTTTTTAGATGTTTCAGGAAACACCATACACTTCTACAGAGTGGCTTTTGGCAATTTACATCGCACCCATCAGCATAACAAGGCTCCCAGTTCTCCATGGCCTGTCCTGAATTTCTGGATTATACACTTTTTTCAGATGGCCCTTTTGACCGTGGGGCAGTGAGACTTCATTGTAGTGGAGATTTCCTTTGCAAGCTTGCTTCGTTGGCCAAAAAGTGCGTATGCGTTTTTTCCTGAATATATTCAGGAAAAAATGCATACGCCCTTTTTGGCCAAGTGCATCATTGTGGACGTTCTGCCTCTTTTCCTATGCTTTACATGCAATTCCAGTCTACCTCCTGAAATCGGTTTCCTGCAATTCTGCCCTACTTTCAAGTCCTCTTCACAGCTTTACTTCAATATATTTTTGGACGATAGCTGTCATTTATAACTCTGCAGGTTTGTGAATTACAGGGCCCCTGAGCTCCTTTCTTCAACTCGCTTTCTTGTGAGCTGGCTGCGACATCGCAGGATTGCTTCAGGCCCTAGTGTGGTTCCGGCATGGCATGCTGAGCCTTTGGTTAATTCCTCTTCCTGGTGGGAAATGAGAGTTAAATTTGCCCGTCCAGACACCTCCAGCTAGTCTCTCATTGGTTCTCCCTATTCCTGTTCATTTTCCGCAGAAATTGCAAACTGGGCCAAACAGGAGGTTAAAGTCACTGACTCTCCAAGTGGGGAGAGTGTTAGTAAAGCATCTGGAATGTTGCACCCGAGTACCAGGGGACGAAAACTGAGACACATTTGAACACGTTTCCCGATCACACGGTGGATCATACTCTGGGTTCCACATGCATGTTTTAGCTGAAGGAAGAATCCCTTAAACCTGGAGAGTTGAGACCCATGGAATGGGTACCATGCAATATGACTTCAAAGGGTCTGCATTTGCTCACCGAACCTCACCAATCCTATCACTGCTGCTTTTATGTCGCTGTACACACGCTTGATTCTCTTTTGGAGACATATAAATCCATAGGTTTTAAGATTCTTACTAGTCAGGTATATTCTTAGGCGTTTAATATGGGGTGTTGAGTCCACTTCGTTGAGCAAGCAGTAGCTCTTGTCTATTACATATTTGGCATATCGAAAGATATCTGTGCGAATTTCAATCTCTGGTTTTATGCAGCACCCCAACTCACCTTTCCCCTTAAGCAAGCATAAATTGGTTTTCTACATTTGAGACCCTGTTCTGTTTTGTAATTCAGTTCCTGTGTAGCCAAGTTTACATTCTGTGTATTAGTGATACCTTATGATGTTTCTTTTTCTGTGTGACTTATTTCACTTAGAAGCATCATACCTGAATCCACTCATTATGCTGCTACTGGCCTGATGACATAGATTTCATTGCTGAGTGATATTGCATTGTACGTAAGTACCACAACTTCTTTATCCATTTTTCGCTTTCTGCGATATTGAACTTGTACCGTATATGAGGTTCTTGTAAACAGAGCCGTCACAAACTTTGGGGTGGCTGTGTCTTTTTGATTTTAATTTCCCTCAGCTATAGGACCATAAGTGGCAGTGCCCTAGGCTCTGTTGCTTTGTTTTTTAGATGTTTCAGGAAACACCATACACTTCTCCAGAGTGGCTGTTAGCAATTTACATCCCGCCCATCAGCATAAGAAGGCTACCAATTCTCCATGGCCTGTCCTCCCTTTCTGGAATTTACACTTTTTTCAGATGGCCCTTTTGACCGGGGGGCAGTGAGACTTCATTGTAGTGCAGATTTCCTTTGCAAGCTTGCTTGGTTGGCCAAAAAGTGCGTATGCGTTTTTTCCTGAATATATTCAGGAAAAACGCATACGCCCTTTTGGGCCAAGTGCATCATTGTGGACGTTCTGCCTCTTTTCCTATGCTTTACATGCAATTCCAGTCTACCTCCTGAAATCGGTTTCCTGCAATTCTGCCCCGCTTTCAAGTCCTCTTGGCAGCCTTACTTCAATATATTTTTGGACGATAGCTGTCATTTATAACTCTGCAGGTTTGTGAATTACAGGGCCCCTGAGCTCCATTCTTCAACTCGCTTTCTTGTGAGCTGGCCGCAACACCGCAGGATTGCTTCAGGCCCTAGTGTGGTTCAGGCATGGCTCGCTGAGCCTTTGGTTAATTCCTCTTCTTGGTGGGAAATGAGAGTTAAATTTGCCCGTCCAGACACCTCCAGCTAGTCTCTCATTGGTTCTCCCTATTCCTGTTCATTTTCCGCAGAAATTGCAAACTGGGCCAAACAGGAGGTTAAAGGCACTGACTCTCCAAGTGGGGAGAGTGTTAGTAAAGCGTCTGGAATGTTGCACCCGAGTATCAGGGGACGAAAACTCAGACACATTTTAACATGTTTCCCGATCACACGGTGGATCATACTCTGGGTTCCACATGCATGTTCTAGCTGAAGGAAGAATCCCTTAAACCTGGAGAGTTGAGACCCATGGAATGGGTACCATGCAATATGAATTCAAAGGGTCTGCATTTGCTCACCGAACCTTACCAATTCTATCACTGCTGCTTTTATGTCGCTGTACACACGCTGGATTCTCTTTCGGAGACATATAAATCCATAGGTTTTAAGATTCTTACTAGTCAGGTATATTCTTAGGCGTTTAATATGGGGTGTTGAGTCCACTTCGTTGAGCAAGCAGTAGCTCTTGTCTATTACATATTTGGCTTATGGAAAGGTATCTGTGCTAATTTCAACCTCTGGTTTTATGCAGCACCCCAACTCACCTTTCCCCTTAAGCAAGCATAAGTTGGTTTTCTACATTTGAGACCCTATTCTGCTTTGTAATTAAGTTCCTGTGTAGCCAAGTTTACATTCCGTGTATTAGTGATACCTTATGATGTTTCTTTTTCTGTGTTACTTCTTTCACTTAGAATCATCGTACCTGAATCCACTCATTATGCTACTACTGGCCTGATGACATAGATTTCATTGCTGAGTGATATTGCGTTGTACGTAAGTACCACAACTTCTTTATCCATTTTTCGCTTTCTGCGATATTGAACTTGTACCGTAAACGAGGTTCTTGTAAACAGAGCCGTCCTAAACTTTGGGGTGGCTGTGTCTTTTTGATTTTAATTTCCCTAAGCTATAGGACCATAAGTGGAAGTGCCCTAGGCTCTGTTGCTTTGTTTTTTAGATGTTTCAGGAAACACCATACACTTCTCCAGAGTGGCTGTTTGCAATTTACATCCCGCCCAGCAGCATAACAAGGCTCCCAGTTCTCCATGGCCTGTCCTGCCTTTCTGGATTTTACACTTTTTTCAGATGGCCCTTTTGACCGGGGGGCAGTGAGACTTCATTGTAGTGCAGATTTCCTTTGCAAGCTTGCTTGGTTGGCTAAAAAGGGCGTATGCGTTTTTTCCTGAATATATTCAGGAAAAAACGCATACACACTTTTTGGCCAAGTGCATCATTGTGGACGTTCTGCCTCTTTTCCTATGCTTTACATGCAATTCCAGTCTACCTCCTGAAATCGGTTTCCTGCAATTCTGCCCCGCTTTCAAGTCCTCTTGGCAGCCTTACTTCAATATATTTTTGGATGATAGCTGTCATTTATAACTCTGCAGGTTTGTGAATTACAGGGCCCTGAGCTCCAATCTTCAACTCGCTTTCTTGTGAGCTGGCCGCAACACCGCAGGATTGCTTCAGGCCCTAGTGTGGTTCCAGCATGGCTCGCTGAGCCTTTGGTTAATTCCTCTTCTTGGTGGGAAATGAGAGTTAAATTCGCCCGTCCAGACACCTCCAGCTAGTCTCTCATTGGTTCTCCCTATTCCTGTTCATTTTCCGCAGAAATTGCAAACTGGGCCAAACAGGAGGTTAAAGGCACTGACTCTCCAAGTGGGGAGAGTGTTAGTAAAGCGTCAGGAATGTTGCAGCCGAGTACTAGGGGACGAAAACTGAGACACCTTTGAACACATTTCCCGATCACACGGTGGATCATACTCTGGGTTGCACATGCATGTTTTAGCTGAAGGAAGAATCGCTTAAAACTGGAGAGTTGAGACCCATGGAATGGGTACCATGAAATATGACTTCAAAGGGTCTGCATTTGCTCACCGGACCTCACAATCCTGTCACTGCTGTGTTTATGCCGCTGTACACACGCTTGATTCTCTTTTGGAGACATATAAATCCATAGGTTTTAAGATTCTTACTAGTCAGGTATATTCTTAGGCGTTTAATATGGGGTGTTGAGTCCACTTCGTTGAGCAAGCAGTAGCTCTTGTCTATTACATATTTGGCTTATCGAAAGATATCTGTGCTAATTTCAATCTCTGGTTTTATGCAGCACCCCAACTCACCTTTCCCCTTAAGCAAGCATAAGTTGGTTCTACATTAGAGACCCTGTTCTGATTTGTAATTCAGTTCCTGTGTAGCCAAGTTTACATTCCGTATATTAGTGATACCTTATGATGTTTCTTTTTCTGTGTGACTTATTTCACTTAGAATCATCGTACCTGAATCCACTCATTATGCTGCTACGGGCCTGATGACATAGATTTCATTGCTGAGTGATATTGCATTGTACGTAAGTACCACAACTTCTTTATACATTTTTCGCTTTCTGCGATATTGAACTTGTACCGTAAATGAGGTTCTTGTAAACAGAGCCGTCCCAAACTTTGGGGTGGCTGTGTCTTTTTGATTTTAATTTTCCTAAGCTATAGGACCATAAGTGGAAGTGCCCTAGGCTCTGTTGCTTTGTTTTTTAGATGTTTCAGGAAACACCATACACTTCTACAGAGTGGCTGTTGGCAATAAACATCCCGCCCATCAGCATAAGAAGGCTCCCATTTCTCCATGGCCTGTCCTCCCTTTCTGGATTTTACACTTTTTTCGGATGGCCCTTTTGACCGGGGGGCAGTGAGTGTTCATTGTAGTGCAGATTTCCTTTGCAAGCTTGCTTGGTTGGCCAAAAAGGGCGTATGCGTTTTTTCCTGAATATATTCAGGAAAAAACGCATACGCCCTTTTTGGCCAAGTGCATCATTGTGGACGTTCTGCCTCTTTTCCTATGCTTTACATGCAATTCCAGTCTACCTCCTGAAATCGGTTTCCTGCAATTCTGCCTCGCTTTCAAGTCCTCTTGGCAGGCTTACTTCAATATATTTTTGGACGATAGCTGTCATTTATAACTCTGCAGGTTTGTGACTAACAGGGCTCCAGAGCTCCTTTCTTCAACTCGCTTTCTTGTGAGCTGGCCGCAACACCGCAGGATTGCTTCAGGCCCTAGTGTGGTTCCGGCATGGCACGCTGAGCCTTTGGTTAATTCCTCTTCCTGGTGGGAAATGAGAGTTAAATTTGCCCGTCCAGACACCTCCAGCTAGTCTCTCATTGGTTCTCCCTATTCCTGTTCATTTTCCGCAGAAATTGCAAACTGGGCCAAGCAGGAGTTTAAAGGCACTGACTCTCCAAGTGGGGAGAGTGTTAGTAAAGCGTCTGGAATGTTGCACCCGAGTACCAGGGGACGAAAACTGAGACACATTTGAACACGTTTCCCGATCACACGGTGGATCATACTCTGGGTTCCACATGCATGTTTTAGCTGAAGGAAGAATCCCTTAAACCTGGAGAGTTGAGACCCTTGGAATGGGTACCATGCAATATGAATTCAAAGGGTCTGCATTTGCTCACCGAACCTCACCAATCCTATCACTGCTGCATTTATGCCGCTGTACACACGCTTGATTCTCTTTCGGAGACATATAAATCCATAGGTTTTAAGATTCTTACTAGTCAGGTATATTCTTAGGCGTTTAATATGGGGTGTTGAGTCCACTTCGTTGAGCAAGGAGTAGTTCTTGTCTATTACATATTTGGCTTATGGAACTGTATCTGTGCTAATTTCAATCTCTGGTTTTATGCAGCATCCCAACTCACCATTCCCCTTAAGCAAGCATAAGTTGGTTTTCTACATTTGAGACCCTGTTCTGTTTTGTAATTCAGTTCCTGTGTAGCCAAGTTTACATTCTGTGTATTAGTGATACCTTATGATGTTTCTTTTTCTGTGTGACTTATTTCACTTAGAAGCATCATACCTGAATCCACTCATTATGCTGCTACTGGCCTGATGACATAGATTTCATTGCTGAGTGATATTGCATTGTACGTAAGTACCACAACTTCTTTATCCATTTTTCGCTTTCTGCGATATTGAACTTGTACCGTATATGAGGTTCTTGTAAACAGAGCCGTCACAAACTTTGGGGTGGCTGTGTCTTTTTGATTTTAATTTCCCTCAGCTATAGGACCATAAGTGGCAGTGCCCTAGGCTCTGTTGCTTTGTTTTTTAGATGTTTCAGGAAACACCATACACTTCTCCAGAGTGGCTGTTAGCAATTTACATCCCGCCCATCAGCATAAGAAGGCTCCCAATTCTCCATGGCCTGTCCTCCCTTTCTGGAATTTACACTTTTTTCAGATGGCCCTTTTGACCGGGGGGCAGTGAGACTTCATTGTAGTGCAGATTTCCTTTGCAAGCTTGCTTGGTTGGCCAAAAAGTGCGTATGCGTTTTTTCCTGAATATATTCAGGAAAAACGCGTACGCCCTTTTGGGCCAAGTGCATCATTGTGGACGTTCTGCCTCTTTTCCTATGCTTTACATGCAATTCCAGTCTACCTCCTGAAATCAGTTTCCTGCAATTCTGCCCCGCTTTCAAGTCCTCTTGGCAGCCTTACTTCAATATATTTTTGGACGATAGCTGTCATTTATAACTCTGCAGGTTTGTGAATTACAGGGCCCCTGAGCTCCATTCTTCAACTCGCTTTCTTGTGAGCTGGCCGCAACACCGCAGGATTGCTTCAGGCCCTAGTGTGGTTCAGGCATGGCTCGCTGAGCCTTTGGTTAATTCCTCTTCTTGGTGGGAAATGAGAGTTAAATTTGCCCGTCCAGACACCTCCAGCTAGTCTCTCATTGGTTCTCCCTATTCCTGTTCATTTTCCGCAGAAATTGCAAACTGGGCCAAACAGGAGGTTAAAGGCACTGACTCTCCAAGTGGGGAGAGTGTTAGTAAAGCGTCTGGAATGTTGCACCCGAGTATCAGGGGACGAAAACTCAGACACATTTGAACATGTTTCCCGATCACACGGTGGATCATACTCTGGGTTCCACATGCATGTTCTAGCTGAAGGAAGAATCCCTTAAACCTGGAGAGTTGAGACCCATGGAATGGGTACCATGCAATATGAATTCAAAGGGTCTGCATTTGCTCACCGAACCTTACCAATTCTATCACTGCTGCTTTTATGTCGCTGTACACACGCTGGATTCTCTTTCGGAGACATATAAATCCATAGGTTTTAAGATTCTTACTAGTCAGGTATATTCTTAGGCGTTTAATATGGGGTGTTGAGTCCACTTCGTTGAGCAAGCAGTAGCTCTTGTCTATTACATATTTGGCTTATGGAAAGGTATCTGTGCTAATTTCAACCTCTGGTTTTATGCAGCACCCCAACTCACCTTTCCCCTTAAGCAAGCATAAGTTGGTTTTCTACATTTGAGACCCTATTCTGCTTTGTAATTAAGTTCCTGTGTAGCCAAGTTTACATTCCGTGAATTAGTGATACCTTATGATGTTTCTTTTTCTGTGTTACTTCTTTCACTTAGAATCATCGTACCTGAATCCACTCATTATGCTACTACTGGCCTGATGACATAGATTTCATTGCTGAGTGATATTGCGTTGTACGTAAGTACCACAACTTCTTTATCCATTTTTCGCTTTCTGCGATATTGAACTTGTACCGTAAACGAGGTTCTTGTAAACAGAGCCGTCCTAAACTTTGGGGTGGCTGTGTCTTTTTGATTTTAATTTCCCTAAGCTATAGGACCATAAGTGGAAGTGCCCTAGGCTCTATTGCTTTGTTTTTTAGATGTTGCAGGAAACACCATACACTTCTCCAGAGTGGCTGTTTGCAATTTACATCCCGCCCAGCAGCATAACAAGGCTCCCAGTTCTCCATGGCCTGTCCTGCCTTTCTGGATTTTACACTTTTTTCAGATGGCCCTTTTGACCGGGGGGCAGTGAGACTTCATTGTAGTGCAGATTTCCTTTGCAAGCTTGCTTGGTTGGCTAAAAAGGGCGTATGCGTTTTTTCCTGAATATATTCAGGAAAAAACGCATACGCACTTTTTGGCCAAGTGCATCATTGTGGACGTTCTGCCTCTTTTCCTATGCTTTACATGCAATTCCAGTCTACCTCCTGAAATCGGTTTCCTGCAATTCTGCCCCGCTTTCAAGTCCTCTTGGCAGCCTTACTTCAATATATTTTTGGATGATAGCTGTCATTTATAACTCTGCAGGTTTGTGAATTACAGGGCCCTGAGCTCCATTCTTCAACTCGCTTTCTTGTGAGCTGGCCGCAACACCGCAGGATTGCTTCAGGCCCTAGTGTGGTTCCAGCATGGCTCGCTGAGCCTTTGGTTAATTCCTCTTCTTGGTGGGAAATGAGAGTTAAATTCGCCCGTCCAGACACCTCCAGCTAGTCTCTCATTGGTTCTCCCTATTCCTGTTCATTTTCCGCAGAAATTGCAAACTGGGCCAAACAGGAGGTTAAAGGCACTGACTCTCCAAGTGGGGAGAGTGTTAGTAAAGCGTCAGGAATGTTGCAGCCGAGTACTAGGGGACGAAAACTGAGACACCTTTGAACACATTTCCCGATCACATGGTGGATCATACTCTGGGTTGCACATGCATGTTTTAGCTGAAGGAAGAATCGCTTAAAACTGGAGAGTTGAGACTCATGGAATGGGTACCATGAAATATGACTTCAAAGGGTCTGCATTTGCTCACCGGACCTCACAATCCTGTCACTGCTGTGTTTATGCCGCTGTACACACGCTTGATTCTCTTTTGGAGACATATAAATCCATAGGTTTTAAGATTCTTACTAGTCAGGTATATTCTTAGGCGTTTAATATGGGGTGTTGAGTCCACTTCGTTGAGCAAGCAGTAGCTCTTGTCTATTACATATTTGGCTTATCGAAAGATATCTGTGCTAATTTCAATCTCTGGTTTTATGCAGCACCCCAACTCACCTTTCCCCTTAAGCAAGCATAAGTTGGTTCTACATTAGAGACCCTGTTCTGATTTGTAATTCAGTTCCTGTGTAGCCAAGTTTACATTCCGTATATTAGTGATACCTTATGATGTTTCTTTTTCTGTGTGACTTATTTCACTTAGAATCATCGTACCTGAATCCACTCATTATGCTGCTACGGGCCTGATGACATAGATTTCATTGCTGAGTGATATTGCATTGTACGTAAGTACCACAACTTCTTTATACATTTTTCGCTTTCTGCGATATTGAACTTGTACCGTAAATGAGGTTCTTGTAAACAGAGCCGTCCCAAACTTTGGGGTGGCTGTGTCTTTTTGATTTTAATTTTCCTAAGCTATAGGACCATAAGTGGAAGTGCCCTAGGCTCTGTTGCTTTGTTTTTTAGATGTTTCAGGAAACACCATACACTTCTACAGAGTGGCTGTTGGCAATAAACATCCCGCCCATCAGCATAAGAAGGCTCCCATTTCTCCATGGCCTGTCCTCCCTTTCTGGATTTTACACTTTTTTCGGATGGCCCTTTTGACCGGGGGGCAGTGAGTGTTCATTGTAGTGCAGATTTCCTTTGCAAGCTTGCTTGGTTGGCCAAAAAGGGCGTATGCGTTTTTTCCTGAATATATTCAGGAAAAAACGCATACGCCCTTTTTGGCCAAGTGCATCATTGTGGACGTTCTGCCTCTTTTCCTATGCTTTACATGCAATTCCAGTCTACCTCCTGAAATCGGTTTCCTGCAATTCTGCCTCGCTTTCAAGTCCTCTTGGCAGGCTTACTTCAATATATTTTTGGACGATAGCTGTCATTTATAACTCTGCAGGTTTGTGACTTACAGGGCTCCAGAGCTCCTTTCTTCAACTCGCTTTCTTGTGAGCTGGCCGCAACACCGCAGGATTGCTTCAGGCCCTAGTGTGGTTCCGGCATGGCACGCTGAGCCTTTGGTTAATTCCTCTTCCTGGTGGGAAATGAGAGTTAAATTTGCCCGTCCAGACACCTCCAGCTAGTCTCTCATTGGTTCTCACTATTCCTGTTCATTTTCCGCAGAAATTGCAAACTGGGCCAAGCAGGAGTTTAAAGGCACTGACTCTCCAAGTGGGGAGAGTGTTAGTAAAGCGTCTGGAATGTTGCACCCGAGTACCAGGGGACGAAAACTGAGACACATTTGAACACGTTTCCCGATCACACGGTGGATCATACTCTGGGTTCCACATGCATGTTTTAGCTGAAGGAAGAATCCCTTAAACCTGGAGAGTTGAGACCCTTGGAATGGGTACCATGCAATATGAATTCAAAGGGTCTGCATTTGCTCACCGAACCTCACCAATCCTATCACTGCTGCATTTATGCCGCTGTGCACACGCTTGATTCTCTTTCGGAGACATATAAATCCATAGGTTTTAAGATTCTTACTAGTCAGGTATATTCTTAGGCGTTTAATATGGGGTGTTGAGTCCACTTCGTTGAGCAAGGAGTAGTTCTTGTCTATTACATATTTGGCTTATGGAAAGGTATCTGTGCTGATTTCAATCTCTGGTTTTATGCAGCACCCCAACTCACCATTCCCCTTAAGCAAGCATAAGTTGGTTTTCTACATTTGAGACCCTGTTCTGTTTTGTAATTCAGTTCCTGTGTAGCCAAGATTACATTCCGTGTATTAGTGATACCTTATGATGTTTCTTTTTCTGTGTGACTTATTTCACTTAGAATCATCGTACCTGAATCCACTCATTATGCTACTACTGGCCTGATGACATAGATTTCATTGTTGAGTGATATTGCATTGTATGTAAGTACCTCAACTTGTTTATCCATTTCTCGCTTTCTGCGATATTGAACTTGTACCGTAAACGAGGTTCTTGTAAACAGAGCCATCCCAAACTTTGGGGTGGCTGTGTCTTTTTGATTTTAATTTCCCTAAGCTATAGGACCATAAGTGGAAGTGCCCTAGGATCTGTTGCTTTGTTTTTTAGATGTTTCAGGAAACACCATACACTTCTCCAGAGTGGCTGTTGGCAATTTACATCCCGCCCATCAGCATAAGAAGGCTCCCAGTTCTCCATGGCCTGTCCTGCCTTTCTGGATTTTACACTTTTTTCAGATGGACCTTTTGACCGGGGGGCAGTGAGACTTCATTGTAGTGTAGATTTCCTTTGCAAGCTTGATTGGTTGGCCAAAAAGGGCGTATGCGTTTTTTCCTGAATATATTCAGGAAAAAACGCATACGCCCTTTTTGGCCAAGTGCATCATTGTGGACGTTCTGCCTCTTTTCCTATGCTTTACATGCAATTCCAGTCTACCTCCTGAAATCGGTTTCCTGGAATTCTGCCCCGCTTTCAAGTCCTCTTGGCAGCCTTACTTCAATATATTTTTGGACGATAGCTGTCATTTATAACTCTGCAGGTTTGTGAATTACAGGGCCCCTGAGCTCCTTTCTTCAACTCGCTTTCTTGTGAGCTGGCTGCGACACCACAGGATTGCTTCAGGCCCTAGTGTGGTTCCGGCATGGCACGCTGAGCCTTTGGTTAATTCCTCTTCCTGGTGGGAAATGAGAGTTAAATTTGCCCGTCCAGACACCTCCAGCTAGTCTCTCATTGGTTCTCCCTATTCCTGTTCCTTTTCCTCAGAAATTGCAAACTGGGCCAAACAGGATGTTAAAGGCACTGACTCTCCAAGTGGGGAGAGTGTTAGTAAAGCGTCTGGAATGTTGCACCCGAGTATCAGGGGACGAAAACTCAGACACATTTGAACATGTTTCCCGATCACACGGTGGATCATACTCTGGGTTCCACATGCATGTTCTAGCTGAAGGAAGAATCCCTTAAACCTGGAGAGTTGAGACCCATGGAATGGGTACCATGCAATATGAATTCAAAGGGTCTGCATTTGCTCACCGAACGTCACCAATTCTATCACTGCTGCTTTTATGTCGCTGTACACACGCTGGATTCTCTTTCGGAGACATATAAATCCATAGGTTTTAAGATTCTTACTAGTCAGGTATATTCTTAGGCGTTTAATATGGGGTGTTGAGTCCACTTCGTTGAGCAAGCAGTAGCTCTTGTCTATTACATATTTGGCTTATGGAAAGGTATCTGTGCTAATTTCAACCTCTGGTTTTATGCAGCACCCCAACTCACCATTCCCCTTAAGCAAGCATAAGTTGGTTTTCTACATTTGAGACCCTATTCTGCTTTGTAATTAAGTTCCTGTGTAGCCAAGTTTACATTCCGTGTATTAGTGATACCTTATGATGTTTCTTTTTCTGTGTTACTTCTTTCACTTAGAATCATCGTACCTGAATCCACTCATTATGCTACTACTGGCCTGATGACATAGATTTCATTGCTGAGTGATATTGCGTTGTACGTAAGTACCACAACTTCTTTATCCATTTTTCACTTTCTGCGATATTGAACTTGTACCGTAAACGAGGTTCTTGTAAACAGAGCCGTCCTAAACTTTGGGGTGGCTGTGTCTTTTTGATTTTAATTTCCCTAAGCTATAGGACCATAAGTGGAAGTGCCCTAGGCTCTGTTGCTTTGTTTTTTAGATGTTGCAGGAAACACCATACACTTCTCCAGAGTGGCTGTTTGCAATTTACATCCCGCCCAGCAGCATAACAAGGCTCCCAGTTCTCCATGGCCTGTCCTGCCTTTCTGGATTTTACACTTTTTTCAGATGGCCCTTTTGACCGGGGGGCAGTGAGACTTCATTGTAGTGCAGATTTCCTTTGCAAGCTTGCTTGGTTGGCCAAAAAGGGCGTATGCGTTTTTTCCTGAATATATTCAGGAAAAAACGCATACGCCCTTTTTGGCCAAGTGCATCATTGTGGACGTTCTGCCTCTTTTCCTATGCTTTACATGCAATTCCAGTCTACCTCCTGAAATCGGTTTCCTGCAATTCTGCCTCGCTTTCAAGTCCTCTTGGCAGCCTTACTTCAATATATTTTTGGATGATAGCTGTCATTTATAACTCTGCAGGTTTGTGAATTACAGGGCCCCTGAGCTCCATTCTTCAACTCGCTTTCTTGTGAGCTGGCCGCAACACCGCAGGATTGCTTCAGGCCCTAGTGTGGTTCCAGCATGGCTCGCTGAGCCTTTGGTTAATTCCTCTTCTTGGTGGGAAATGAGAGTTAAATTCGCCCGTCCAGACACCTCCAGCTAGTCTCTCATTGGTTCTCCCTATTCCTGTTCATTTTCCGCAGAAATTGCAAACTGGGCCAAACAGGAGGTTAAAGGCACTGACTCTCCAAGTGGGGAGAGTGTTAGTAAAGCGTCAGGAATGTTGCAGCCGAGTACTAGGGGACGAAAACTGAGACACCTTTGAACACATTTCCCTATCACACGGTGGATCATACTCTGGGTTGCACATGCATGTTTTAGCTGAAGGAAGAATCGCTTAAACCTGGAGAGTTGAGACCCATGGAATGGGTACCATGAAATATGACTTCAAAGGGTCTGCATTTGCTCACCGGACCTCACAATCCTGTCACTGCTGTGTTTATGCCGCTGTACACACGCTTGATTCTCTTTTGGAGACATATAAATCCATAGGTTTTAAGATTCTTACTAGTCAGGTATATTCTTAGGCGTTTAATATGGGGTGTTGAGTCCACTTCGTTGAGCAAGGAGTAGCTCTTGTCTATTACATATTTGGCTTATGGAACGGTATCTGTGCTAATTTCAATCTCTGGTTTTATGCAGCACCCCAACTCACCTTTCCCCTTAAGCAAGCATAAGTTGGTTCTACATTAGAGACCCTGTTCTGATTTGTAATTCAGTTCCTGTGTAGCCAAGTTTACATTCCGTATATTAGTGATACCTTATGATGTTTCTTTTTCTGTGTGACTTATTTCACTTAGAATCATCGTACCTGAATCCACTCATTATGCTGCTACGGGCCTGATGACATAGATTTCATTGCTGAGTGATATTACATTGTACGTAAGTACCACAACTTCTTTATCCATTTTTCGCTTTCTGCGATATTGAACTTGTACCGTAAATGAGGTTCTTGCAAACAGAGCCGTCCCAAACTTTGCGGTTGCTGTGTCTTTTTCATTTTAATTTCCCTAATCTATAGGACCATAAGTGGAAGTGCCTTAGGCTCTGTTGCTTTGTTTTTTAGATGTTTCAGGAAACACCATACACTTCTCCAGAGTGGCTTTTGGCAATTTACATCGCACCCATCAGCATAACAAGGTTCCCAGTTCTCCATGGCTTGTCCTGCCTTTCTGGAGTTTACACTTTTTTCAGATGGCCCTTTTGACCGGGGGGCAATGAGACTTCATTGTAGTGCAGATTTCCTTTGCAAGCTAGCTTGGTTGCCCAAAAAGGGCGTATGAGTTTTTTCCTGAATATATTCAGGAAAAAACGCATACAGCCTTTTTGGCCAAATGCATCATTGTGGACGTTCTGCCTCTTTTCCTATGCTTTACATGCAATTCCAGTCTACCTCCTGAAATCGGTTTCCTGCAATTCTGCCCCGCATTTAAGTTCTCTTGGCAGCCTTACTTCAATATATTTTTGGACGATAGCTGTCATTTATAACTCTGCAGGTTTGTGAATTACAGGGCCCCTGAGCTCCTTTCTTCAACTCGCTTTCTTGTGAGCTGGCCGCAACACCGCAGGATTGCTTCAGGCCCTAGTGTGGTTCCGGCATGGCACACTGAGCCTTTGGTTAATTCCTCTTCCTGCTGGGAAATGAGAATTATATTTGCCCGTCCAGACACCTCCAGCTAGTCTCTCATTGGTTCTCCCTATTCCTGTTCATTTTCCGCAGAAATTGCAAACTGGGCCAAACAGGAGGTTAAAGGCACTGACTCTCCAAGTGGGGAGAGTGTTAGTAAAGCATCTGGAATGTTGCACCCGAGTACCAGGGGACGAAAACTGAGACACCTTTGAACACATTTCCCTATCACACGGTGGATCATACTCTGGGTTGCACATGCATGTTTTAGCTGAAGGAAGAATCGCTTAAAACTGGAGAGTTGAGACCCATGGAATGGGTACCATGAAATATGACTTCAAAGGGTCTGCATTTGCTCACCGGACCTCACAATCCTGTCACTGCTGTGTTTATGCCGCTGTACACACGCTTGATTCTCTTTTGGAGACATATAAATCCATAGGTTTTAAGATTCTTACTAGTCAGGTATATTCTTAGGCGTTTAATATGGGGTGTTGAGTCCACTTCGTTGAGCAAGGAGTAGCTCTTGTCTATTACATATTTGGCTTATGGAACGGTATCTGTGCTAATTTCAATCTCTGGTTTTATGCAGCACCCCAACTCACCTTTTTCCTTAAGCAAGCATACGTCGGTTTTCTACATTTCAGACCCTGTTCTGTTTTGTAATTCAGTTCCTGTGTAGCCAAGTTTACATTCCGTGTAGTAGTGATATCTTATGATGTTTCTTTTTCTGTGTGACTTATTTCACTTAGAATCATCGTACCTGAATCCACTCATTATGCTACTACTGGCCTGATGACATAGATTTCATTGTTGAGTGATATTGCATTGTACGTAAGTACCTCAACTTGTTTATCCATTTCTCGCTTTCTGCGATATTGAACTTGTACCGTAAATGAAGTTCTTGTAAACAGAGCCGTCCCAAACTTTGGGGTTGCTGTGTCTTTTTGATTTTAACTTCCCTAAGCTATAGGACCATAAGTGGAAGTGCCCTAGGCTCTGTTGCTTTGTTTTTTAGATGTTTCAGGAAACACCATACACTTCTACAGAGTGGCTTTTGGCAATTTACATCGCACCCATCAGCATAACAAGGCTCCCAGTTCTCCATGGCCTGTCCTGAATTTCTGGATTATACACTTTTTTCAGATGGCCCTTTTGACCGTGGGGCAGTGAGACTTCATTGTAGTGGAGATTTCCTTTGCAAGCTTGCTTCGTTGGCCAAAAAGTGCGTATGCGTTTTTTCCTGAATATATTCAGGAAAAAACGCATACGCCCTTTTTGGCCAAGTGCATCATTGTGGACGTTCTGCCTCTTTTCCTATGCTTTACATGCAATTCCAGTCTACCTCCTGAAATCGGTTTCCTGCAATTCTGCCCTACTTTCAAGTCCTCTTCACAGCTTTACTTCAATATATTTTTGGACGATAGCTGTCATTTATAACTCTGCAGGTTTGTGAATTACAGGGCCCCTGAGCTCCTTTCTTCAACTCGCTTTCTTGTGAGCTGGCTGCGACATCGCAGGATTGCTTCAGGCCCTAGTGTGGTTCCGGCATGGCATGCTGAGCCTTTGGTTAATTCCTCTTCCTGGTGGGAAATGAGAGTTAAATTTGCCCGTCCAGACACCTCCAGCTAGTCTCTCATTGGTTCTCCCTATTCCTGTTCATTTTCCGCAGAAATTGCAAACTGGGCCAAACAGGAGGTTAAAGTCACTGACTCTCCAAGTGGGGAGAGTGTTAGTAAAGCGTCTGGAATGTTGCACCCGAGTACCAGGGGACGAAAACTGAGACACATTTGAACACGTTTCCCGATCACACGGTGGATCATACTCTGGGTTCCACATGCATGTTTTAGCTGAAGGAAGAATCCCTTAAACCTGGAGAGTTGAGACCCATGGAATGGGTACCATGCAATATGACTTCAAAGGGTCTGCATTTGCTCACCGAACCTCACCAATCCTATCACTGCTGCTTTTATGTCGCTGTACACACGCTTGATTCTCTTTTGGAGACATATAAATCCATAGGTTTTAAGATTCTTACTAGTCAGGTATATTCTTAGGCGTTTAATATGGGGTGTTGAGTCCACTTCGTTGAGCAAGCAGTAGCTCTTGTCTATTACATATTTGGCTTATCGAAAGATATCTGTGCGAATTTCAATCTCTGGTTTTATGCAGCACCCCAACTCAAATTTCCCCTTAAGCAAGCATAAGTTGGTTTTCTACATTTGAGACCCTATTCTGTTTTGTAATTCAGTTCCTGTGTAGCCAAGTTTACATTCCGTTTATTAGTGATACCTTATGATGTTTCTTTTTCTGTGTGACTTATTTCACTTAGAATCATCGTACCTGAATCCACTCATTATGCTGCTACAGGCCTGATGACATAGATTTCATTGCTGAGTGATATTGCATTGTACGTAAGTACCACAACTTCTTTATCCATTTTTCGCTTTCTGCGATATTGAACTTGTACCGTAAACGAGGTTCTTGTAAACAGAGCCATCCCAAACTTTGGGGTGACTGTGTCTTTTTGATTTTAATTTCCCTAAGCTATAGGACCATAAGTGGAAGTGCCCTAGGATCTGTTCTTTGTTTTTTAGATGTTCCAGGAAACACCATACACTTCTCCAGAGTGGCTGTTGGCAATTTACATCCCGCCCATCAGCATAAGAAGGCTCCCAGTTCTCCATGGCCTGTCCTGCCTTTCTGGATTTTACACTTTTTTCAGATGGCCCTTTTGACCGGGGGGCAGTGAGACTTCATTGTAGTGCAGATTTCCTTTGCAAGCTTGATTGGTTGGCCAAAAAGGGCGTATGCGTTTTTTCCTGAATATATTCAGGAAAAAACGCATACGCCCTTTTTGGCCAAGTGCATCATTGTGGACGTTCTGCCTCTTTTCCTATGCTTTACATGCAATTCCAGTCTACCTCCTGAAATCGGTTTCCTGCAATTCTGCCCCGCTTTCAAGTCCTCTTGGCAGCCTTACTTCAATATATTTTTGGACGATAGCTGTCATTTATAACTCTGCAGGTTTGTGAATTACAGGGCCCCTGAGCTCCTTTGTTCAACTCGCTTTCTTGTGAGCTGGCCGCGACACCGCAGGATTGCTTCAGGCCCTAGTGTGGTTCCGGCATGGCACGCTGAGCCTTTGGTTAATTCCTCTTCCTGGTGGGAAATGAGAGTTAAATTTGCCCGTCCAGACACCTCCAGCTAGTCTCTCATTGGTTCTCCCTATTCCTGTTCATTTTCCGCAGAAATTGCAAACTGGGCCAAACAGGAGGTTAAAGGCACTGACTCTCCAAGTGGGGAGAGTGTTAGTAAAGCGTCTGGAATGTTGCACCCGAGTACCAGGGGACGAAAACTGAGACACATTTGAACACGTTTCCCGATCACACGGTGGATCATACTCTGGGTTCCACATGCATGTTTTAGCTGAAGGAAGAATCCCTTAAACCTGGAGAGTTGAGACCCATGGAATGGGTACCATGCAATATGACTTCAAAGGGTCTGCATTTGCTCACCGAGCCTCACCAATCCGATCACTGCTGCGTTTATGCCTCTGTACACACGCTGGATTCTCTTTCAGAGACATATAAATCCATAGGTTTTAAGATTCTTACTAGTCAGGTATATTCTTAGGCGTTTAATATGGGGTGTTGAGTCCACTTCGTTGAGCAAGCAGTAGCTCTTGTCTATTACATATTTGGCTTATGGAACGGTATCTGTGCTAATTTCTATCTCTGGTTTTATGCAGCACCCCAACTCACCATTCCCCTTAAGCAAGCATAAGTTGGTTTTCTACATTTGAGACCCTGTTGTGTTTTGTAATTCAGTTCCTGTGTAGACAAGTTTACATTCCATATATTAGTGATAACTTATGATGTTTCTTTTTCTCTGTGACTTATTTCACTTAGAATCATCGTACCTGAATCCACTCATTATCCTGCTACTGGCCTGATGACATAGATTTCATTGCTGAGTGATATTGAATTGTACGTAAGTACCACAATTTCTTTATCCATTTTTCGCTTTCTGCGATATTGAACTTGTACCGTAAACGAGGTTCTTGTAAACAGAGCCGTCCCAAACTTTGGGGTGGTTGTGTCTTTTTGATTTGAATTTCTCTAAGCTATAGGACCATAAGTGGAAGTGTCCTAGGCTCTGTTGCTCTGTTTTTTAGATGTTTCATGAAACACCATACACTTTTCCAGAGTGGCTGTTGGCAATTTACATCCCGCCCATCAGCATAAGAAGGCTCCCAGTTCTCTATGGCCTGTCCTGCCTTTCTGGATTTTATACTTTTTTCAGATGGCCCTTTTGACTGGGGGGCAGTGAGACTTCATTGTAGTGCAGATTTCCTTTGCAAGCTTGCTTGGTTGGCCAAAAAGGGCGTATGCGTTTTTTCCTGAATATATTCAGGAAAAAACGCATATGCCCTTTTTGGCCAAGTGCATCATTGTGGACGTTCTGCCTCTTTTCCTATGCTTTACATGCAATTCCAGTCTACCTCCTGAAATCGGTTTCCTGGAATTCTGCCCCGCTTTCAAGTCCTCTTGGCAGCCTTATTTCAATATATTTTTGGACGATAGCTGTCATTTATAACTCTGCAAGTTTGTGAATTACAGTGCCGCTGAGCTCCTTTCTTCAACTCGCTTTCTTGTGAGCTGGCCGCAACACCGCAGGATTGCTTCAGGCCCTAGTGTGTTTCCAGCCTGGCACGCTGAGCCTTTGGTTAATTCCTCTTCCTGGTGGTAAATGAGAGTTAAATTTGCCCGTCCAGTCACCTCCAGCTAGTCTCCCTTTGGTTCTCCCTATTCCTGTTCATTTTCCGCAGAAATTGCAAACTGGGCCAAACAGGAGGTTAAAGACACTGACTCTCCAAGTGGGGAGAGTGTTAGTAAAGCGTCAGGAATGTTGCAGCCGAGTACTAGGGGACAAAAACTGAGATACATTTGAACACATTTCCCTATCACACGGTGGATCATACTCTGGGTTGCACATGCATGTTTTAGCTGAAGGAAGAATCGCTTAAAACTGGAGAGTTGAGACCCATGGAATGGGTACCATGAAATATTACTTCAAAGGGTCTGCATTTGCTCACCGGACCTCACAATCCTGTCACTGCTGTGTTTATGCCGCTGTACACACGCTTGATTCTCTTTTGGAGACATATAAATCCATAGGTTTTAAGATTCTTACTAGTCAGGTATATTCTTAGGCGTTTAATATGGGGTGTTGAGTCCACTTCGTTGAGCAAGGAGTAGCTCTTGTCTATTACATATTTGGCTTATGGAACGGTATCTGTGCTAATTTCAATCTCTGGTTTTATGCAGCACCCCAACTCACCTTTCCCCTTAAGCAAGCATAAGTTGGTTCTACATTAGAGACCCTGTTCTGATTTGTAATTCAGTTCCTGTGTAGCCAAGTTTACATTCCGTATATTAGTGATACCTTATGATGTTTCTTTTTCTGTGTGACTTATTTCACTTAGAATCATCGTACCTGAATCCACTCATTATGCTGCTACGGGCCTGATGACATAGATTTCATTGCTGAGTGATATTGCATTGTACGTTAGTACCACAACTTCTTTATCCATTTTTCGCTTTCTGCGATATTGAACTTGTACCGTAAATGAGGTTCTTGTAAACAGAGCCGTCCCAAACTTTGGGGTTTCTGTGTCTTTTTGATTTTAATATCCCTAAGCTATAGGACCATAAGTGGAAGTGCCTTAGGCTCTGTTGCTTTGTTTTTTAGATGTTTCAGGAAACACCATACACTTCTCCAGAGTGGCTTTTGGCAATTTACATCGCACCCATCAGCATAACAAGGCTCCCAGTTCTCCATGGCTTGTCCTGCCTTTCTGGAGTTTACACTTTTTTCAGATGGCCCTTTTGACCGGGGGGCAATGAGACTTCATTGTAGTGCAGATTTCCTTTGCAAGCTAGCTTGGTTGCCCAAAAAGGGCGTATGAGTTTTTTCCTGAATATATTCAGGAAAAAACGCATACAGCCTTTTTGGCCAAATGCATCATTGTGGACGTTCTGCCTCTTTTCCTATGCTTTACATGCAATTCCAGTCTACCTCCTGAAATCGGTTTCCTGCAATTCTGCCCCGCATTCAAGTTCTCTTGGCAGCCTTACTTCAATATATTTTTGGACGATAGCTGTCATTTATAACTCTGCAGGTTTGTGAATTACAGGGCCCCTGAGCTCCTTTCTTCAACTCGCTTTCTTGTGAGCTGGCCGCGACACCGCAGGATTGCTTCAGGCCCTAGTGTGGTTCCGGCATGGCACGCCGAGCCTTTGGTTAATTCCTCTTCCTGGTGGGAAATGAGAGTTAAATTTGCCCGTCCAGACACCTCCAGCTAGTCTCTCATTTGTTCTCCCTATTCCTGTTCCTTTTCCGCAGAAATTGCAAACTGGGCCAAACAGGATGTTAAAGGCACTGACTCTCCAAGTGGGGAGAGTGTTAGTAAAGCGTCTGGAATGTTGCACCCGAGTACCAGGGGACGAAAACTGAGACACATTTGAACACGTTTCCCGATCACACGGTGGATCATACTCTGGGTTCCACATGCATGTTTTAGCTGAAGGAAGAATCCCTTAAACCTGGAGAGTTGAGACCCATGGAATGGGTACCATGCAATATGACTTCAAAGGTTCTGCATTTGCTCACCGAACCTCACCAGTCCTATCACTGCTGCTTTTATGTCGCTGTACACACGCTGGATTCTCTTTTGGAGACATATAAATCCATAGGTTTTAAGATACTTACTAGTCAGGTATATTCTTAGGCGTTTAATATGGGGTGTTGAGTCCACTTCGTTGAGCAAGCAGTAGCTCTTGTCTATTACATATTTGGCTTATCGAAAGATATCTGTGCTAATTTCAATCTCTGGTTTTATGCAGCACCCCAACTCACCATTCCCCTTAAGCAAGCATAAGTTGGTTTTCTACATTTGAGACCCTGTTCTGTTTTGTAATTCAGTTCCTGTGTAGCAAAGTTTACATTCCATGTATTAGTGATAACTTATGATGTTTCTTTTTCTCTGTGACTTATTTCACTTAGAATCATCGTACCTGAATCCACTCATTATGCTGCTAAGGGCCTGATGACATAGATTTCATTGCTGAGTGATATTGTATTGTATGTAATACCACAACTTATTTATCCATTTTTCGCTTTCTGCGATATTGAACTTGTACGGTAAATGAGGTTCTTGTAAACAGAGCCGTCGCAAACTTTGGGGTTGCTGTGTCTTTTTGATTTTAATTTCCCTAAGCTTTAGGACCATAAGTGGAAGTGCCCTAGGCTCTGTTGCTTTGTTTTTTAGATGTTTCAGGAAACACCATACACTTGCCAGAGTGGCTGTTTGCAATTTACATCCCGCCCATCAGCATAAGAAGGCTCCCAGTTCTCCATGGCCTGTCCTGCCTTTCTGGATTTTACACTTTTTTCAGATGGCCCTTTTGACCGGGGGGCAGTGAGACTTCATTGTAGTGCAGATTTCCTTTGCAAGCTTGCTTGGTTGGCCAAAAAGGGCGTATGCGTTTTTTCCTGAATATATTCAGGAAAAAACGCATACGCCCTTTTTGGCCAAGTGCATCATTGTGGACGTTCTGCCTCTTTTCCTATGCTTTACATGCAATTCCAGTCTACCTCCTGAAATCGGTTTCCTGCAATTCTGCCCCGCTTTCAAGTCCTCTTGGCAGCCTTACTTCAATATATTTTTGGACGATAGCTGTCATTTATAACTCTGCAGGTTTGTGAATTACAGGGCCCCTGATCTCCTTTCTTCAACTCGCTTTCTTGTGAGCTGGCCGCAACACCGCAGGATTGCTTCAGGCCCTAGTGTGGTTCCGGCATGGCACGCCGAGCCTTTGGTTAATTCCTCTTCCTGGTGGGAAATGAGAGTTAAATTTGCCCGTCCAGACACCTCCAGCTAGTCTCTCATTGGTTCTCCCTATTCCTGTTCCTTTTCCGCAGAAATTGCAAACTGGGCCAAACAGGATGTTAAAGGCACTGACTCTCCAAGTGGGGAGAGTGTTAGTAAAGCGTCTGGAATGTTGCACCCGAGTACCAGGGGACGAAAACTGAGACACATTTGAACACGTTTCCCGATCACACGGTGGATCATACTCTGGGTTCCACATGCATGTTTTAGCTGAAGGAAGAATCCCTTAAACCTGGAGAGTTGAGACCCATGGAATGGGTACCATGCAATATGACTTCAAAGGGTCTGCATTTGCTCACCGATCCTCACCAATCCGATCACTGCTGCGTTTATGCCGCTGTACACACGCTTGATTCTCTTTTGGAGACATATAAATCCATAGGTTTTAAGATTCTTACTAGTCAGGTATATTCTTAGGCGTTTAATATGGGGTGTTGAGTCCACTTCGTTGAGCAAGGAGTAGCTCTTGTCTATTACATATTTGGCTTATGGAACGGTATCTGTGCTAATTTCTATCTCTGGTTTTATGCAGCACCCCAACTCACCATTCCCCTTAAGCAAGCATAAGTTGGTTTTCTACATTTGAGACCCTGTTGTGTTTTGTAATTCAGTTCCTGTGTAGACAAGTTTACATTCCATATATTAGTGATAACTTATGATGTTTCTTTTTCTCTGTGACTTATTTCACTTAGAATCATCCTACCTGAATCCACTCATTATGCTGCTACTGGCCTGATGACATAGATTTCATTGCAGAGTGATATTGTATTGTACGTAATACCACAACTTATTTATCCATTTTTCGCTTTCTGCGATATTGAACTTTTACGGTAAATGAGGTTCTTGTAAACAGAGCCGTCGCAAACTTTGGGGTTGCTGTGTCTTTTTGATTTTAATTTCCCTAAGCTATAGGACCATAAGTGGAAGTGCCCTAGGCTCTGTTGCTTTGTTTTTTAGATGTTTCAGGAAACACCATACACTTTTACAGAGTGGCTGTTGGCAATTTACATCCCGCCCATCAGCATAAGAAGGCTCCCAGTTCTCCATGGCCTGTCCTGCCTTTCTGGATTTTACACTTTTTTCAGATGGCCCTTTTGACCGGGGGGCAGTGAGACTTCATTGTAGTGCAGATTTCCTTTTCAAGCTTGCTTGGTTGGCCAAAAAGGGCGTATGCGTTTTTTCCTGAATATGTTCAGGAAAAAACGCATACACCCTTTTTGGCCAAGTGCATCATTGTGGACGTTCTGCCTCTTTTCCTATGCTTTACATGCAATTCCAGTCTACCTCCTGAAATCGTTTCCCTGCAATTCTGCCCCGCTTTCAAGTCCTCTTGGCAGCCTTACTTCAATATATTTTTGGAAGATAGCTGTCATTTATAACTCTGCAGGTTTGTGAATTACAGGGCCCCTGAGCTCCTTTCTTCAACTAGCTTTCTTGTGAGCTGGCCGCAACACCGCAGGATTGCTTCAGGCCCTAGTGTGGTTCCAGCATGGCTCGCTGAGCCTTTGGTTAATTCCTCTTCCTGGTGGGAAATGAGAGTTAAATTTGCCCGTCCAGACACCTCCAGCTAGTCTCTCATTGGTTCTCCCTATTCCTGTTCATTTTCCGCAGAAATTGCAAACTGGGCCAAAGAGGAGGTTAAAGGCACTGACTCTCCAAGTGGGGAGAGTGTTAGTAAAGCGTCTGGAATGTTGCACCCGAGTACCAGGGGACGAAAACTGAGACACATTTGAACACGTTTCCCGATCACACGGTGAATCATACTCTGGGATCCACATGCATGTTTTAGCTGAAGGAAGAATCCCTTAAACCTGGAGAGTTGAGACCCATGGAATGGGTACCATGCAATATGACTTCAAAGGGTCTGCATTTGCTCACCGAACCTCACCAATCCTATCACTGCTTCTTTTATGTCGCTGTACACACGCTGGATTCTCTTTTGGAGACATATAAATCCATAGGTTTTAAGATTCTTACTAGTCAGGTATATTCTTAGGCGTTTAATATGGGGTGTTGAGTCCAGTTCGTTGAGCAAGCAGTAGCTCTTGTCTATTACATATTTGGCTTATGGAAAGGTATCTGTGCTAATTTCAATCTATGGTTTTATGCAGCACCCCAACTCACCTTTCCCCTTAAGCGAGCATAAGTTGGTTTTCTACATTTGAGACCCTATTCTGTTTTGTAATTCAGTTCCTGTGTAGCCAAGTTTACATTCCGTTTATTAGTGATACCTTATGATGTTTCTTTTGCTGTGTGACTTATTTCACTTAGAATCATCGTACCTGAATCCACTCATTATGCTGCTAAGGGCCTGATGACATAGATTACGTCGCTGAATGATATTGCATTGTAAGTAAGTACCTCAACTTCTTTATCCATTTCTGGCTTTCTGCGATATTGAACTTGTACCGTAAATGAGGTTCTTGTAAACAGAGCCGTCCCAAACTTTGGGGTTGCTGTGTCTTTTTTATTTTAATTTCCCTAAGCTATAGGACCATAAGTGGAAGTGCCCTAGGCTCTGTTGCTTTGTTTTTTAGATGTTTCAGGAAACACCATACACTTCTCCAGAGTGGCTTTTGGCAATTTACATCCCACCCATCAGCATAACAAGGCTCCAAGTTCTCCATGGCCTGTCCTGCCTTTCTGGATTATACACTTTTTTCAGATGGCCCTTTTGACCGGGGGGGCAGTGAGACTTCATTGTAGTGCAGATTTCCTTTGCAAGCTTGCTTGGTTGGCCAAAAAGGGCGTATGCGTTTTTTCCTGAATATGTTCAGGAAAAAACGCATACGCCCTTTTTGGCCAAGTGCATCATTGTGGACCTTCTGCCTCTTTTCCTATGCTTTACATGCAATTCCAGTCTACCTCCTGAAATCGGTTTCCTGCAATTCTGCCCCGCTTTCAAGTCCTCTTGGCAGCCTTACTTCAATATATTTTCAGACGATAGCTGTCATTTATAACTCTGCAGGTTTGTGAATTACAGGGCCCCTGAGCTCCTTTGTTCAACTCACTTTCTTGTGAGCTGGCCGCAACACCGCAGGATTGCTTCAGGCCCTAGTGTGGTTCCGGCATGGCACGCTGAGCCTTTGGTTAATTCCTCTTCCTGGTGGGAAATGAGAGTTAAATTTGCCCGTCCAGACACCTCCAGCTAGTCTCTCATTGGTTCTCCCTATTCCTGTTCATTTTCCACAGAAATTGCAAACTGGGCCAAACAGGAGGTTAAAGGCACTGACTCTCCAAGTGGGGAGAGTGTTAGTAAAGCGTCTGGAATGTTGCACCCGAGTACCAGGGGACGAAAACTGAGACACATTTGAACACGTTTCCCGATCACACGGTGGATCATACTCTGGGTTCCACATGCATGTTTTAGCTGAAGGAAGAATCCCTTAAACCTGGAGAGTTGAGACCCATGGAATGGGTACCATGCAATATGACTTCAAAGGGTCTGCATTTGCTCACCGATCCTCACCAATCCGATCACTGCTGCGTTTATGCCGCTGTACACACGCTTGATTCTCTTTTGGAGACATATAAATCCATAGGTTTTAAGATTCTTACTAGTCAGGTATATTCTTAGGCGTTTAATATGGGGTGTTGAGTCCACTTCGTTGAGCAAGGAGTAGCTCTTGTCTATTACATATTTGGCTTATGGAACGGTATCTGTGCTACTTTCTATCTCTGGTTTTATGCAGCACCCCAACTCACCATTCCCCTTAAGCAAGCATAAGTTGGTTTTCTACATTTGAGACCCTGTTGTGTTTTGTAATTCAGTTCCTGTGTAGACAAGTTTACATTCCATATATTAGTGATAACTTATGATGTTTCTTTTTCTCTGTGACTTATTTCACTTAGAATCATCGTACCTGAATCCACTCATTATCCTGCTACTGGCCTGATGACATAGATTTCATTGCTGAGTGATATTGAATTGTACGTAAGTACCACAATTTCTTTATCCATTTTTCGCTTTCTGCGATATTGAACTTTTACGGTAAATGAGGTTCTTGTAAACAGAGCCGTCGCAAACTTTGGGTTTGCTGTGTCTTTTTGATTTTAATTTCCCTAAGCTATAGGACCATAAGTGGAAGTGCCCTAGGCTCTGTTGCTTTGTTTTTTAGATGTTTCAGGAAACACCATACACTTTTACAGAGTGGCTGTTGGCAATTTACATCCCGCCCATCAGCATAAGAAGGCTCCCAGTTCTCCATGGCCTGTCCTGCCTTTCTGGATTTTACACTTTTTTCAGATGGCCCTTTTGACCGGGGGGCAGTGAGACTTCATTGTAGTGCAGATTTCCTTTTCAAGCTTGCTTGGTTGGCCAAAAAGGGCGTATGCGTTTTTTCCTGAATATGTTCAGGAAAAAACGCATACACACTTTTTGGCCAAGTGCATCATTGTGGACGTTCTGCCTCTTTTCCTATGCTTTACATGCAATTCCAGTCTACCTCCTGAAATCGTTTCCCTGCAATTCTGCCCCGCTTTCAAGTCCTCTTGGCAGCCTTACTTCAATATATTTTTGGAAGATAGCTGTCATTTATAACTCTGCAGGTTTGTGAATTACAGGGCCCCTGAGCTCCTTTCTTCAACTAGCTTTCTTGTGAGCTGGCCGCAACACCGCAGGATTGCTTCAGGCCCTAGTGTGGTTCCAGCATGGCTCGCTGAGCCTTTGGTTAATTCCTCTTCCTGGTGGGAAATGAGAGTTAAATTTGCCCGTCCAGACACCTCCAGCTAGTCTCTCATTGGTTCTCCCTATTCCTGTTCATTTTCCGCAGAAATTGCAAACTGGGCCAAAGAGGAGGTTAAAGGCACTGACTCTCCAAGTGGGGAGAGTGTTAGTAAAGCGTCTGGAATGTTGCACCCGAGTACCAGGGGACGAAAACTGAGACACATTTGAACACGTTTCCCGATCACACGGTGAATCATACTCTGGGATCCACATGCATGTTTTAGCTGAAGGAAGAATCCCTTAAACCTGGAGAGTTGAGACCCATGGAATGGGTACCATGCAATATGACTTCAAAGGGTCTGCATTTGCTCACCGAACCTCACCAATCCTATCACTGCTTCTTTTATGTCGCTGTACACACGCTGGATTCTCTTTTGGAGACATATAAATCCATAGGTTTTAAGATTCTTACTAGTCAGGTATATTCTTAGGCGTTTAATATGGGGTGTTGAGTCCAGTTCGTTGAGCAAGCAGTAGCTCTTGTCTATTACATATTTGGCTTATGGAAAGGTATCTGTGCTAATTTCAATCTATGGTTTTATGCAGCACCCCAACTCACCTTTCCCCTTAAGCGAGCATAAGTTGGTTTTCTACATTTGAGACCCTATTCTGTTTTGTAATTCAGTTCCTGTGTAGCCAAGTTTACATTCCGTGTATTAGTGATATCTTATGATGTTTCTTTTTCTGTGTGACTTATTTCACTTAGAATCATCGTACCTGAATCCACTCATTATGCTGCTACTGGCCTGATGACATAGATTTCATTGCTGAGTGTTATTGCATTGTACGTAAGTACCACAACTTCTTTATCCATTTTTCGCTTTCTGCGATATTGAACTTGTACCGTAAACGAGGTTCTTGTAAACAGAGCCGTCCCAAACTTTGGGGTGGCTGTGTCTTTTTGATTTTAATTTCCCTAAGCTATAGGACCATAAGTGGAAGTGCCCTAGGCTCTGTTGCTTTGTTTTTTAGATGTTTCAGGAAACACCATACACTTCTCCAGAGTGGCTGTTTGCAATTTACATCCCGCCCATCAGCATAAGAAGGCTCCCAGTTCTCCATGGCCTGTCCTGCCTTTCTGGATTTTACACTTTTTTCAGATGGCCCTTTTGACCGGGGGGCAGTGAGACTTCATTGTAGTGCAGATTTCCTTTGCAAGCTTGCTTGGTTGGCCAAAAAGTGCGTATGCGTTTTTTCCTGAATATATTCAGGAAAAAACGCATACGCCCTTTTTGGCCAAGTGCATCATTGTGGACGTTCTGCCTCTTTTCCTATGCTTTACATGCAATTCCAGTCTACCTCCTGAAATCGGTTTCCTGCAATTCTGCCCCGCTTTCAAGTCCTCTTGGCAGCTTTACTTGTCTATTACATATTTGGCTTATGGAACGGTATCTGTGCTAATTTCTATCTCTGGTTTTATGCAGCACCCCAACTCACCATTCCCCTTAAGCAAGCATAAGTTGGTTTTCTATCTTTCTATCTATCTTTTGGAAGATAGCTGTCATTTATAACTCTGCAGGTTTGTGAATTACAGGGCCCCTGAGGTCCTTTCTTCAACTCGCTTTCTTGTGAGCTGGCTGCAACACCGCAGGATTGCTTCAGGCCCTAGTGTGGTTCCGGCATGGCACACTGAGCCTTTGGTTAATTCCTCTTCCTGGTGGGAAATGAGAGTTAAATTTGCCCGTCCAGGCACCTCCAGCTAGTCTCTCATTGGTTCTCCCTATTCCTGTTCATTTTCCGCAGAAATTGCAAACTGGGCCAAACAGGAGGTTAAAGGCACTGACTCTCCAAGTGGGGAGAGTGTTAGTAAAGCGTCTGGAATGTTGCACCCGAGTACCAGGGGACGAAAACTGAGACACATTTGAACACGTTTCCCGATCTCTTGGTGGATCATACTCTGGGTTCCACATGCATGTTTTAGCTGAAGGAAGAATCCCTTAAACCTGGAGAGTTGAGACCCATGGAATGGGTACCATGCAATATGACTTCAAAGGGTCTGCATTTGCTCACCGAACCTCACCAATCCGATCACTGCTGCGTTTATGCCGCTGTACACATGCCTGATTCTCTTTCGAAGACATATAAATCCATAGGTTTTAAGATTCTTAGTAGTCACGTATATTCTTATGCGTTTAATATGGGGTGTTGAGTCCACTTCGTTGAGCAAGGACTAGCTCTTGTCTATTACATATTTGGCTTATGGAATGGTATCTGTGCTAATTTCAATCTCTGGTTTTATGCAGCCCCCCAACTCACCATTCCCCTTAAGCAAGCATAAGTTGGTTTTCTATATTTGAGACCCTGTCCTGTTTTGTAATTCAGTTCCTGTGTAGCCAAGTTTACATTCCGTATATTAGTGATAACTTATGATGTTTCTTTTTCTCTGTGACTTATTTCACTTAGAATCATCATACCTGAATCCACTCATTATGCTGCTAAGGGCCTGATGACATAGATTACATCGCTGAATGATATTGCTTTGTAAGTAAGTACCTCAACTTCTTTATCCATTTCTGGCTTTCTGCGATATTGAACTTGTACCGTAAATGAGGTTTTTGTAAACAGAGCCGTCCCAAACTTTGGGGTTGCTGTGTCTTTTTTATTTTAATTTCCCTAAGCTATAGGACCATAAGTGGAAGTGCCCTAGGCTCTGTTGCTTTGTTTTTTAGATGTTTCAGGAAACACCATACACTTCTCCAGAGTGGCTTTTGGCAATTTACATCCCACACATCAGCATAACAAGGCTCCCAGTTCTCCATGGCCTGTCCTGCCTTTCTGGATTATACACTTTTTTCAGATGGCCCTTTTGACCGGGGGGCAGTGAGACTTCATTGTAGTGCAGATTTCCTTTGCAAGCTTGCTTGGTTGGCCAAAAAGGGCGTATGCGTTTTTTCCTGAATATATTCAGGAAAAAACGCATACGCCCTTTTTGGCCAAGTGCATCATTGTGGACCTTCTGCCTCTTTTCCTATGCTTTACATGGAATTCCAGTCTACCTCCTGAAATCGGTTTCCTGCAATTCTGCCCCGCTTTCAAGTCCTCTTGGCAGCCTTACTTCAATATATTTTTGGACGATAGCTGTCATTTATAACTCTGCAGGTTTGTGAATTACAGGGCCTCTGAGCTCCTTTCTTCAACTCGCTTTCTTGTGAGCTGGCTGCGACACCACAGGATTGCTTCAGGCCCTAGTGTGGTTCCGGCATGGCATGCTGAGCCTTTGGTTAATTCCTCTTCCTGGTGGGAAATGAGAGTTAAATTTGCCCGTCCAGACACCTCCAGCTAGTCTCTCATTGGTTCTCCCTATTCCTGTTCCTTTTCCTCAGAAATTGCAAACTGGGCCAAACAGGATGTTAAAGGCACTGACTCTCCAAGTGGGGAGAGTGTTAGTAAAGCGTCTGGAATGTTGCACCCGAGTACCAGGGGACGAAAACTGAGACACATTTGAACACGTTTCCCGATCACACGGTGAATCATACTCTCGGATCCACATGCATGTTTTAGCTGAAGGAAGAATCCCTTAAACCTGGAGAGTTGAGACCCATGGAATGGGTACCATGCAATATGACTTCAAAGGGTCTGCATTTGCTCACCGAACCTCACCAATCCTATCACTGCTTCTTTTATGTCGCTGTACACACGCTGGATTCTCTTTTGGAGACATATAAATCCATAGGTTTTAAGATTCTTACTAGTCAGGTATATTCTTAGGCGTTTAATATGGGGTGTTGAGTCCAGTTCGTTGAGCAAGCAGTAGCTCTTGTCTATTACATATTTGGCTTATGGAAAGGTATCTGTGCTAATTTCAATCTATGGTTTTATGCAGCACCCCAACTCACCTTTCCCCTTAAGCGAGCATAAGTTGGTTTTCTACATTTGAGACCCTATTCTGTTTTGTAATTCAGTTCCTGTGTAGCCAAGTTTACATTCCGTGTATTAGTGATATCTTATGATGTTTCTTTTTCTGTGTGACTTATTTCACTTAGAATCAGCGTACCTGAATCCACTCATTATGCTGCTACTGGCCTGATGACATAGATTTCATTGCTGAGTGTTATTGCATTGTACGTAAGTACCACAACTTCTTTATCCATTTTTCGCTTTCTGCGATATTGAACTTGTACCGTAAACGAGGTTCTTGTAAACAGAGCCGTCCCAAACTTTGGGGTGGCTGTGTCTTTTTGATTTTAATTTCCCTAAGCTATAGGACCATAAGTGGAAGTGCCCTAGGCTCTGTTGCTTTGTTTTTTAGATGTTTCAGGAAACACCATACACTTCTCCAGAGTGGCTGTTTGCAATTTACATCCCGCCCATCAGCATAAGAAGGCTCCCAGTTCTCCATGGCCTGTCCTGCCTTTCTGGATTTTACACTTTTTTCAGATGGCCCTTTTGACCGGGGGGCAGTGAGACTTCATTGTAGTGCAGATTTCCTTTGCAAGCTTGCTTGGTTGGCCAAAAAGTGCGTATGCGTTTTTTCCTGAATATATTCAGGAAAAAACGCATACGCCCTTTTTGCCCAAGTGCATCATTGTGGACATTCTGCCTCTTTTCCTATGCTTTACATGCAATTCCAGTCTACCTCCTGAAATCGGTTTCCTGCAATTCTGCCCCGCTTTCAAGTCCTCTTGGCAGCTTTACTTGTCTATTACATATTTGGCTTATGGAACGGTATCTGTGCTAATTTCTATCTCTGGGTTTGTGCAGCACCCCAACTCACCATTCCCCTTAAGCAAGCATAAGTTGGTTTTCTATCTTTCTATCTATCTTTTGGAAGATAGCTGTCATTTATAACTCTGCAGGTTTGTGAATTACAGGGCCCCTGAGCTCCTTTCTTCAACTCGCTTTCTTGTGAGCTGGCTGCAACACCGCAGGATTGCTTCAGGCCCTAGTGTGGTTCCGGCATGGCACGCTGAGCCTTTGGTTAATTCCTCTTCCTGGTGGGAAATGAGAGTTAAATTTGCCCGTCCAGGCACCTCCAGCTAGTCTCTCATTGGTTCTCCCTATTCCTGTTCATTTTCCGCAGAAATTGCAAACTGGGCCAAACAGGAGGTTAAAGGCACTGACTCTCCAAGTGGGGAGAGTGTTAGTAAAGCGTCTGGAATGTTGCACCCGAGTACCAGGGGACGAAAACTGAGACACATTTGAACACGTTTCCCGATCTCTTGGTGGATCATACTCTGGGTTCCACATGCATGTTTTAGCTGAAGGAAGAATCCCTTAAACCTGGAGAGTTGAGACCCATGGAATGGGTACCATGCAATATGACTTCAAAGGGTCTGCATTTGCTCACCGAACCTCACCAATCCGATCACTGCTGCGTTTATGCCGCTGTACACATGCCTGATTCTCTTTCGAAGACATATAAATCCATAGGTTTTAAGATTCTTAGTAGTCACGTATATTCTTATGCGTTTAATATGGGGTGTTGAGTCCACTTCGTTGAGCAAGGACTAGCTCTTGTCTATTACATATTTGGCTTATGGAATGGTATCTGTGCTAATTTCAATCTCTGGTTTTATGCAGCCCCCCAACTCACCATTCCCCTTAAGCAAGCATAAGTTGGTTTTCTATATTTGAGACCCTGTCCTGTTTTGTAATTCAGTTCCTGTGTAGCCAAGTTTACATTCCATGTATTAGTGATAACTTATGATGTTTCTTTTTCTCTGTGACTTATTTCACTTAGAATCATCATACCTGAATCCACTCATTATGCTGCTAAGGGCCTGATGACATAGATTACATCGCTGAATGATATTGCTTTGTAAGTAAGTACCTCAACTTCTTTATCCATTTCTGGCTTTCTGCGATATTGAACTTGTACCGTAAATGAGGTTTTTGTAAACAGAGCCGTCCCAAACTTTGGGGTTGCTGTGTCTTTTTTATTTTAATTTCCCTAAGCTATAGGACCATAAGTGGAAGTGCCCTAGGCTCTGTTGCTTTGTTTTTTAGATGTTTCAGGAAACACCATACACTTCTCCAGAGTGGCTTTTGGCAATTTACATCCCACACATCAGCATAACAAGGCTCCCAGTTCTCCATGGCCTGTCCTGCCTTTCTGGATTATACACTTTTTCCAGATGGCCCTTTTGACCGGGGGGCAGTGAGACTTCATTGTAGTGCAGATTTCCTTTGCAAGCTTGCTTGGTTGGCCAAAAAGTGCGTATGCGTTTTTTCCTGAATATATTCAGGAAAAAACGCATACGCCCTTTTTGGCCAAGTGCATCATTGTGGACCTTCTGCCTCTTTTCCTATGCTTTACATGCAATTCCAGTCTACCTCCTGAAATCGGTTTCCTGCAATTCTGCCCCACTTTCAAGTCCTCTTGGCAGCCTTACTTCAATATATTTTTGGACGATAGCTGTCATTTATAACTCTGCAGGTTTGTGAATTACAGGGCCCCTGAGCTCCTTTCTTCAACTCGCTTTCTTGTGAGCTGGCTGTGACACCACAGGATTGCTTCAGGCCCTAGTGTGGTTCCGGCATGGCACGCTGAGCCTTTGGTTAATTCCTCTTCCTGGTGGGAAATGAGAGTTAAATTTGCCCGTCCAGACACCTCCAGCTAGTCTCTCATTGGTTCTCCCTATTCCTGTTCCTTTTCCTCAGAAATTGCAAACTGGGCCAAACAGGATGTTAAAGGCACTGACTCTCCAAGTGGGGAGAGTGTTAGTAAAGCGTCTGGAATGTTGCACCCGAGTACCAGGGGACGAAAACTGAGACACATTTGAACACGTTTCCCGATCACACGGTGGATCATACTCTGGGTTCCACATGCATGTTTTAGCTGAAGGAAGAATCCCTTAAACGGGGAGAGTTGAGACCCATGGAATGGGTACCATGCAATATGACTTCAAAGGGTCTGCATTTGCTCACCGATCCTCACCAATCCGATCACTGCTGCGTTTATGCCGCTCTACACACGTTTGATTCTCTTTTGGAGACATATAAATCCATAGGTTTTAAGATTCTTACTAGTCAGGTATATTCTTAGGCGTTTAATATGGGGTGTTGAGTCCACTTCGTTGAGCAAGCAGTAGCTCTTGTCTATTACATATTTGGCTTATCGAAAGATATCTGTGCTAATTTCAATCTCTGGTTTTATGCAGCACCCCAACTCACCTTTCCCCTTAAGCAAGCATAAGTTGGTTTTCTACATTTGAGACCCTATTCTGTTTTGTAATTCAGTTCCTGTGTAGCCAAGTTTACATTCCGTTTATTAGTGATACCTTATGATGTTTCTTTTGCTGTGTGACTTATTTCACTTAGAATCATCGTACCTGAATCCACTCATTATGCTGCTACAGGCCTGATGACATAGATTTCATTGCTGAGTAATATTGCATTGTACGTAAGTACCACAACTTCTTTATCCATTTTTCGCTTTCTGCGATATTGAACTTGTACCGTAAACGAGGTTCTTGTAAACAGAGCCATTCCAAACATTGGGGTGGCTGTGTCTTTTTTATTTTAATTCCTCTAAGCTATAGTACCATAAGTGGAAGTGTCCTAGGCTCTGTTGCTCTGTTTTTTAGATGTTTCAGGAAACACCATACACTTCTCCAGAGTGGCTGTTGGCAATTTACATCCCGCCCATCAGCATAAGAAGGCTCCCAGTTCTCCATGGCCTGTCCTGCCTTTCTGGATTTTACACTTTTTTCAGATGGCCCTTTTGACCGGGGGGCAGTGAGACTTCATTGTAGTGCAGATTTCCTTTGCAAGCTTGCTTGGTTGGCCAAAAAGGGCGTATGCGTTTTTTCCTGAATATATTCAGGAAAAAACGCATACGCCCTTTTTGGCCAAGTGCATCATTGTGGACGTTCTGCCTCTTTTCCTATGCTTTACATGCAATTCCAGTCTACCTCCTGAAATCGGTTTCCTGCAATTCTGCCCCGCTTTCAAGTCCTCTTAGCAACCTTACTTCAATATATTTTTGGAAGATAGCTGTCATTTATAACTCTGCAGGTTTGTGAATTACAGGGCCCCTGAGCTCCTTTCTTCAACTCGCTTTCTTGTGAGCTGGCCGCAACACCGCAGGATTGCTTCAGGCCCTAGTGTGGTTCCAGCATGGCTCGCTGAGCCTTTGGTTAATTCCTCTTCCTGGTGGGAAATGAGAGTTAAATTTGCCCGTCCAGACACCTCCAGCTAGTCTCTCATTGGTTCTCCCTATTCCTGTTCATTTTCCGCAGAAATTGCAAACTGGGCCAAACAGGAGGTTAAAGGCACTGACTCTCCAAGTGGGGAGAGTGTTAGTAAAGCGTCTGGAATGTTGCACCCGAGTACCAGGGGACGAAAACTGAGACACATTTGAACACGTTTCCCGATCACACGGTGGATCATACTCTGGGTTCCACATGCATGTTTTAGCTGAAGGAAGAATCCCTTAAACCTGGAGAGTTGAGACCCATGGAATGGGTACCATGCAATATGACTTCAAAGGGTCTGCATTTGCTCACCGAACCTCACCAATCCTATCACTGCTGCGTTTATGCCGCTGTACACACGCTTGATTCTCTTTTGGAGACATATAAATCCATAGGTTTTAAGATTCTTACTAGTCAGGTATATTCTTAGGCGTTTAATATGGGGTGTTGAGTCCAGTTCGTTGAGCAAGCAGTAGCTCTTGTCTATTACATATTTGGCTTATGGAAAGGTATCTGTGCTAATTTCAATCTATGGTTTTATGCAGCACCCCAACTCACCTTTCCCCTTAAGCGAGCATAAGTTGGTTTTCTACATTTGAGACCCTATTCTGTTTTGTAATTCAGTTCCTGTGTAGCCAAGTTTACATTCCGTGTATTAGTGATATCTTATGATGTTTCTTTTTCTGTGTGACTTATTTCACTTAGAATCAGCGTACCTGAATCCACTCATTATGCTGCTACTGGCCTGATGACATAGATTTCATTGCTGAGTGTTATTGCATTGTACGTAAGTACCACAACTTCTTTATCCATTTTTCGCTTTCTGCGATATTGAACTTGTACCGTAAACGAGGTTCTTGTAAACAGAGCCGTCCCAAACTTTGGGGTGGCTGTGTCTTTTTGATTTTAATTTCCCTAAGCTATAGGACCATAAGTGGAAGTGCCCTAGGCTCTGTTGCTTTGTTTTTTAGATGTTTCAGGAAACACCATACACTTCTCCAGAGTGGCTGTTTGCAATTTACATCCCGCCCATCAGCATAAGAAGGCTCCCAGTTCTCCATGGCCTGTCCTGCCTTTCTGGATTTTACACTTTTTTCAGATGGCCCTTTTGACCGGGGGGCAGTGAGACTTCATTGTAGTGCAGATTTCCTTTGCAAGCTTGCTTGGTTGGCCAAAAAGTGCGTATGCGTTTTTTCCTGAATATATTCAGGAAAAAACGCATACGCCCTTTTTGGCCAAGTGCATCATTGTGGACATTCTGCCTCTTTTCCTATGCTTTACATGCAATTCCAGTCTACCTCCTGAAATCGGTTTCCTGCAATTCTGCCCCGCTTTCAAGTCCTCTTGGCAGCTTTACTTGTCTATTACATATTTGGCTTATGGAACGGTATCTGTGCTAATTTCTATCTCTGGTTTTATGCAGCACCCCAACTCACCATTCTCCTTAAGCAAGCATAAGTTGGTTTTCTATCTTTCTATCTATCTTTTGGAAGATAGCTGTCATTTATAACTCTGCAGGTTTGTGAATTACAGGGCCCCTGAGCTCCTTTCTTCAACTCGCTTTCTTGTGAGCTGGCTGCAACACCGCAGGATTGCTTCAGGCCCTAGTGTGGTTCCGGCATGGCACACTGAGCCTTTGGTTAATTCCTCTTCCTGGTGGGAAATGAGAGTTAAATTTGCCCGTCCAGGCACCTCCAGCTAGTCTCTCATTGGTTCTCCCTATTCCTGTTCATTTTCCGCAGAAATTGCAAACTGGGCCAAACAGGAGGTTAAAGGCACTGACTCTCCAGGTGGGGAGAGTGTTAGTAAAGCGTCTGGAATGTTGCACCCGAGTACCAGGGGACGAAAACTGAGACACATTTGAACACGTTTCCCGATCTCTTGGTGGATCATACTCTGGGTTCCACATGCATGTTTTAGCTGAAGGAAGAATCCCTTAAACCTGGAGAGTTGAGACCCATGGAATGGGTACCATGCAATATGACTTCAAAGGGTCTGCATTTGCTCACCGAACCTCACCAATCCGATCACTGCTGCGTTTATGCCGCTGTACACATGCCTGATTCTCTTTCGAAGACATATAAATCCATAGGTTTTAAGATTCTTAGTAGTCACGTATATTCTTATGCGTTTAATATGGGGTGTTGAGTCCACTTCGTTGAGCAAGGACTAGCTCTTGTCTATTACATATTTGGCTTATGGAATGGTATCTGTGCTAATTTCAATCTCTGGTTTTATGCAGCACCCCAACTCACCATTCCCCTTAAGCAAGCATAAGTTGGTTTTCTATATTTGAGACCCTGTCCTGTTTTGTAATTCAGTTCCTGTGTAGCCAAGTTTACATTCCATGTATTAGTGATAACTTATGATGTTTCTTTTTCTCTGTGACTTATTTCACTTAGAATCATCATACCTGAATCCACTCATTATGCTGCTAAGGGCCTGATGACATAGATTACATCGCTGAATGATATTGCTTTGTAAGTAAGTACCTCAACTTCTTTATCCATTTCTGGCTTTCTGCTATATTGAACTTGTACCGTAAATGAGGTTTTTGTAAACAGAACCGTACCAAACTTTGGGGTTGCTGTGTCTTTTTTATTTTAATTTCCCTAAGCTATAGGACCATAAGTGGAAGTGCCCTAGGCTCTGTTGCTTTGTTTTTTAGATGTTTCAGGAAACACCATACACTTCTCCAGAGTGGCTTTTGGCAATTTACATCCCACACATCAGCATAACAAGGCTCCAAGTTCTCCATGGCCTGTCCTGCCTTTCTGGATTATACACTTTTTTCAGATGGCCCTTTTGACCGGGGGGCAGTGAGACTTCATTGTAGTGCAGATTTCCTTTGCAAGCTTGCTTGGTTGGCCAAAAAGGGCGTATGCGTTTTTTCCTGAATATATTCAGGAAAAAACGCATACGCCCTTTTTGGCCAAGTGCATCATTGTGGACCTTCTGCCTCTTTTCCTATGCTTTACATGCAATTCCAGTCTACCTCCTGAAATCGGTTTCCTGCAATTCTGCCCCGCTTTCAAGTCCTCTTGGCAGCCTTACTTCAATATATTTTTGGACGATAGCTGTCATTTATAACTCTGCAGGTTTGTGAATTACAGGGCCCCTGAGCTCCTTTCTTCAACTCGCTTTCTTGTGAGCTGGCTGTGACACCACAGGATTGCTTCAGGCCCTAGTGTGGTTCCGGCATGGCACGCTGAGCCTTTGGTTAATTCCTCTTCCTGGTGGGAAATGAGAGTTAAATTTGCCCGTCCAGACACCTCCAGCTAGTCTCTCATTGGTTCTCCCTATTCCTGTTCCTTTTCCTCAGAAATTGCAAACTGGGCCAAACAGGATGTTAAAGGCACTGACTCTCCAAGTGGGGAGAGTGTTAGTAAAGCGTCTGGAATGTTGCACCCGAGTACCAGGGGACGAAAACTGAGACACATTTGAACACGTTTCCCGATCACACGGTGGATCATACTCTGGGTTCCACATGCATGTTTTAGCTGAAGGAAGAATCCCTTAAACCTGGAGAGTTGAGACCCATGGAATGGGTACCATGCAATATGACTTCAAAGGGTCTGCATTTGCTCACCGATCCTCACCAATCCGATCACTGCTGCGTTTATGCCGCTGTACACACGCTTGATTCTCTTTTGGAGACATATATATCCATAGGTTTTAAGATTCTTACTAGTCAGGTATATTCTTAGGCGTTTAATATGGGGTGTTGAGTCCACTTCGTTGCGCAAGCAGTAGCTCTTGTCTATTACATATTTGGCTTATGGAACGGTATCTGTGCTAATTTCTATCTCTGGTTTTATGCAGCACCCCAACTCACCATTCCCCTTAAGCAAGCATAAGTTGGTTTTCTACATTTGAGACCCTGTTGTGTTTTGTAATTCAGTTAGTGTGTAGACAAGTTTACATTCCATATATTAGTGATAACTTATGATGTTTCTTTTTCTCTGTGACTTATTTCACTTAGAATCATCCTACCTGAATCCACTCATTATGCTGCTACTGGCCTGATGACATAGATTTCATTGCAGAGTGATATTGTATTGTACGTAATACCACAACTTATTTATCCATTTTTCGCTTTCTGCGATATTGAACTTTTACGGTAAATGAGGTTCTTGTAAACAGAGCCGTCGCAAACTTTGGGGTTGCTGTGTCTTTTTGATTTTAATTTCCCTAAGCTATAGGACCATAAGTGGAAGTGCCCTAGGCTCTGTTGCTTTGTTTTTTAGATGTTTCAGGAAACACCATACACTTTTCCAGAGTGGCTGTTGGCAATTTACATCCCGCCCATCAGCATAAGAAGGCTCCCAGTTCTCCATGGCCTGTCCTGCCTTTCTGGATTTTACACTTTTTTCAGATGGCCCTTTTGACCGGGGGGCAGTGAGACTTCATTGTAGTGCAGATTTCCTTTTCAAGCTTGCTTGGTTGGCCAAAAAGGGCGTACGCGTTTTTTCCTGAATATGTTCAGGAAAAAACGCGTACACCCTTTTTGGCCAAGTGCATCATTGTGGACGTTCTGCCTCTTTTCCTATGCTTTACATGCAATTCCAGTCTACCTCCTGAAATCGGTTTCCTGCAATTCTGCCCCGCTTTCAAGTCCTCTTGGCAGCCTTACTTCAATATATTTTTGGACGATAGCTGTCATTTATAATTCTGCAGGTTTGTGAATTACAGGGCCCCTGAGCTCCTTACTTCAACTCGCTTTCTTGTGAGCTGGCCGCGACACCGCAGGATTGCTTCAGGCCCTAGTGTGGTTCCAGCATGGCACGCTGAGCCTTTGGTTAATTCCTCTTCCTGGTGGGAAATGAGAGTTAAATTTGCCCGTCCAGACACCTCCAGCTAGTCTCTCATTGGTTCTCCCTATTCCTGTTCCTTTTCCGCAGAAATTGCAAACTGGGCCAAACAGGATGTTAAAGGCACTGACTCTCCAAGTGGGGAGAGTGTTAGTAAAGCGTCTGGAATGTTGCACCCGAGTACCAGGGGACGAAAACTGAGACACATTTGAACACGTTTCCCGATCACACGGTGGATCATACTCTGGGTTCCACATGCATGTTTTAGCTGAAGGAAGAATCCCTTAAACCTGGAGAGTTGAGACCCATGGAATGGGTACCATGCAATATGACTTCAAAGGGTCTGCATTTGCTCACCGAACCTCACCAATCCTATCACTGCTGCTTTTATGTCGCTGTACACACGCTGGATTCTCTTTTGGAGACATATAAATCCATAGGTTTTAAGATTCTTACTAGTCAGGTATATTCTTAGGCGTTTAATATGGGGTGTTGAGTCCACTTCGTTGAGCAAGCAGTAGCTCTTGTCTATTACATATTTGGCTTATCGAAAGATATCTGTGCTAATTTCAATCTCTGGTTTTATGCAGCACCCCAACTCACCTTTCCCCTTAAGCAAGCATAAGTTGGTTTTCTACATTTCAGACCCTATTCTGTTTTGTAATTCAGTTCCTGTGTAGCCAAGTTTACATTCCGTTTATTAGTGATACCTTATGATGTTTCTTTTTCTGTGTGACTTATTTCACTTAGAATCATCGTACCTGAATCCACTCATTATGCTGCTACTGGCCTGATGACATAGATTTCATTGCTGAGTGATATTGCATTGTACGTAAGTACCACAATTTCTTTATCCATTTTTCGCTTTCTGCGATATTGAACTTGTACCGTAAACGAGTTTCTTGTAAACAGAGCCGTCCCAAACTTTGGGGTGGCTGTGTCTTTTTGATTTTAATTTCTCTAAGCTATAGGACCATAAGTGGAAGTGTCCTAGGCTCTGTTGCTCTGTTTTTTAGATGTTTCAGGAAACACCATACACTTTTCCAGAGTGGCTGTTGGCAATTTACATCCCGCCCATCAGCATAAGAAGGCTCCCAGTTCTCCATGGCCTGTCCTGCCTTTCTGGATTTTACACTTTTTTCAGATGGCCCTTTTGACCGGGGGGCAGTGAGACTTCATTGTAGTGCAGATTTCCTTTGCAAGCTTGCTTGGTTGGCCAAAAAGTGCGTATGCGTAAAAATGCATACACACTTTTTGGCCACGTGCATCATTGTGGACGTTCTGCCTCTTTTCCTATGCTTTACATGCCATTCCAGTCTACCTCCTGAAATCGGTTTCCTGAAATTCTGCCCCGCTTTCAAGTCCACTTGGCAGCCTTACTTCAATATATTTTTGGACGATAGCTGTCATTTATAACTCTGCAGGTTTGTGAATTACAGGGCCCCTGAGCTCCTTTCTTCAACTCGATTTCTTGTGAGCTGGCCGCAACGCCGTAGTATTGCTTCAGGCCCTAGTGTGGTTCCGGCATGGCACGCTGAGCCTTTGGTTAATTCCTCTTCCTGGTGGGAAATGAGAGTTAAATTTGCCCGTCCAGACACCTCCAGCTAGTCTCTCATTGGTTCTCCCTATTCCTGTTCCTTTTCCGCAGAAATTGCAAACTGGGCCAAACAGGAGTTTAAAGGCACTGACTCTCCAAGTGGGGAGAGTGTTAGTAAAGCGTCTGGAATGTTGCACCCGAGTACCAGGGAACGAAAACTGAGACACATTTGAACACGTTTCCCGATCACACGGTGGATCATACTCTGGGTTCCACATGCATGTTTTAGCTGAAGGAAGAATCCCTTAAACCTGGAGAGTTGAGACCCATGGAATGGGTACCATGCAATATGACTTCAAAGGGTCTGCATTTGCTCACCGATCCTCACCAATCAAAACACTGCTGCGTTTATGACGCTGTACACACGCTTGATTCTCTTTCGGAGACATATAAATCCATAGGTTTTAAGATTCTTACTAGTCAGGTATATTCTTAGGCGTTTAATATGGGGTGTTGTGTCCACTTCGTTGAGCAAGGAGTAGCTCTTGTCTATTACATATTTGGCTTATGGAACGGTATCTGTGCTAATTTCAATCTCTGGTTTTATGCAGCACCCCAACTCACCATTCCCCTTAAGCAAGCATAAGTTGGTTTTCTACATTTGAGACGCTGTTCTGTTTTGTAATTCAGTTCCTGTGTAGCCAAGTTTACATTCCATGTATTAGTGATAACTTATGATGTTTCTTTTTCTCTGTGACTTATTTCACTTAGAATCATCGTATCTGAATCCACTCATTATGCTGCTAAGGGCCTGATGACATAGATTTCATTGCTGAGTGATATTGCATTCTACGTAACTACCTCAACTTCTTTATCCATTTCTCGCTTTCTGCGATATTGAACTTGTACCGTAAATGAGGTTCTTGTAAACAGAGCCGTCCCAAAGTTTGGGGTGGCTGTGTCTTTTTGATTTTAATTTCCCTAAGCTATAGGACCATAAGTGGAAGTGCCCTATGCTCTGTTGCTCTGTTTTTTAGATGTTTCAGGAAACACCATACACTTCTCCAGAGTGGCTGTTGGCAATTTACATCCCGCCCAGCAGCATAACAAGTCTCCCAGTTCTCCATGGCCTGTCCTCCCTTTCTGGATTTTACACTTTTTTCAGATGGCCCTTTTGACCGGGGGGCAGTGAGACTTCATTGTAGTGAGGATTTCCTTTGCAAGCTTGCTTGGTTGGCCAAAAAGGGCGTATGCGTTTTTTCCTGAATATATTCAGGAAAAAACGCATACGCCCTTTTGGCCAAGTGCATCATTGTGGACGTTCTGCCTCTTTTCCTATGCTTTACATGCAATTCCAGTCTACCTCCTGAAATCGGTTTCCTGCAATTCTGTCCCGCTTTCAAGTCCTCGTGGCAGGCTTACTTCAATATATTTTTGGACGATAGCTGTCATTTATAACTCTGCAGGTTTGTGAATTACAGGGCCCCGGAGCTCCTTTCTTCAACTCGCTTTCTTGTGAGCTGGCCGCAACACCGCAGCATTGCTTCAGGCCCTAGTGTGGTTCCGGCATGGCACGCTGAGCCTTTGGTTAATTCCTCTTCCTGGTGGGAAATGAGAGTTAAATTTGCCCGTCCAGACACCTCCAGCTAGTCTCTCATTGGTTCTCCCTATTCCTGTTCATTTTCCGCAGAAATTGCAAACTGGGCCCAACAGGAGGTTAAAGGCACTGACTCTCCAAGTGGGGAGAGTGTTAGTAAAGCGTCTGGAATATTGCACCCGAGTACCAGGGGACGAAAACTGAGACACATTTGAACACGTTTCCCGATCACACGGTGGATCATACTCTAGGTTCCACATGCATGTTTTAGCTGAAGGAAGAATCCCTTAAACCTGGAGAGTTGAGACCCATGGAATGGGTACCATGCAATATGACTTCAAAGGGTCTGCATTTGCTCACCGAACCTCACCAATCCTATCACTGCTGCGTTTATGCCGCTGTACACACGCTTGATTCTCTTTCGGAGACATATAAATCCATAGGTTTTAAGATTATTACTAGTCAGGTATATTCTTAGGCGTTTAATATGGGGTGTTGAGTCCACTTCGTTGAGCAAGCAGTAGCTCTTGTCCATTACATATTTGGGTTATGGAACGGTATCTGTGCTAATTTCAATCTCTGGTTTTATGCAGCACCCCAACTCACCATTCCCCTTAAGCAAGCATAAGTTGGTTTTCTACATTTGAGACCCTGTTCTGTTTTGTAATTCAGTTCCTGTGTAGCCAAGTTTACATTCCGTGTATTAGTGATACCTTATGATGTTTCTTTTTCTGTGTGACTTATTTCACTTAGAATCATCGTACCTGAATCCACTCATTATGCTGCTATTGGCCTGATGACATAGATTTCATTGCTGAGTGATATTGCATTGTACATAAATACCACAACTTCTTTATCCATTTTTCGCTTTCTGTGATATTGAACTTGTACCGTAAATGAGGTTCTTGTAAACAGAGCCGTCCCAAACTTTGGGGTGGCTGTGTCTTTTTGATTTTAATTTCCCTAAGCTATAGGACCATAAGTGGAAGTGCCCTAGGCTCTGTTGTTTGGTTTTTTAGATGTTTCAGGAAACACCATACACTTCTCCAGAGTGGCTGTTTGCAATTTACATCCCACCCATCAGCATAAGAAGGCTCCCAGTTCTCATTGGCCTGTCCTCCCTTTCTGGATTTTACACTTTTTTCAGATGCCTTTTTGACCGGGGGTAGTGAGACTTCATTGTAGTGCAGATTTCCTTTTCAAGCTTGCTTGGTTGGCCAAAAAGGGCGTATGCGTTTTTTCCTGAATATATTCAGGAAAAAACGCATACGCCCTTTTTGGCCAAGTGCATCATTGTGGACGTTCTGCCTCTTTTCCTATGCTTTACATGCAATTCCAGTCTACCTCCTGAAATCGGTTTCCTGCAATTCTGCCCCGCTTTCAAGTCCTCTTGGCAGCCTTACTTCAATATATTTTTGGACGATAGCTATCATTTATAACTCTGCAGGTTTGTGAAATACAGGGCCCCGGAGCTCCATTCTTCAACTCGCTTTCTTGTGAGCTGGCCGCAACCCCGCAGGATTGCTTCAGGCCCTAGTGTGGTTCCGGCATGGCTCGCTGAGCCTTTGGTTAATTCCTCTTCTTGGTGGGAAATGAGAGTTAAGTTCGCCCGTCCAGACACCTCCAGCTAGTCTCTCATTGGTTCTCCCTATTCCTGTTCATTTTCTGCAGAAATTGCAAACTGGGCCAAACAGGAGGTTAAAGGCACTGACTCTCCAAGTGGGGAGAGTGTTAGTAAAGCATCTGGAATGTTGCACCTGAGTATCAGGGGACGAAAACTCGGACACATTTGAACATGTTTCCCGATCACACGGTGGATCATACTCTGGGTTCCACATGCATGTTCTAGCTGAAGGAAGAATCCCTTAAACCTGGAGAGTTGAGACCCATGGAATGGGTACCATGCAATATGAATTCAAAGGGTCTGCATTTGCTTACCGAACCTCACCAATCCTATCACTGCTGCTTTTATGTCGCTGTACACACGCTTGATTCTCTTTCGGAGACATATAAATCCATAGGTTTTAAGATTCTTACTAGTCAGGTATATTCTTAGGCGTTTAATATGGGGTGTTGAGTCCACTTCGTTGAGCAAGCAGTAGCTCTTGTCTATTACATATTTGCCTTATGGTAAGGTATCTCTGCTAATTTCAACCTCTGGATTTATGCAGCACCCCAACTCACCTTTCCCCTTAAGAAAGCATAAGTTGGTTTTCTACATTTGAGACCCTGTTCTGTTTTGTAATTCAGTTCCTGTGTAGCCAAGTTTACATTCCGTGTATTAGTGATACCTTATGATGTTTCTTTTTCTGTGTGACTTATTTCACTTAGAATCATCGTACCTGAATCCACTCATTATGCTGCTACTGGCCTGATGACATAGATTTCATTGCTGAGTGATATTGCATTCTACGTAAGTACCACAACTTCTTTATCCATTTTTCGCTTTCTGCGATATTGAACTTGTACCGTAAACGAGGTTCTTGTAAACAGAGCCATCCCAAACTTTGGGGTGGCTGTGTCTTTTTGATTTTAATTTCGCTAATCTATAGGACCATAAGTGGAAGTGCCCTAGGCTCTGTTGCTTTGTTTTTTAGATGTTTCAGGAAACACCATACACTTCTCCAGAGTGGCTGTTGGCAATTTACATCCCGCCCATCAGCATAACAAGGCTCCCAGTTCTCCATGGCCTGTCCTGCCTTTCTGGATTATACACTTTTTTCAGATGGCCCTTTTGACCGGGGGGCAGTGAGACTTCATTGTAGTGAATATTTCCTTTGCAAGCTTGCTTGGTTGGCCAAAAAGTGCATATGCGTTTTTTCCTGAATATATTCAAGAAAAAACGCATACGTCCTTTTTGGCCAAGTGCATCATTGTGGACGTTCTGCCTCTTTTCCTATGCTTTACATGCAATTCCTGTGTACCTTCTGAAATCGGTTTCCTGCAATTCTGCCCCGCTTTCAAGTCCTCTTGGCAGCCTTACTTCAATATATTTTTGGACAATAGCTGTCATTTATAACTCTGCAGGTTTGTGAATGACAGTACACCTGAGCTCCTTTCTTCAACTTGATTTCTTGTGAGCTGGCCGCAACACTGCAGGATTGCTTCAGGCCCTAGTGTGGTTCCGGCATGGCACGCTGAGCCTTTGGTTAATTCCTCTTCCTGGTGGGAAATGAGAGTTAAATTTGCCCGTCCAGACACCTCCAGCTAGTCTCTCATTGGTTCTCCCTATTCCTGTTCATTTTCCGCAGAAATTGCAAACTGGGCCAAACAGGAGGTTAAAAGCCCTGACTCTCCAAGTAGGGAGAGTGTGAGTAAAGCATCTGGAATGTTGCACCCGAGTACCAGGGGACGAAATCTGAGACACATTTGAACACGTTTCCCTATCACTCAGTGGATTATACTCTGGGTTCCACGTGCATGTTTTAGCTGAAGGAAGAATCCCTTAAACCTGGAGAGTTGAGACCCATGGAATGGGTACCATGCAATATGAATTCAAAGGGTCTGCATTTGCTCACCGAACCTCACCAATCCTATCACTGCTGCGTTTATGCCGCTGTACACACGCTTGATTCTCTTTCGGAGACATATAAATCCATAGGTTTTAAGATTCTTACTAGTCAGGTATATACTTAGGTGTTTAATATGGCGTCTTGAGTCCACTTCGTTGAGCAAGGAATAGCTCTTGTCTATTACATATTTGGCTTATGGAACGGTATCTGTGCCAATTTCAATCTCTGGTTTCATGCAGCACCCCAACTCACCTTTCCCCTTAAGCAAGCATAAGTTGGTTTTCTACATTTGAGACCCTATTCTGTTTTGTAATTCAGTTCCTGTGTAGCCAAGTTTACATTCCGTGTATTAGTGATACCTTATGATGTTTCTTTTTCTGTGTGACTTATTTCACTTAGAATCATCGTACCTGAATCCACTCATTATGCTGCTACTGGCCTGATGACATAGATTTCATTGCTGAGTGATATTGCGTTGTACGTAAGTACCACAACTTCTTTATCCATTTTTCGCTTTCTGCGATATTGAACTTGTACCGTAAACGAGGTTCTTGTAAACAGAGCCATCCCAAACTTTGGGGTGGCTGTGTCTTTTTGATTTTAATTTCCCTAAGCTATAGGACCATAAGTGGAAGTGCCCTAGGCTCTGTTGCTTTGTTTTTTAGATGTTTCAGGAAACACCATACACTTCTACAGAGTGGCTGTTGGCAATTTACATCGCACCCATCAGCATAACAAGGCTCCCAGTTCTCATTGGCCTGTCCTGCCTCTCTGGATTATACACTTTTTTCAGATGGCCCTTTTGACCGGGGGTAGTGAGACTTCATTGTAGTGCAGATTTCCTTTGCAAGCTTGCTTGGTTGGCCAAATAGGGCGTATGCGTTTTTTCCTGAATATATTCAGGAAAAAACGCATACGCCCTTTTTGACCAAGTGCATCATTGTGGACGTTCTGCCTCTTTTCCTATGCTTTACATGCAATTCCAGTCTACCTCCTGAAATCGGTTTCCTGCAATTCTGCCCTGCTTTCATGTCCTCTTGGCAGCCTTACTTCAATATATTTTTGGACGATAGCTGTCATTTATAACTCTGCAGGTTTGTGAATTACAGTGCCCCTGAGCTCCTTTCTTCAACTCGCTTTCTTGTGAGCTGTCCGCAACACCGCAAGATTGCTTCAGGCCCTAGTGTGGTTTCGGCATGGCTCGCTGAGCCTTTGGTTAATTCCTCTTCCTGGTGGGAAATGAGAGTTAAATTTGTCCGTCCAGACACCTCCAGCTAGTCTCTCATTGGTTTTCCCTATTCCTGTTCATTTTCCGCAGAAGTTGCAAACTGGACCAAACAGGAGGTTAAAAGCCCTGACTCTCCAAGTAGGGAGAGTGTTAGTAAAGCATCTGGAATGTTGCACCCGAGTACCAGGGGACAAAAACTGAGACACATTTGAACACGTTTCCCGATCACACGGTGGATCATACTCTGGGTTCCACATGCATGTTTTAGCTGAAGGAAGAATCCCTTAAACCTGGAGAGTGGAGACCCATGGAATGTGTACCATGCAATATGACTTCAAAGGGTCTGCATTTGCTCACCGAACCTCACCAATCCTATCACTGCTGCTTTTATGTCGCTGTACACACGCTTGATTCTCTTTCGGAGACATATAAATCCATAGGTTTTAAGATTCTTACTAGTCAGGTATATTCTTAGGCGTTTAATATGGGGTGTTGAGTCCACTTCGTTGAGCAAGGAGTAGCTCTTGTCTATTACATATTGGGCTTATGGAATGGTATCTGTGCTAATTTCAATCTCTGGTTTTATGCAGCACCCCAACTCACCATTCCCCTTAAGCAAGCATAAGTTGGTTTTCTACATTTGAGACCCTGTTCTGTTTTGTAATTCAGTTCCTGTGTAGCCAAGTTTACATTCCGTGTATTAGTGATACCTTATGATGTTTCTTTTTCTGTGTGACTTATTTCACTTAGAAACATCGTACGTGAATCCACTCATTATGCTGCTACTGGCCTGATGACATAGATTTCATTGCTGAGTGATATTGCATTCTACGTAAGTACCACAACTTCTTTATCCATTTTTCGCTTTCTGCGATATTGAACTTGTACCGTAAACGAGGTTCTTGTAAATAGAGCCATCCCAAACTTTGGGGTGGCTCTGTTTTTTTGATTTTAATTTCGCTAATCTATAGGACCATAAGTGGAAGTGCCCTAGGCTCTGTTGCTTTGTTTTTTAGATGTTTCAGGAAACACCATAAACTTCTCCAGAGTGGCTGTTGGCAATTTACATCCCGCCCATCAGCATAACAAGGCTCCCAGTTCTCCATGGCCTGTCCTGCCTTTCTGGATTTTACACTTTTTTCAGATGGCCCTTTTGACCAGGGGGCAATGAGACTTCATTGTAGTGCAGATTTCCTTTGCAATCTTGCTTGGTTGGCCAAAGAGGGCATATGTGTTTTTTCCTGAATATATTCAAGAAAAAACACATACGCCCTTTTTGGCCAAGTGCATCAGTGTGGATCTTCTGCCTCTTTTCCTATGCTTTACATGCAATGCCAGTCTACCTCCAGAAAACGGTTTCCTGCAATTCTGCCCCGCTTTCAAGTCCTCTTGGCAGCCTTACTTCAATATATTTTTGGACGATAGCTGTCATTTATAACTCTGCAGGTTTGTGAATGACAGTGCCCCTGAGCTCCTTTCTTCAACTTGCTTTCTTGTGAGCTGGCCGCAACACTGCATGATTGCTTCTGGCCCTAGTGTGGTTCCGGCATGGCACGCTGAGCCTTTGGTTAATTCCTCTTCCTGGTGGGAAATGAGAGTTAAATTTGCCCGTTCAGACACCTCCAGCTAGTCTCTCATTGGTTTTCCCTATTCCTGTTCATTTTCCGCAGAAATTGCAATCTGGGCCAAACAGGAAGTTAAAGGCACTGACTCTCCAAGTGGGGAGAGTGTTAGTAAAGCGTCTGGAATGTTGCACCTGAGTACCAGGGGACGAAAACTGAGACACATTTGAACACGTTTCCCGATCACACGGTGGATCATACTCTGGGTTCCATATGCATGTTTTATCTGAAGGACGAATCCCTTAAACCTGGAGAGTTGAGACCCATGGAATGGGTACCATGCAATATGACTTCAAAGGGTCTGCATTTGCTCACCGAACCTCACCAATCCTATCACTGCTGCGTTTATGCCGCTGTACACATGCTTGATTCTCCTTCGGAGACATATAAATCCATAGGTTTTAAGATTCTTACTAGTCAGGTATATTCTTAGGCGTTTAATATGGCGTCTTGAGTCCACTTCGTTGAGCAAGGAGTAGCTCTTGTCTATTACATATTTGGCTTATGGAACGGTATCTGTGCCAATTTCAATCTCTGGTTTCATGCAGCACCCCAACTCACCTTTCCCCTTAAGCAAGCGTAAGTTGGTTTTCTACATTTGAGACCCTGTTCTGTTTTGTAATTCAGTTCCTGTGTAGCCAAGTTTACATTCCGTGTATTAGTGATACCTTATGATGTTTCTTGTTCTGTGTGACTTATTTCACTTAGAAACATCGTACCTGAATCCACTCATTATGCTGCTACTGGCCTGATGACATAGATTTCATTGCTGAGTGATATTGCATTCTACGTAAGTACCACAACTTCTTTATCCATTTTTCGCTTTCTGCGATATTGAACTTGTACCGTAAACGAGGTTCTTGTAAATAGAGCCATCCCAAACTTTGGGGTGGCTCTGTCTTTTTGATTTTAATTTCGCTAATCTATAGGACCATAAGTGGAAGTGCCCTAGGCTCTGTTGCTTTGTTTTTTAGATGTTTCAGGAAACACCATAAACTTCTCCAGAGTGGCTGTTGGCAATTTACATCCCGCCCATCAGCATAACAAGGCTCCCAGTTCTCCATGGCCTGTCCTGCCTTTCTGGATTTTACACTTTTTTCAGATGGCCCTTTTGACCGGGGGGCAGTGAGACTTCATTGTAGTGCAGATTTCCTTTGCAATCTTGCTTGGTTGGCCAAAGAGGGCATATGTGTTTTTTCCTGAATATATTCAAGAAAAAACACATACGCCCTTTTTGGCCAAGTGCATCAGTGTGGATCTTCTGCCTCTTTTCCTATGCTTTACATGCAATGCCAGTCTACCTCCTGAAATCGGTTTCCTGCAATTCTGCCCCGCTTTCAAGTCCTCTTGGCAGCCTTACTTCAATATATTTTTGGACGATAGCTGTCATTTATAACTCTGCAGGTTTGTGAATGACAGTGCCCCTGAGCTCCTTTCTTCAACTTGCTTTCTTGTGAGCTGGCCGCAACACTGCAGGATTGCTTCTGGCCCTAGTGTGGTTCCGGCATGGCACGCTGAGCCTTTGGTTAATTCCTCTTCCTGGTGGGAAATGAGAGTTAAATTTGCCCGTCCAGACACCTCCAGCTAGTCTCTCATTGGTTTTCCCTATTCCTGTTCATTTTCCGCAGAAATTGCAATCTGGGCCAAACAGGAAGTTAAAGGCACTGACTCTCCAAGTGGGGAGAGTGTTAGTAAAGCGTCTGGAATGTTGCACCTGAGTACCAGGGGACGAAAACTGAGACACATTTGAACACGTTTCCCGATCACACGGTGGATCATACTCTGGGTTCCACATGCATGTTTTAGCTGAAGGAAGAATCCCTTAAACCTGGAGAGTGGAGACCCATGGAATGTGTACCATGCAATATGACTTCAAAGGGTCTGCATTTGCTCACCGAACCTCACCAATCCTATCACTGCTGCTTTTATGTCGCTGTACACACGCTTGATTCTCTTTCGGAGACATATAAATCCATAGGTTTTAAGATTCTTACTAGTCAGGTATATTCTTAGGCGTTTAATATGGGGTGTTGAGTCCACTTCGTTGAGCAAGGAGTAGCTCTTGTCTATTACATATTGGGCTTATGGAATGGTATCTGTGCTAATTTCAATCTCTGGTTTTATGCAGCACCCCAACTCACCATTCCCCTTAAGCAAGCATAAGTTGGTTTTCTACATTTGAGACCCTGTTCTGTTTTGTAATTCAGTTCCTGTGTAGCCAAGTTTACATTCCGTGTATTAGTGATACCTTATGATGTTTCTTTTTCTGTGTGACTTATTTCACTTAGAAACATCGTACGTGAATCCACTCATTATGCTGCTACTGGCCTGATGACATAGATTTCATTGCTGAGTGATATTGCATTCTACGTAAGTACCACAACTTCTTTATCCATTTTTCGCTTTCTGCGATATTGAACTTGTACCGTAAACGAGGTTCTTGTAAATAGAGCCATCCCAAACTTTGGGGTGGCTCTGTCTTTTTGATTTTAATTTCGCTAATCTATAGGACCATAAGTGGAAGTGCCCTAGGCTCTGTTGCTTTGTTTTTTAGATGTTTCAGGAAACACCATAAACTTCTCCAGAGTGGCTGTTGGCAATTTACATCCCGCCCATCAGCATAACAAGGCTCCCAGTTCTCCATGGCCTGTCCTGCCTTTCTGGATTTTACACTTTTTTCAGATGGCCCTTTTGACCAGGGGGCAATGAGACTTCATTGTAGTGCAGATTTCCTTTGCAATCTTGCTTGGTTGGCCAAAGAGGGCATATGTGTTTTTTCCTGAATATATTCAAGAAAAAACACATACGCCCTTTTTGGCCAAGTGCATCAGTGTGGATCTTCTGCCTCTTTTCCTATGCTTTACATGCAATGCCAGTCTACCTCCAGAAAACGGTTTCCTGCAATTCTGCCCCGCTTTCAAGTCCTCTTGGCAGCCTTACTTCAATATATTTTTGGACGATAGCTGTCATTTATAACTCTGCAGGTTTGTGAATGACAGTGCCCCTGAGCTCCTTTCTTCAACTTGCTTTCTTGTGAGCTGGCCGCAACACTGCAGGATTGCTTCTGGCCCTAGTGTGGTTCCGGCATGGCACGCTGAGCCTTTGGTTAATTCCTCTTCCTGGTGGGAAATGAGAGTTAAATTTGCCCGTCCAGACACCTCCAGCTAGTCTCTCATTGGTTTTCCCTATTCCTGTTCATTTTCCGCAGAAATTGCAATCTGGGCCAAACAGGAAGTTAAAGGCACTGACTCTCCAAGTGGGGAGAGTGTTAGTAAAGCGTCTGGAATGTTGCACCTGAGTACCAGGGGACGAAAACTGAGACACATTTGAACACGTTTCCCGATCACACGGTGGATCATACTCTGGGTTCCATATGCATGTTTTATCTGAAGGACGAATCCCTTAAACCTGGAGAGTTGAGACCCATGGAATGGGTACCATGCAATATGACTTCAAAGGGTCTGCATTTGCTCACCGAACCTCACCAATCCTATCACTGCTGCGTTTATGCCGCTGTACACATGCTTGATTCTCCTTCGGAGACATATAAATCCATAGGTTTTAAGATTCTTACTAGTCAGGTATATTCTTAGGCGTTTAATATGGCGTCTTGAGTCCACTTCGTTGAGCAAGGAGTAGCTCTTGTCTATTACATATTTGGCTTATGGAACGGTATCTGTGCCAATTTCAATCTCTGGTTTCATGCAGCACCCCAACTCACCTTTCCCCTTAAGCAAGCGTAAGTTGGTTTTCTACATTTGAGACCCTGTTCTGTTTTGTAATTCAGTTCCTGTGTAGCCAAGTTTACATTCCGTGTATTAGTGATACCTTATGATGTTTCTTGTTCTGTGTGACTTATTTCACTTAGAAACATCGTACCTGAATCCACTCATTATGCTGCTACTGGCCTGATGACATAGATTTCATTGCTGAGTGATATTGCATTCTACGTAAGTACCACAACTTCTTTATCCATTTTTCGCTTTCTGCGATATTGAACTTGTACCGTAAACGAGGTTCTTGTAAATAGAGCCATCCCAAACTTTGGGGTGGCTCTGTCTTTTTGATTTTAATTTCGCTAATCTATAGGACCATAAGTGGAAGTGCCCTAGGCTCTGTTGCTTTGTTTTTTAGATGTTTCAGGAAACACCATAAACTTCTCCAGAGTGGCTGTTGGCAATTTACATCCCGCCCATCAGCATAACAAGGCTCCCAGTTCTCCATGGCCTGTCCTGCCTTTCTGGATTTTACACTTTTTTCAGATGGCCCTTTTGACCGGGGGGCAGTGAGACTTCATTGTAGTGCAGATTTCCTTTGCAATCTTGCTTGGTTGGCCAAAGAGGGCATATGTGTTTTTTCCTGAATATATTCAAGAAAAAACACATACGCCCTTTTTGGCCAAGTGCATCAGTGTGGATCTTCTGCCTCTTTTCCTATGCTTTACATGCAATGCCAGTCTACCTCCTGAAATCGGTTTCCTGCAATTCTGCCCCGCTTTCAAGTCCTCTTGGCAGCCTTACTTCAATATATTTTTGGACGATAGCTGTCATTTATAACTCTGCAGGTTTGTGAATGACAGTGCCCCTGAGCTCCTTTCTTCAACTTGCTTTCTTGTGAGCTGGCCGCAACACTGCAGGATTGCTTCTGGCCCTAGTGTGGTTCCGGCATGGCACGCTGAGCCTTTGGTTAATTCCTCTTCCTGGTGGGAAATGAGAGTTAAATTTGCCCGTCCAGACACCTCCAGCTAGTCTCTCATTGGTTTTCCCTATTCCTGTTCATTTTCCGCAGAAATTGCAATCTGGGCCAAACAGGAAGTTAAAGGCACTGACTCTCCAAGTGGGGAGAGTGTTAGTAAAGCGTCTGGAATGTTGCACCTGAGTACCAGGGGACGAAAACTGAGACACATTTGAACACGTTTCCCGATCACACGGTGGATCATACTCTGGGTTCCATATGCATGTTTTATCTGAAGGACGAATCCCTTAAACCTGGAGAGTTGAGACCCATGGAATGGGTACCATGCAATATGACTTCAAAGGGTCTGCATTTGCTCACCGAACCTCACCAATCCTATCACTGCTGCGTTTATGCCGCTGTACACATGCTTGATTCTCTTTCGGAGACATATAAATCCATAGGTTTTAAGATTCTTACTAGTCAGGTATATTCTTAGGCGTTTAATATGGCGTCTTGAGTCCACTTCGTTGAGCAAGGAGTAGCTCTTGTCTATTACATATTTGGCTTATGGAACGGTATCTGTGCCAATTTCAATCTCTGGTTTCATGCAGCACCCCAACTCACCTTTCCCCTTAAGCAAGCGTAAGTTGGTTTTCTACATTTGAGTCCCTGTTCTGTTTTGTAATTCAGTTCCTGTGTAGCCAAGTTTACATTCCGTGTATTAGTGATACCTTATGATGTTTAATTTTCTGTGTGACTTATTTCACTTAGAATCATCGTACCTGAATCCACTCATTATGCTGCTACTGGCCTGATGACATAGATTTCATTCCTGAGTGATATTGCATTGTACGTAAGTACCACAACTTCTTTATCCATTTTCACTTTCTGCGATATTGAACTTGTACCGTAAACGAGGTTCTTGTAAACAGAGCCGTCCCAAACTTTGGCGTGGCTGTGTCTTTTTGATTTTAATTTCCCTAAGCTATAGGACCATAAGTGGAAGTGCCCTAGGCTCTGTTGCTTTGTTTTTTAGATGTTTCAGGAAACACCATACACTTCTCCAGAGTGGCTTTTGGCAATTTACATCGCACCCATCAGCATAACAAGGCTCCCAGTTCTCATTGGCCTGTCCTGCCTCTCTGGATTATACACTTTTTTCAGATGGCCCTTTTGACCGGGGGGGCAGTGAGACTTCATTGTAGAGCAGATTTCCTTTGCAAGCTTGCTTGGTTGGCCAAAAAGGGCGTATGCGTTTTTTCCTGAATATATTCAGGAAAAAACGCATACGCCCTTTTGGCCAAGTGCATCATTGTGGACGTTCTGCCTCTTTTCCTATGCTTTACATGCAATTCCAGTCTACCTCCTGAAATCGGTTTCCTGCAATTCTGTCCCGCTTTCAAGTCCTCGTGGCAGGCTTACTTCAATATATTTTTGGACGATAGCTGTCATTTATAACTCTGCAGGTTTGTGAATTACAGGGCCCCGGAGCTCCTTTCTTCAACTCGCTTTCTTGTGAGCTGGCCGCAACACCGCAGCATTGCTTCAGGCCCTAGTGTGGTTCCGGCATGGCACGCTGAGCCTTTGGTTAATTCCTCTTCCTGGTGGGAAATGAGAGTTAAATTTGCCCGTCCAGACACCTCCAGCTAGTCTCTCATTGGTTCTCCCTATTCCTGTTCATTTTCCGCAGAAATTGCAAACTGGGCCCAACAGGAGGTTAAAGGCACTGACTCTCCAAGTGGGGAGAGTGTTAGTAAAGCGTCTGGAATATTGCACCCGAGTACCAGGGGACGAAAACTGAGACACATTTGAACACGTTTCCCGATCACACGGTGGATCATACTCTAGGTTCCACATGCATGTTTTAGCTGAAGGAAGAATCCCTTAAACCTGGAGAGTTGAGACCCATGGAATGGGTACCATGCAATATGACTTCAAAGGGTCTGCATTTGCTCACCGAACCTCACCAATCCTATCACTGCTGCGTTTATGCCGCTGTACACACGCTTGATTCTCTTTCGGAGACATATAAATCCATAGGTTTTAAGATTATTACTAGTCAGGTATATTCTTAGACGTTTAATATGGGGTGTTGAGTCCACTTCGTTGAGCAAGCAGTAGCTCTTGTCTATTACATATTTGGCTTATGGAACGGTATCTGTGCTAATTTCAATCTCTGGTTTTATGCAGCACCCCAACTCACCATTCCCCTTAAGCAAGCATAAGTTGGTTTTCTACATTTGAGACCCTGTTCTGTTTTGTAATTCAGTTCCTGTGTAGCCAAGTTTACATTCCGTGTATTAGTGATACCTTATGATGTTTCTTTTTCTGTGTGACTTATTTCACTTAGAATCATCGTACCTGAATCCACTCATTATGCTGCTATTGGCCTGATGACATAGATTTCATTGCTGAGTGATATTGCATTGTACGTAAATACCACAACTTCTTTATCCATTTTTCGCTTTCTGTGATATTGAACTTGTACCGTAAATGAGGTTCTTGTAAACAGAGCCGTCCCAAACTTTGGGGTGGCTGTGTCTTTTTGATTTTAATTTCCCTAAGCTATAGGACCATAAGTGGAAGTGCCCTAGGCTCTGTTGTTTTGTTTTTTAGATGTTTCAGGAAACACCATACACTTCTCCAGAGAGGCTGTTTGCAATTTACATCCCACCCATCAGCATAAGAAGGCTCCCAGTTCTCATTGGCCTGTCCTCCCTTTCTGGATTTTACACTTTTTTCAGATGCCTTTTTGACCTGGGGTAGTGAGACTTCATTGTAGTGCAGATTTCCTTTTCAAGCTTGCTTGGTTGGCCAAAAAGGGCGTATGCGTTTTTTCCTGAATATATTCAGGAAAAAACGCATACGCCCTTTTTGGCCAAGTGCATCATTGTGGACGTTCTGCCTCTTTTCCTATGCTTTACATGCAATTCCAGTCTACCTCCTGAAATCGGTTTCCTGCAATTCTGCCCCGCTTTCAAGTCCTCTTGGCAGCCTTACTTCAATATATTTTTGGACGATAGCTATCATTTATAACTCTGCAGGTTTGTGAAATACAGGGCCCCGGAGCTCCATTCTTCAACTCGCTTTCTTGTGAGCTGGCCGCAACCCCGCAGGATTGCTTCAGGCCCTAGTGTGGTTCCGGCATGGCTCGCTGAGCCTTTGGTTAATTCCTCTTCTTGGTGGGAAATGAGAGTTAAATTCGCCCGTCCAGACACCTCCAGGTAGTCTCTCATTGGTTCTCCCTATTCCTGTTCATTTTCTGCAGAAATTGCAAACTGGGCCAAACAGGAGGTTAAAGGCACTGACTCTCCAAGTGGGGAGAGTGTTAGTAAAGCATCTGGAATGTTGCACCCGAGTATCAGGGGACGAAAACTCGGACACATTTGAACATGTTTCCCGATCACACGGTGGATCATACTCTGGGTTCCACATGCATGTTCTAGCTGAAGGAAGAATCCCTTAAACCTGGAGAGTTGAGACCCATGGAATGGGTACCATGCAATATGAATTCAAAGGGTCTGCATTTGCTTACCGAACCTCACCAATCCTATCACTGCTGCTTTTATGTCGCTGTACACACGCTTGATTCTCTTTCGGAGACATATAAATCCATAGGTTTTAAGATTCTTACTAGTCAGGTATATTCTTAGGCGTTTAATATGGGGTGTTGAGTCCACTTCGTTGAGCAAGCAGTAGCTCTTGTCTATTACATATTTGCCTTATGGTAAGGTATCTCTGCTAATTTCAACCTCTGGATTTATGCAGCACCCCAACTCACCTTTCCCCTTAAGAAAGCATAAGTTGGTTTTCTACATTTGAGACCCTGTTCTGTTTTGTAATTCAGTTCCTGTGTAGCCAAGTTTACATTCCGTGTATTAGTGATACCTTATGATGTTTCTTTTTCTGTGTGACTTATTTCACTTAGAATCATCGTACCTGAATCCACTCATTATGCTGCTACTGGCCTGATGACATAGATTTCATTGCTGAGTGATATTGCATTCTACGTAAGTACCACAACTTCTTTATCCATTTTTCGCTTTCTGCGATATTGAACTTGTACCGTAAACGAGGTTCTTGTAAACAGAGCCATCCCAAACTTTGGGGTGGCTGTGTCTTTTTGATTTTAATTTCGCTAATCTATAGGACCATAAGTGGAAGTGCCCTAGGCTCTGTTGCTTTGTTTTTTAGATGTTTCAGGAAACACCATACACTTCTCCAGAGTGGCTGTTGGCAATTTACATCCCGCCCATCAGCATAACAAGGCTCCCAGTTCTCCATGGCCTGTCCTGCCTTTCTGGATTATACACTTTTTTCAGATGGCCCTTTTGACCGGGGGGCAGTGAGACTTCATTGTAGTGCATATTTCCTTTGCAAGCTTGCTTGGTTGGCCAAAAAGTGCATATGCGTTTTTTCCTGAATATATTCAAGAAAAAACGCATACGTCCTTTTTGGCCAAGTGCATCATTGTGGACGTTCTGCCTCTTTTCCTATGCTTTACATGCAATTCCTGTGTACCTTCTGAAATCGGTTTCCTGCAATTCTGCCCCGCTTTCAAGTCCTCTTGGCAGCCTTACTTCAATATATTTTTGGACAATAGCTGTCATTTATAACTCTGCAGGTTTGTGAATGACAGTACACCTGAGCTCCTTTCTTCAACTTGATTTCTTGTGAGCTGGCCGCAACACTGCAGGATTGCTTCAGGCCCTAGTGTGGTTCCGGCATGGCACGCTGAGCGTTTGGTTAATTCCTCTTCCTGGTGGGAAATGAGAGTTAAATTTGTCCGTCCAGACACCTCCAGCTAGTCTCTCATTGGTTCTCCCTATTCCTGTTCATTTTCCGCAGAAATTGCAAACTGGGCCAAACAGGAGGTTAAAAGCCCTGACTCTCCAAGTAGGGAGAGTGTGAGTAAAGCATCTGGAATGTTGCACCCGAGTACCAGGGGACGAAATCTGAGACACATTTGAACACGTTTCCCTATCACTCAGTGGATTATACTCTGGGTTCCACGTGCATGTTTTAGCTGAAGGAAGAATCCCTTAAACCTGGAGAGTTGAGACCCATGGAATGGGTACAATGCAATATGAATTCAAAGGGTCTGCATTTGCTCACCGAACCTCACCAATCCTATCACTGCTGCGTTTATGCCGCTGTACACACGCTTGATTCTCTTTCGGAGACATATAAATCCATAGGTTTTAAGATTCTTACTAGTCAGGTATATACTTAGGTGTTTAATATGGCGTCTTGAGTCCACTTCGTTGAGCAAGGAATAGCTCTTGTCTATTACATATTTGGCTTATGGAACGGTATCTGTGCCAATTTCAATCTCTGGTTTCATGCAGCACCCCAACTCACCTTTCCCCTTAAGCAATCATAAGTTGGTTTTCTACATTTGAGACCCTATTCTGTTTTGTAATTCAGTTCCTGTGTAGCCAAGTTTACATTCCGTGTATTAGTGATACCTTATGATGTTTCTTTTTCTGTGTGACTTATTTCACATAGAATCATCGTACCTGAATCCACTCATTATGCTGCTACTGGCCTGATGACATAGATTTCATTGCTGAGTGATATTGCGTTGTACGTAAGTACCACAACTTCTTTATCCATTTTTCGCTTTCTGCGATATTGAACTTGTACCGTAAACGAGGTTCTTGTAAACAGAGCCATCCCAAACTTTGGGGTGGCTGTGTCTTTTTGATTTTAATTTCCCTAAGCTATAGGACCATAAGTGGAAGTGCCCTAGGCTCTGTTGCTTTGTTTTTTAGATGTTTCAGGAAACACCATACACTTCTACAGAGTGGCTGTTGGCAATTTACATCGCACCCATCAGCATAACAAGGCTCCCAGTTCTCATTGGCCTGTCCTGCCTCTCTGGATTATACACTTTTTTCAGATGGCCCTTTTGACCGGGGGTAGTGAGACTTCATTGTAGTGCAGATTTCCTTTGCAAGCTTGCTTGGTTGGCCAAATAGGGCGTATGCGTTTTTTCCTGAATATATTCAGGAAAAAACGCATACGCCCTTTTTGACCAAGTGCATCATTGTGGACGTTCTGCCTCTTTTCCTATGCTTTACATGCAATTCCAGTCTACCTCCTGAAATCGGTTTCCTGCAATTCTGCCCTGCTTTCATGTCCTCTTGGCAGCCTTACTTCAATATATTTTTGGACGATAGCTGTCATTTATAACTCTGCAGGTTTGTGAATTACAGTGCCCCTGAGCTCCTTTCTTCAACTCGCTTTCTTGTGAGCTGTCCGCAACACCGCAAGATTGCTTCAGGCCCTAGTGTGGTTTCGGCATGGCTCGCTGAGCCTTTGGTTAATTCCTCTTCCTGGTGGGAAATGAGAGTTAAATTTGTCCGTCCAGACACCTCCAGCTAGTCTCTCATTGGTTTTCCCTATTCCTGTTCATTTTCCGCAGAAGTTGCAAACTGGACCAAACAGGAGGTTAAAAGCCCTGACTCTCCAAGTAGGGAGAGTGTTAGTAAAGCATCTGGAATGTTGCACCGGAGTACCAGGGGACAAAAACTGAGACACATTTGAACACGTTTCCCGATCACACGGTGGATCATACTCTGGGTTCCACATGCATGTTTTAGCTGAAGGAAGAATCCCTTAAACCTGGAGAGTGGAGACCCATGGAATGTGTACCATGCAATATGACTTCAAAGGGTCTGCATTTGCTCACCGAACCTCACCAATCCTATCACTGCTGCTTTTATGTCGCTGTACACACGCTTGATTCTCTTTCGGAGACATATAAATCCATAGGTTTTAAGATTCTTACTAGTCAGGTATATTCTTAGGCGTTTAATATGGGGTGTTGAGTCCACTTCGTTGAGCAAGGAGTAGCTCTTGTCTATTACATATTGGGCTTATGGAATGGTATCTGTGCTAATTTCAATCTCTGGTTTTATGCAGCACCCCAACTCACCATTCCCCTTAAGCAAGCATAAGTTGGTTTTCTACATTTGAGACCCTGTTCTGTTTTGTAATTCAGTTCCTGTGTAGCCAAGTTTACATTCCGTGTATTAGTGATACCTTATGATGTTTCTTTTTCTGTGTGACTTATTTCACTTAGAAACATCGTACGTGAATCCACTCATTATGCTGCTACTGGCCTGATGACATAGATTTCATTGCTGAGTGATATTGCATTCTACGTAAGTACCACAACTTCTTTATCCATTTTTCGCTTTCTGCGATATTGAACTTGTACCGTAAACGAGGTTCTTGTAAATAGAGCCATCCCAAACTTTGGGGTGGCTCTGTCTTTTTGATTTTAATTTCGCTAATCTATAGGACCATAAGTGGAAGTGTCCTAGGCTCTGTTGCTTTGTTTTTTAGATGTTTCAGGAAACACCATAAACTTCTCCAGAGTGGCTGTTGGCAATTTACATCCCGCCCATCAGCATAACAAGGCTCCCAGTTCTCCATGGCCTGTCCTGCCTTTCTGGATTATACACTTTTTTCAGATGGCCCTTTTGACCGGGGGGCAGTGAGACTTCATTGTAGTGCATATTTCCTTTGCAAGCTTGCTTGGTTGGCCAAAAAGTGCATATGCGTTTTTTCCTGAATATATTCAAGAAAAAACGCATACGTCCTTTTTGGCCAAGTGCATCATTGTGGACGTTCTGCCTCTTTTCCTATGCTTTACATGCAATTCCTGTGTACCTTCTGAAATCGGTTTCCTGCAATTCTGCCCCGCTTTCAAGTCCTCTTGGCAGCCTTACTTCAATATATTTTTGGACGATAGCTGTCATTTATAACTCTGCAGGTTTGTGAATGACAGTACACCTGAGCTCCTTTCTTCAACTTGATTTCTTGTGAGCTGGCCGCAACACTGCAGGATTGCTTCAGGCCCTAGTGTGGTTCCGGCATGGCACGCTGAGCGTTTGGTTAATTCCTCTTCCTGGTGGGAAATGAGAGTTAAATTTGTCCGTCCAGACACCTCCAGCTAGTCTCTCATTGGTTCTCCCTATTCCTGTTCATTTTCCGCAGAAATTGCAAACTGGGCCAAACAGGAGGTTAAAAGCCCTGACTCTCCAAGTAGGGAGAGTGTGAGTAAAGCATCTGGAATGTTGCACCCGAGTACCAGGGGACGAAATCTGAGACACATTTGAACACGTTTCCCTATCACTCAGTGGATTATACTCTGGGTTCCACGTGCATGTTTTAGCTGAAGGAAGAATCCCTTAAACCTGGAGAGTTGAGACCCATGGAATGGGTACAATGCAATATGAATTCAAAGGGTCTGCATTTGCTCACCGAACCTCACCAATCCTATCACTGCTGCGTTTATGCCGCTGTACACACGCTTGATTCTCTTTCGGAGACATATAAATCCATAGGTTTTAAGATTCTTACTAGTCAGGTATATACTTAGGTGTTTAATATGGCGTCTTGAGTCCACTTCGTTGAGCAAGGAATAGCTCTTGTCTATTACATATTTGGCTTATGGAACGGTATCTGTGCCAATTTCAATCTCTGGTTTCATGCAGCACCCCAACTCACCTTTCCCCTTAAGCAATCATAAGTTGGTTTTCTACATTTGAGACCCTATTCTGTTTTGTAATTCAGTTCCTGTGTAGCCAAGTTTACATTCCGTGTATTAGTGATACCTTATGATGTTTCTTTTTCTGTGTGACTTATTTCACTTAGAATCATCGTACCTGAATCCACTCATTATGCTGCTACTGGCCTGATGACATAGATTTCATTGCTGAGTGATATTGCGTTGTACGTAAGTACCACAACTTCTTTATCCATTTTTCGCTTTCTGCGATATTGAACTTGTACCGTAAACGAGGTTCTTGTAAACAGAGCCATCCCAAACTTTGGGGTGGCTGTGTCTTTTTGATTTTAATTTCCCTAAGCTATAGGACCATAAGTGGAAGTGCCCTAGGCTCTGTTGCTTTGTTTTTTAGATGTTTCAGGAAACACCATACACTTCTACAGAGTGGCTGTTGGCAATTTACATCGCACCCATCAGCATAACAAGGCTCCCAGTTCTCATTGGCCTGTCCTGCCTCTCTGGATTATACACTTTTTTCAGATGGCCCTTTTGACCGGGGGTAGTGAGACTTCATTGTAGTGCAGATTTCCTTTGCAAGCTTGCTTGGTTGGCCAAATAGGGCGTATGCGTTTTTTCCTGAATATATTCAGGAAAAAACGCATACGCCCTTTTTGACCAAGTGCATCATTGTGGACGTTCTGCCTCTTTTCCTATGCTTTACATGCAATTCCAGTCTACCTCCTGAAATCGGTTTCCTGCAATTCTGCCCTGCTTTCATGTCCTCTTGGCAGCCTTACTTCAATATATTTTTGGACGATAGCTGTCATTTATAACTCTGCAGGTTTGTGAATTACAGTGCCCCTGAGCTCCTTTCTTCAACTCGCTTTCTTGTGAGCTGTCCGCAACACCGCAAGATTGCTTCAGGCCCTAGTGTGGTTTCGGCATGGCTCGCTGAGCCTTTGGTTAATTCCTCTTCCTGGTGGGAAATGAGAGTTAAATTTGTCCGTCCAGACACCTCCAGCTAGTCTCTCATTGGTTTTCCCTATTCCTGTTCATTTTCCGCAGAAGTTGCAAACTGGACCAAACAGGAGGTTAAAAGCCCTGACTCTCCAAGTAGGGAGAGTGTTAGTAAAGCATCTGGAATGTTGCACCGGAGTACCAGGGGACAAAAACTGAGACACATTTGAACACGTTTCCCGATCACACGGTGGATCATACTCTGGGTTCCACATGCATGTTTTAGCTGAAGGAAGAATCCCTTAAACCTGGAGAGTGGAGACCCATGGAATGTGTACCATGCAATATGACTTCAAAGGGTCTGCATTTGCTCACCGAACCTCACCAATCCTATCACTGCTGCTTTTATGTCGCTGTACACACGCTTGATTCTCTTTCGGAGACATATAAATCCATAGGTTTTAAGATTCTTACTAGTCAGGTATATTCTTAGGCGTTTAATATGGGGTGTTGAGTCCACTTCGTTGAGCAAGGAGTAGCTCTTGTCTATTACATATTGGGCTTATGGAATGGTATCTGTGCTAATTTCAATCTCTGGTTTTATGCAGCACCCCAACTCACCATTCCCCTTAAGCAAGCATAAGTTGGTTTTCTACATTTGAGACCCTGTTCTGTTTTGTAATTCAGTTCCTGTGTAGCCAAGTTTACATTCCGTGTATTAGTGATACCTTATGATGTTTCTTTTTCTGTGTGACTTATTTCACTTAGAAACATCGTACGTGAATCCACTCATTATGCTGCTACTGGCCTGATGACATAGATTTCATTGCTGAGTGATATTGCATTCTACGTAAGTACCACAACTTCTTTATCCATTTTTCGCTTTCTGCGATATTGAACTTGTACCGTAAACGAGGTTCTTGTAAATAGAGCCATCCCAAACTTTGGGGTGGCTCTGTCTTTTTGATTTTAATTTCGCTAATCTATAGGACCATAAGTGGAAGTGCCCTAGGCTCTGTTGCTTTGTTTTTTAGATGTTTCAGGAAACACCATAAACTTCTCCAGAGTGGCTGTTGGCAATTTACATCCCGCCCATCAGCATAACAAGGCTCCCAGTTCTCCATGGCCTGTCCTGCCTTTCTGGATTTTACACTTTTTTCAGATGGCCCTTTTGACCAGGGGGCAATGAGACTTCATTGTAGTGCAGATTTCCTTTGCAATCTTGCTTGGTTGGCCAAAGAGGGCATATGTGTTTTTTCCTGAATATATTCAAGAAAAAACACATACGCCCTTTTTGGCCAAGTGCATCAGTGTGGATCTTCTGCCTCTTTTCCTATGCTTTACATGCAATGCCAGTCTACCTCCAGAAATCGGTTTCCTGCAATTCTGCCCCGCTTTCAAGTCCTCTTGGCAGCCTTACTTCAATATATTTTTGGACGATAGCTGTCATTTATAACTCTGCAGGTTTGTGAATGACAGTGCCCCTGAGCTCCTTTCTTCAACTTGCTTTCTTGTGAGCTGGCCGCAACACTGCAGGATTGCTTCTGGCCCTAGTGTGGTTCCGGCATGGCACGCTGAGCCTTTGGTTAATTCCTCTTAGTGGTGGGAAATGAGAGTTAAATTTGCCCGTCCAGACACCTCCAGCTAGTCTCTCATTGGTTTTCCCTATTCCTGTTCATTTTCCGCAGAAATTGCAATCTGGGCCAAACAGGAAGTTAAAGGCACTGACTCTCCAAGTGGGGAGAGTGTTAGTAAAGCGTCTGGAATGTTGCACCTGAGTACCAGGGGACGAAAACTGAGACACATTTGAACACGTTTCCCGATCACACGGTGGATCATACTCTGGGTTCCATATGCATGTTTTATCTGAAGGACGAATCCCTTAAACCTGGAGAGTTGAGACCCTTGGAATGGGTACCATGCAATATGACTTCAAAGGGTCTGCATTTGCTCACCGAACCTCACCAATCCTATCACTGCTGCGTTTATGCCGCTGTACACATGCTTGATTCTCCTTCGGAGACATATAAATCCATAGGTTTTAAGATTCTTACTAGTCAGGTATATTCTTAGGCGTTTAATATGGCGTCTTGAGTCCACTTCGTTGAGCAAGGAGTAGCTCTTGTCTATTACATATTTGGCTTATGGAACGGTATCTGTGCCAATTTCAATCTCTGGTTTCATGCAGCACCCCAACTCACCTTTCCCCTTAAGCAAGCGTAAGTTGGTTTTCTACATTTGAGACCCTGTTCTGTTTTGTAATTCAGTTCCTGTGTAGCCAAGTTTACATTCCGTGTATTAGTGATACCTTATGATGTTTCTTGTTCTGTGTGACTTATTTCACTTAGAAACATCGTACCTGAATCCACTCATTATGCTGCTACTGGCCTGATGACATAGATTTCATTGCTGAGTGATATTGCATTCTACGTAAGTACCACAACTTCTTTATCCATTTTTCGCTTTCTGCGATATTGAACTTGTACCGTAAACGAGGTTCTTGTAAATAGAGCCATCCCAAACTTTGGGGTGGCTCTGTCTTTTTGATTTTAATTTCGCTAATCTATAGGACCATAAGTGGAAGTGCCCTAGGCTCTGTTGCTTTGTTTTTTAGATGTTTCAGGAAACACCATAAACTTCTCCAGAGTGGCTGTTGGCAATTTACATCCCGCCCATCAGCATAACAAGGCTCCCAGTTCTCCATGGCCTGTCCTGCCTTTCTGGATTTTACACTTTTTTCAGATGGCCCTTTTGACCGGGGGGCAGTGAGACTTCATTGTAGTGCAGATTTCCTTTGCAATCTTGCTTGGTTGGCCAAAGAGGGCATATGTGTTTTTTCCTGAATATATTCAAGAAAAAACACATACGCCCTTTTTGGCCAAGTGCATCAGTGTGGATCTTCTGCCTCTTTTCCTATGCTTTACATGCAATGCCAGTCTACCTCCTGAAATCGGTTTCCTGCAATTCTGCCCCGCTTTCAAGTCCTCTTGGCAGCCTTACTTCAATATATTTTTGGACGATAGCTGTCATTTATAACTCTGCAGGTTTGTGAATGACAGTGCCCCTGAGCTCCTTTCTTCAACTTGCTTTCTTGTGAGCTGGCCGCAACACTGCAGGATTGCTTCTGGCCCTAGTGTGGTTCCGGCATGGCACGCTGAGCCTTTGGTTAATTCCTCTTCCTGGTGGGAAATGAGAGTTAAATTTGCCCGTCCAGACACCTCCAGCTAGTCTCTCATTGGTTTTCCCTATTCCTGTTCATTTTCCGCAGAAATTGCAATCTGGGCCAAACAGGAAGTTAAAGGCACTGACTCTCCAAGTGGGGAGAGTGTTAGTAAAGCGTCTGGAATGTTGCACCTGAGTACCAGGGGACGAAAACTGAGACACATTTGAACACGTTTCCCGATCACACGGTGGATCATACTCTGGGTTCCATATGCATGTTTTATCTGAAGGACGAATCCCTTAAACCTGGAGAGTTGAGACCCATGGAATGGGTACCATGCAATATGACTTCAAAGGGTCTGCATTTGCTCACCGAACCTCACCAATCCTATCACTGCTGCGTTTATGCTGCTGTACACATGCTTGATTCTCTTTCGGAGACATATAAATCCATAGGTTTTAAGATTCTTACTAGTCAGGTATATTCTTAGGCGTTTAATATGGCGTCTTGAGTCCACTTCGTTGAGCAAGGAGTAGCTCTTGTCTATTACATATTTGGCTTATGGAACGGTATCTGTGCCAATTTCAATCTCTGGTTTCATGCAGCACCCCAACTCACCTTTCCCCTTAAGCAAGCGTAAGTTGGTTTTCTACATTTGAGTCCCTGTTCTGTTTTGTAATTCAGTTCCTGTGTAGCCAAGTTTACATTCCGTGTATTAGTGATACCTTATGATGTTTAATTTTCTGTGTGACTTATTTCACTTAGAATCATCGTACCTGAATCCACTCATTATGCTGCTACTGGCCTGATGACATAGATTTCAATCCTGAGTGATATTGCATTGTACGTAAGTACCACAACTTCTTTATCCATTTTCAATTTCTGCGATATTGAACTTGTACCGTAAACGAGGTTCTTGTAAACAGAGCCGTCCCAAACTTTGGGGTGGCTGTGTCTTTTTGATTTTAATTTCCCTAAGCTATTGGCCCATAAGTGGAAGTGCCCTAGGCTCTGTTGTTTTGTTTTTTAGATGTTTCAGGAAACACCATACACTTCTCCAGAGTGGCTCTTGGCAATTTACATCCCGCCCATCAGCATAAGAAGGCTCCCAGTTCTCCATGGCCTGTCCTCCCTTTCTGGATTTTACAGTTTTTTCAGATGGCCCTTTTGACCGGGGGGCAGTGAGACTTCATTGTAGTGCAGATTTACTTTGCAAGCTTGCTTGGTTGGCCAAAAAGGGCGTATACGTTTTTTCCTGAATATATTCAGGAAAAAACGCATACGCCCTTTTTGGCCAAGTGCATCATTGTGGACGTTCTGCCTCTTTTCCTATGCTTTACATGCAATTCCAGTCTACCTCCTGAAATCGGTTTCCTGCAATTCTGCCTCGCTTTCAAGTCCTCTTGGCAGCCTTACTTCAATATATTTTTGGACGATAGCTGCCATTTATAACTCTGCAGGTTTGTGAATTACAGGGCCCCTGAGCTCCATTCTTCAACTCGCTTTCTTGTGAGCTGGCCGCAACACCGCAGGATTGCTTCAGGCCCTAGTGTGGTTCCGGCATGGCTCGCTGAGCCTTTGGTTAATTCCTCTTCTTGGTGGGAAATGAGAGTTAAATTCGCCCGTCCAGACACCTCCAGCTAGTCTCTCATTGGTTCTCCCTATTCTGTTCATTTTCCGCCGAAATTGCAAACTGGGCCAAACAGGAGGTTAAAGGCACTGACTCTCCAAGTGGGGAGAGTGTTAGTAAAGCGTCTGGAATGTTGCACCCGAGTATCAGGGGACGAAAACTCAGACACATTTGAACATGTTTCCCGATCACACGGTGGATCATACTCTGGGTTCCACATGCATGTTCTAGCTAAAGGAAGAATCCCTTAAACCTGGAGAGTTGAGAACCATGGAATGGGTACCATGCAATATGAATTCAAAGGGTCTGCATTTGTTCACCGAACCTCACCAATTCTATCACTGCTGCTTTTATGTCGCTGTACACACGCTGGATTCTCTTTCGGAGACATATAAATCCATAGGTTTTAAGATTCTTACTAGTCAGGTATATTCTTAGGCGTTTAATATGGGGTGTTGAGTCCACTTCGTTGAGCACGCAGTAGCTCTTGTCTATTACATATTTGGCTTATGGAAAGGTATCTGTGCTAATTTCAACCTCTGGTTTTATGCAGCACCCCAACTCACCTTTCCCCTTAAGCAAGCATAAGTTGGTTTTCTACATTTGAGACCCTATTCTGTTTTGTAATTCAGTTCCTGTGTAGCCAAGTTTACATTCCGTGTATTAGTGATACCTTATGATGTTAATTTTTCTGTGTTACTTCTTTCACTTAAAATTATCATACCTGAATCCACTCATTATGCTGCTACTGGCCTGATGACATAGATTTCATTGCTGAGTGATATTGCGTTGTACGTAAGTACCACAACTTCTTTATCCATTTTTCGCTTTCTGCGATATTGAACTTGTACCGTAAACGAGGTTCTTGTAAACAGAGCCGTCCCAAACTTTGGGGTGGCTGTGTCTTTTTGATTTTAATTTCCCTAAGCTATAGGACCATAAGTGGAAGTGCCCTAGGCTCTGTTGCTTTGTTTTTTAGATGTTTCAGGAAACACCATACACTTCTCCAGAGTGGCTGTTTGCAATTTACATCCGGCCCAGCAGCATAACAAGGCTCCCAGTTCTCCATGGCCTGTCCTGCCTTTCTGGATTTTACACTTTTTTCAGATGGCCCTTTTGACCGGGGGGCAGTGAGACTTCATTGTAGTGCAGATTTCCTTTGCAAGCTTGCTTGGTTGGCCAAAAAGGGCGTATGCGTTTTTTCCTGAATATATTCAGGAAAAAACGCATACGCCCTTTTTGGCCAAGTGCATCATTGTGGACGTTCTGCCTGTTTTCCTATGCTTTACATGCAATTCCACTCTACCTCCTGAAATCGGTTTCCTGCAATTCTGCCCCGCTTTCAAGTCCTCTTGGCAGCCTTACTTCAATATATTTTTGGATGATAGCTGTCATTTATAACTCTGCAGGTTTGTGAATTACAGGGCCCCTGAGCTCCTTTCTTCAACTCGCTTTCTTGTGAGCTGGCCGCAACACCGCTGGATTGCTTCAGGCCCTAGTGTGGTTCCGGCATGGCACGCGGAGCCTTTGGTTAATTCCTCTTCCTGGTGGGAAATGAGAGTTAAATATGCCCGTCCAGACACCTCCAGCTAGTCTCTCATTGGTTCTCCCTATTCCTGTTCATTTTCCGCAGAAATTGCAAACTGGGCCAAACAGGAGGTTAAAGGCACTGACTCTCCAAGTGGGGAGAGTGTTAGTAAAGCGTCTGGAATGTTGCACCCGAGTACCAGGGGACGAAAACTGAGACACATTTGAACAAGTTTCCCGATCACACGGTAGATCATACTCTGGGTTCCACATGCATGTTTTAGCTGAAGGAAGAATCCCTTAAACCTGGAGAGTTGAGACCCATTGAATGGGTACCATGCAATATGACTTCAAAGGGTCTGCATTTGCTCACCGAACCTCACCAATCCTATCACTGCTGCATTTATGCCGCTGTACACACGCTTGATTCTCTTTCGGAGACATATAAATCCATAGGTTTTAAGATTCTTACTAGTCAGGTATATTCTTAGTTGTTTAAGATGGGGTGTTGAGTTCACTTCGTTGAGCAAGGAGTAGCTCTTGTCTATTACATATTTGGCTTATGGAAAGGTATCTGTGCTAATTTCAACCTCTGGTTTTTTGCAGCACCCCAACTCACCTTTCCCCTTAAGCAAGCATAAGTTGGTTTTCTACATTTGAGACCCTATTCTGTTTTGTAATTCAGTTCCTGTGTAGCCAAGTTTACATTCCGTGTATTAGTGATACCTTATGATGTTTCTTTTTCTGTGTTACTTCTTTCACTTAGAATCATCGTACCTGAATCCACTCATTATGCTGCTACTGGCCTGATGACATAGATTTCATTGCTGAGTGATATTGCGTTGTACGTAAGTAGCACAACTTCTTTATCCATTTTTCGCTTTCTGCGATATTGAACTTGTACCGTAAACGAGGTTCTTGTAAACAGAGCCGTCCCAAACTTTGGGGTGGCTGTGTCTTTTTGATTTTAATTTCCCTAAGCTATACGACCATAAGTGGAAGTGCCCTAGGCTCTGTTGCTTTGTTTTTTAGATGTTTCAGGAAACACCATACACTTCTCCAGAGTGGCTGTTGGCAATTTACATCGCACCCATCAGCATAACAAGGCTCCCAGTTCTCCATGGCCTGTCCTGCCTTTCTGGATTATACACTTTTTTCAGATGGCCCTTTTGACCGGGGGGCAGTGAGACTTCATTGTAGTGCAGATTTCCTTTGCAAGGTTGCTTGGTTGGCCAAAAAGGGCATATGCGTTTTTTCCTGAATATATTCAGGAAAAAACGCATACGCCCTTTTTGGCCAAGTGCATCATTGTGGACCTTCTGCCTCTTTTCCTATGCTTTACATGCAATTCCAGTCTACCTCCTGAAATCGGTTTCCTGCAATTCTGCCTCGCTTTCAAGTCCTCTTGGCAGGCTTACTTCAATATGTTTTTGGACGATAGCTGTCATTTATAACTCTGCAGGTTTGTGAATTACAGGGCCCCGGAGCTCCTTTCTTCAACTCGCTTTCTTGTGAGCTGGCAGCAACACCGCAGGATTGCTTCAGGCCCTAGTGTGGTTCCAGCATGGCACGCTGAGCCTTTGGTTAATTCCTCTTCCTGGTGGGAAATGAGAGTTAAATTTGCCCGTCCAGACACCTCCAGCTAGTCTCTCATTGGTTCTCCCTATTCCTGTTCATTTTCCGCAGAAATTGCAAACTGGGCCAAACAGGAGTTTAAAGGCACTGACTCTCCAAGAGGGGAGAGTGTTAGTAAAGCATCTGGAATGTTGCACCCGAGTACCAGGGGACGAAAACTGAGACACATTTGAACACGTTTCTCGATCACATGGTGGATCATACTCTGGGTTCCACATGCATGTTTTAGCTGAAGGAAGAATCCCTTAAACCTGGAGAGTTGAGACCCTTGGAATGGGTACCATGCAATATGAATTCAAAGGGTCTGCATTTGCTCACCGAACCTCACCAATTCTATCACTGCTGCTTTTATGTCGCTGTACACACGCTGGATTCTCTTTCGGAGACATATAAATCCATAGGTTTTAAGATTCTTACTAGTCAGGTATATTCTTAGGCGTTTAATATGGGGTGTTGAGTCCACTTCGTTGAGCAAGCAGTAGCTCTTGTCTATTACATATTTGGCTTATGGAAAGTTATCTGTGCTAATTTCAACCTCTGGTTTTATGCAGCACCCCAACTCACCTTTCCCCTTAAGCAAGCATAAGTTGGTTTTCTACATTTGAGACCCTATTCTGTTTTGTAATTCAGTTCCTGTGTAGCCAAGTTTACATTCCGTGTATTAGTGATACCTTATGATGTTAATTTTTCTGTGTTACTTCTTTCACTTAAAATTATCGTACCTGAATCCACTCATTATGCTGCTACTGGCCTGATGACATAGATTTCATTGCTGAGTGATATTGCGTTGTACGTAAGTACCACAACTTCTTTATCCATTTTTCGCTTTCTGCGATATTGAACTTGTACCGTAAACGAGGTTCTTGTAAACAGAGCCGTCCAAAACTTTGGGGTGGCTGTGTCTTTTTGATTTTAATTTCCCTAAGCTATAGGACCATAAGTGGAAGTGCCCTAGGCTCTGTTGCTTTGTTTTTTAGATGTTTCAGGAAACACCATACACTTCTCCAGAGTGGCTGTTTGCAATTTACATCCGGCCCAGCAGCATAAAAAGGCTCCCAGTTCTCCATGGCCTGTCCTGCCTTTCTGGATTTTACACTTTTTTCAGATGGCCCTTTTGACCGGGGGGCAGTGAGACTTCATTGTAGTGCAGATTTCTTTTGCAAGCTTGCTTGGTTGGCCAAAAAGGGCGTATGCGTTTATTCCTGAATATATTCAGGAAAAAACGCATACGCCCTTTTTGGCCAAGTGCATCATTGTGGACGTTCTGCCTCTTTTCCTATGCTTTACATGCAATTCCAGTCTACCTCCTGAAATCGGTTTCCTGCAATTCTGCCTCGCTTTCAAGTCCTCTTGGCAGGCTTACTTCAATATATTTTTGGACGATAGCTGTCATTTATAACTCTGCAGGTTTGTGAATTACAGGGCCCGGGAGCTCCTTTCTTCAACTCGCTTTCTTGTGAGCTGGCCGCAACACCGCAGGATTGCTTCAGGCCCTAGTGTGGTTCCGGCGTGGCACGCTGAGCCTTTGGTTAATTCCTCTTCTTGGTGGGAAATGAGAGTTAAGTTCGCCCGTCCAGACACCTCCAGCTAGTCTCTCATTGGTTCTCCCTATTCCTGTTCATTTTCCGCAGAAATTGCAAACTGGGCCAAACAGGAGTTTAAAGGCACTGACTCTCCAAGTGGGGAGAGTGTTAGTAAAGTGTCTGGAATGTTGCACCCGAGTACCAGGCGATGAAACCTGAGACACATTTGAACACGTTTCCCGGTCACACGGTGGATCATACTCTAGGTTCCACATGCATGTTTTAGCTGAAGGAAGAATCCCTTAAATCTGGAGAGTTGAGACCCATGGATTGGGTACCATGCAATATGACTTCAAAGGGTCTGCATTTGCTCACCGAACCTCACCAATCCTATCACTGCTGCATTTATGCCGCTGTACACACACTTGAATCTCTTTCAGAGACATATAAATCCATAGGTTTTAAGATTCTTACTAGTCAGGTATATTCTTAGGCGTTTAATATGGGGTGTTGAGTCCACTTCGTTGAGCAAGGAGTAGGTCTTGACTATTACATATTTGGCTTATGGAACGGTATCTGTGCTAATTTCAATCTCTGGTTTTATGCAGCACCCCAACTCACCATTCCCCTTAAGCAAGCATAAGTTGGTTTTCTACATTTGAGACCCTGTTCTATTTTGTAATTCAGTTCCTGTGTAGCCAAGTTTACATACCGTGTATTAGTGAAACCTTATGATGTTTCTTTTTCTGTGTGACTTATTTCACTTAGAATCATCGTACCTGAATCCACTCATTATGCTGCTACTGGCCTGATGACATAGATTTCATTGCTGAGTGATATTGCATTGTACGTAAGTACCACAACTTCTTTATCCATTTTTCGCTTTCTGCGATATTGAACTTGTACCGTATACGAGGTTCTTGTAAACAGAGCCGTACCAAATTTTGGGGTGGCTGTGTCTTTTTGATTTCAATTTCCCTAAGCTATAGGACCATAAGTGGAAGTGCCCTAGGCTCTGTTGCTTTGTTTTTTAGATGTTTCAGGAAACACCATACACTTCTCCAGAGTGGCTGTTGGCAATTTACATCCCGCCCAGCAGCATAACAAGGCTCCCAATTCTCCATGGCCTGTCCTGCCTTTCTGGATTTTACACTTTTTTCAGATGGCCCTTTTGACCGGGGGGCAGTGAGACTTCATTGTAGTGCAGATTTCCTTTGCAAGCTTGCTTGGTTGGCCAAAAAGGGCGTATGTGTTTTTTCCTGAATATATTCAGGAAAAAACGCATACGCCCTTTTTGGCCAAGTGCATCATTGTGGACGTTCTGCCTCTTTTCCTATGCTTTACATGCAATTCCAGTCTACCTCCTGAAATCGGTTTCCTGCAATTCTGCCCCGCTTTCAAGTCCTCTTGGCATCCTTACTTCAATATATTTTTGGATGATAGCTGTCATTTATAACTCTGCAGGTTTGTGAATTACAGGGCCCCTGAGCTCCTTTCTTCAACTCGCTTTCTTGTGAGCTGGCCGCAACACCGCAGGATTGCTTCAGGCCCTAGTGTGGTTCCGGCATGGCACACTGAGCCTTTGGTTAATTCCTCTTCCTGGTGGGAAATGAGAGTTAAATTTGCCCGTCCAGACACCTCCAGCTAGTCTCTCATTGGTTCTCCCTATTCCTGTTTATTTTCCACAGAAATTGCAAACTGGGACAAACAGGAGGTTAAAGGCACTGACTCTCCAAGTGGGGAGAGTGTTAGTAAAGCGTGTGGAATGTTGCACCCGAGTACCAGGGGACGAAAACTGAGACACATTTGAACACGTTTCCCGATCACACGGTGGATCATACTCTAGGTTCCACATGCATGTTTTAGCTGAAGGAAGAATCCCTTAAACCTGGAGAGTTGAGACCCATGGAATGGGTACCATGCAATATGACTTCAAAGGGTCTGCATTTGCTCACCGAACCTCACCAATCCTATCACTGCTGCATTTATGCCGCTGTACACGCGCTTGATTCTCTTTCAGAGACATATAAATCCATAGGTTTTAAGATTCTTACTAGTCAGGTATATTCTTAGGCGTTTAATATGGGGTGTTGAGTCCACTTCGTTGAGCAAGGAGTAGCTCTTGTCTATTACATATTTGGCTTATGGAACGGTATCTGTGCTAATTTCAATCTCTGGTTTTATGCAGCACCCCAACTCACCATTCCCCTTAAGCAAGCATAAGTTGGTTTTCTACATTTGAGACCCTGTTCTGTTTTGTAATTCAGTTCCTGTGTAGCCAAGTTTACATTCCGTGTATTAGTGATACCTTATGATGTTTCTTTTTCTGTGTGACTTATTTCACTTAGAATCATCGTACCTGAATCCACTCATTATGCTGCTACTGGCCTGATGACATAGATTTCATTGCTGAGTGATATTGCATTGTACGTAAGTACCACAACTTCTTTATCCATTTTTCGCTTTCTGCGATATTGAACTTGTACCGTATACGAGGTTCTTGTAAACAGAGCCGTCCCAAACTTTGGGGTGGCTGTGTCTTTTTGATTTTAATTTCCCTAAGCTATAGGACCATAAGTGGAAGTGCCCTAGGCTCTGTTGCTTTGTTTTTTAGATGTTTCAGGAAACACCATACACTTCTCCAGAGTGGCTGTTGGCAATTTACATCCCGCCCATCAGAATAAGAAGGCTCCCAGTTCTCCATGGCCTGTCCTGCCTTTCTGGATTTTACACTTTTTTCAGATGGCCCTTTTGACCGGGGGGCAGTGAGACTTCATTGTAGTGCAGATTTCCTTTGCAAGCTTGCTTGGTTGGCCAAAAAGGGCGTATGCGTTTTTTCCTGAATATATTCAGGAAAAAACGCATACGCCCTTTTTGGCCAAGTGCATCATTGTGGACGTTCTGCCTCTTTTCCTATGCTTTACATGCAATTCCAGTCTACCTCCTGAAATCGGTTTCCTGCAATTCTGCCTCGCTTTCAAGTCCTCTTGGCAGGCTTACTTCAATATATTTTTGGACGATTGCTGTCATTTATAACTCTGCAGGTTTGTGAATTACAGGACCCCGGAGCTCCTTTCTTCAACTCGCTTTCTTGTGAGCTGGCCGCAACACCGCAGGATTGCTTCAGGCCCTAGTGTGGTTCCGGCATGACACGCTGAGCCTTTGGTTAATTCCTCTTCCTAGTGGGAAATGAGAGTTAAATTTGCCCGTCCAGACACCTCCAGCTAATCTCTCATTGGTTCTCCCTATTCCTGTTCATTTTCCGCAGAAATTGCAAACTGGGCCAAACAGGAGTTTAAAGACACTGACTCTCCAAGTGGGGAGAGTGTTAGTAAAGCGTCTGGAATGTTGCACCCGAGTACCAGGGGATGAAAACTGAGACACATTTGAACACGTTTCCCGATCACACGGTGGATCATACTCTAGGTTCCACATGCATGTTTTAGCTGAAGGAAGAATCCCTTAAACCTGGAGATTTGAGACCCATGGAATGGGTACCATGCAATATGACTTCAAAGGGTCTGCATTTGCTCACCGAACCTCACCAATCCTATCACTGCTGCATTTACGCCGCTGTACACACGCTTGATTCTCTTTCGGAGACATATAAACCCATAGGTTTTAAGATTCTTACTAGTCAGGTATATTCTTAGGCGTTTAATATGGGGTGTTGAGTCCACTTCGTTGAGCAAGGAGTAGCTCTTGTCTATTACATATTTGGCTTATGGAACGGTATCTGTGCTAATTTCAATCTCTGGTTTTATGCAGCACCCCAAATCACCATTCCCCTTAAGCAAGCATAAGTTGGTTTTCTACATTTGAGACCCTGTTCTGTTTTGTAATACAGTTCCTGTGTAGCCAAGTTTACATTCCGTGTATTAGTGATACCTTATGATGTTTCCTTTTCTGTGTGACTTATTTCACTTAGAATCATCGTACCTGAATCCACTCATTATGCTGCTACTGGCCTGATGACATAGATTTCATTGCTGAGTGATATTGCATTGTACGTAAGTACCACAACTTCTTTATCCATTTTTCGCTTTCTGCGATATTGAACTTGTACCGTATACGAGGTTCTTGTAAACAGAGCCGTCCCAAACTTTGGGGTGGCTGTGTCTTTTTGATTTTAATTTCCCTAAGCTATAGGACCATAAGTGGAAGTGCCCTAGGCTCTGTTGCTTTGTTTGTTAGATGTTTCAGGAAACACCATACACTTCTCCAGAGTGGCTGTTGGCAATTTACATCCCGCCCATCAGCATAAGAAGGCTCCCAGTTCTCCATGGCCTGTCCTCCCTTTCTGGATTTTACACTTTTTTCAGATGGCCCTTTTGACTGGGGGGCAGTGAGACTTCATTGTAGTGCAGATTTCTTTGCAAGCTTGCTTGGTTGGCCAAAAAGGGCGTATGCGTTTTTTCCTGAATATATTCAGGAAAAAACGCATACACCCTTTTTGGCCAAGTGCATCATTGTGGACGTTCTGCCTCTTTTCCTATGCTTTACATGCAATTCCAGTCTACCTCCTGAAATCGGTTTCCTGCAATTCTGCCTCGCTTTCAAGTCCTCTTGGCAGGCTTACTTCAATATATTTTTGGATGATAGCTGTCATTTATAACTCTGCAGGTTTGCGAATTACAGGGCCCCGGAGCTCCTTTCTTCAACTTGCTTTCTTGTGAGCTGGCCGCAACACCGCAGGATTGCTTCAGGCCCTAGTGTGGTTCCGGCATGGCACGCTGAGCCTTTGGTTAATTCCTCTTCCTGGTGGGAAATGAGAGTTAAATTTGCCCGTCCAGACACCTCCAGCTAGTCTCTCATTGGTTCTCCCTATTCCTGTTCATTTTCCGCAGAAATTGCAAACTGGGCCAAACAGGAGTTTAAAGGCACTGACTCTCCAAGTGGGGAGAGTGTTAGTAAAGCGTCTGGAATGTTGCACCCGAGTACCAGGCGATGAAACCTGAGACACATTTGAACACGTTTCCCGATCACACGGTGGATCATACTCTAGGTTCCACATGCATGTTTTAGCTGAAGGAAGAATCCCTTAAACCTGGAGAGTTGAGACCCATGGATTGGGTACCATGCAATATGACTTCAAAGGGTCTGCATTTGCTCACCGAACCTCACCAATCCTATCACTGCTGCATTTATGCCGCTGTACACACGCTTGAATCTCTTTCAGAGACATATAAATCCATAGGTTTTAAGATTCTTACTAGTCAGGTATATTCTTAGGCGTTTAATATGGGGTGTTGAGTCCACTTCGTTGAGCAAGGAGTAGGTCTTGACTATTACATATTTGGCTTATGGAACGGTATCTGTGCTAATTTCAATCTCTGGTTTTATGCAGCACCCCTACTCACCATTCCCCTTAAGCAAGCATAAGTTGGTTTTCTACATTTGAGACCCTGTTCTGTTTTGTAATTCAGTTCCTGTGTAGCCAAGTTTACATACCGTGTATTAGTGAAACCTTACGATGTTTCTTTTTCTGTGTGACTTATTTCACTTAGAATCATCGTACCTGAATCCACTCATTATGCTGCTACTGGCCTGATGACATAGATTTCATTGCTGAGTGATATTGCATTGTACGTAAGTACCACAACTTCTTTATCCATTTTTCGCTTTCTGCGATATTGAACTTGTACCGTATACGAGGTTCTTGTAAACAGAGCCGTACGAAACTTTGGGGTGGCTGTGTCTTTTTGATTTCAATTTCCCTAAGCTATAGGACCATAAGTGGAAGTGCCCTAGGCTCTGTTGCTTTGTTTTTTAGATGTTTCAGGAAACACCATACACTTCTCCAGAGTGGCTGTTGGCAATTTACATCCCGCCCAGCAGCATAACAAGGCTCCCAGTTCTCCATGGCCTGTCCTGCCTTTCTGGATTTTACACTTTTTTCAGATGGCCCTTTTGACCGGGGGGCAGTGAGACTTCATTGTAGTGCAGATTTCCTTTGCAAGCTTGCTTGGTTGGCCAAAAAGGGCGTATGTGTTTTTTCCTGAATATATTCAGGAAAAAACGCATACGCCCTTTTTGGCCAAGTGCATCATTGTGGACGTTCTGCCTCTTTTCCTATGCTTTACATGCAATTCCAGTCTACCTCCTGAAATCGGTTTCCTGCAATTCTGCCCCGCTTTCAAGTCCTCTTGGCATCCTTACTTCAATATATTTTTGGATGATAGCTGTCATTTATAACTCTGCAGGTTTGTGAATTACAGGGCCCCTGAGCTCCTTTCTTCAACTCGCTTTCTTGTGAGCTGGCCGCAACACGGCAGGATTGCTTCAGGCCCTAGTGTGGTTCCGGCATGGCACACTGAGCCTTTGGTTAATTCCTCTTCCTGGTGGGAAATGAGAGTTAAATTTGCCCGTCCAGACACCTCCAGCTAGTCTCTCATTGGTTCTCCCTATTCCTGTTTATTTTCCACAGAAATTGCAAACTGGGACAAACAGGAGGTTAAAGGCACTGACTCTCCAAGTGGGGAGAGTGTTAGTAAAGCGTCTGGAATGTGGCACACGAGTACCAGGGGACGAAAACTGAGACACATTTGAACACGTTTCCCGATCACACGGTGGATCATACTCTGGGTTCCACATGCATGTTTTAGCTGAAGGAAGAATCCCTTAAACCTGGAGAGTTGAGACCCATGGAATGGGTACCATGCAATATGACTTCAAAGGGTCTGCATTTGCTCACCAAACCTCACCAATCCTATCACTGCTGCATTTATGCCGCTGTACACACGCTTGATTCTCTTTCGGAGACATATAAATCCATAGGTTTTAAGATTCTTACTAGTCAGTTATATTCTTAGGCATTTAAGATGGGGTGTTGAGTCCACTTCGTTGAGCAAGGAGTAGCTCTTGTCTATTACATATTTGGCTTATGGAAAGGTATCTGTGCTGATTTCAATCTCTGGTTTTATGCAGCACCCCAACCCACCTTTCCCCTTAAGCAAGCATAAGTTGGTTTTCTACATTTGAGACCCTATTCTGTTTTGTAATTCAGTTCCTGTGTAGCCAAGTTTACATTCCGTGTATTATTGATACCTTATGATGTTTCTTTTTCTGTGTGACTTATTTCACTTGGAATCATCGTACCTGAATCCACTCATTATGATGCTACTGGCCTGATGACATAGATTTCATTGCTGAGTGATATTGCATTGTACGTAAGTACCACAACATCTTTATCCATTTTTCGCTTTCTGCGATATTGAACTTGTACCGTAAACGAGGTTCTTGTAAACAGAGCCGTCCCAAACTTTGGCGTGGCTGTGTCTTTTTAATTTTAATTTCCCTAAGCTATAGGACCATAAGTGGAAGTGCCCTCGGCTCTGTTGCTTTGTTTTTTAGATGTTTCAGGAAACACCATACACTTCTCCAGAGTGGCTGTTGGCAATTTACATCCCGCCCATCAGCATAAGAAGGCTCCCAGTTCTCCATGGCCTGTCCTCCCTTTCTGGATTTTACACTTTTTTCAGATGGCCCTTTTGACTGGGGGGCAGTGAGACTTCATTGTAGTGCAGATTTCTTTGCAAGCTTGCTTGGTTGGCCAAAAAGGGCGTATGCGTTTTTTCCTGAATATATTCAGGAAAAAACGCATATGCCCTTTTTGGCCAAGTGCATCATTGTGGACGTTCTGCCTCTTTTCCTATGCTTTACATGCAATTCCAGTCTACCTCCTGAAATCGGTTTCCTGCAATTCTGCCTCGCTTTCAAGTCCTCTTGGCAGGCTTACTTCAATATATTTTTGGATGATAGCTGTCATTTATAACTCTGCAGGTTTGCGAATTACAGGGCCCCGGAGCTCCTTTCTTCAACTTGCTTTCTTGTGAGCTGGCCGCAACACCGCAGGATTGCTTCAGGCCCTAGTGTGGTTCCGGCATGGCACGCTGAGCCTTTGGTTAATTCCTCTTCCTGGTGGGAAATGAGAGTTAAATTTGCCCGTCCAGACACCTCCAGCTAGTCTCTCATTGGTTCTCCCTATTCCTGTTCATTTTCCGCAGAAATTGCAAACTGGGCCAAACAGGAGTTTAAAGGCACTGACTCTCCAAGTGGGGAGAGTGTTAGTAAAGCGTCTGGAATGTTGCACCCGAGTACCAGGGGACAAAAACTGAGACACATTTGAACACGTTTCCCGATCACACGGTGGATCATACTCTGGGTTCCACATGCATGTTTTAGCTGAAGGAAGAATCCCTTAAACCTGGAGAGTTGAGACCCATGGAATGGGTACCATGCAATATGACTTCAAAGGGTCTGCATTTGCTCACCGAACCTCACCAATCCTATCACTGCTGCATTTATGCCGCTGTACACACGCTTGATTCTCTTTCGGAGACATATAAATCCATAGGTTTTAAGATTCTTACTAGTCAGGTATATTCTTAGGCGTTTAATATGGGGTGTTGAGTCCACTTCGTTGAGCAAGGAGTAGCTCTTGTCTATTACATATTTGGCTTATGGAACGGTATCTGTGCTAATTTCAATCTCTGGTTTTATGCAGCACCCCAACTCACCATTCCCCTTAAGCAAGCATAAGTTGGTTTTCTACATTTGAGACCCTGTTCTGTTTTGTAATTCAGTTCCTGTGTAGCCAAGTTTACATTCCGTGTATTAGTGATACCTTATGATGTTTCCTTTTCTGTGTGACTTATTTCACTTAGAATCATCGTACCTGAATCCACTCATTATGCTGCTACTGGCCTGATGACATAGATTTCATTGCTGAGTGATATTGCATTGTACGTAAGTACCACAACTTCTTTATCCATTTTTCGCTTTCTGCGATATTGAACTTGTACCGTATACGAGGTTCTTGTAAACAGAGCCGTCCCAAACTTTGGGGTGGCTGTGTCTTTTTGATTTTAATTTCCCTAAGCTATAGGACCATAAGTGGAAGTGCCCTAGGCTCTGTTGCTTTGTTTTTTAGATGTTTCAGGAAACACCATACACTTCTCCAGAGTGGCTGTTGGCAATTTACATCCCGCCCATCAGCATAACAAGGCTCCCAGTTCTCCATGGCCTGTCCTCCCTTTCTGGATTTTACACTTTTTTCAGATGGCCCTTTTGACCGGGGGGCAGTGAGACTTCATTGTAGTGCAGATTTCCTTTGCAAGCTTGCTTGGTTGGCCAAAAAGTGCGTATGCGTTTTTTCCTGAATATATTCAGGAAAAAACGCATACACCCTTTTTGGCCAAGTGCATCATTGTGGACGTTCTGCCTCTTTTCCTATGCTTTACATGCAATTCCAGTCTACCTCCTGAAATCGGTTTCCTGCAGTTCTGCCTCGCTTTCAAGTCCTCTTGGCAGGCTTACTTCAATATATTTTTGGATGATAGCTGTCATTTATAACTCTGCAGGTTTGCGAATTACAGGGCCCCTGAGCTCCTTTCTTCAACTCGCTTTCTTGTGAGCTGGCCGCAACACCGCAGGATTGCTTCAGGCCCTAGTGTGGGTCCGGCATGGCACGCTGAGCCTTTGGTTAATTCCTCTTCCTGGTGGGAAATGAGAGTTAAATTTGCCCGTCCAGACACCTCCAGCTAGTCTCTCATTGGTTCTCCCTATTCCTGTTCATTTTCCGCAGAAATTGCAAACTGGGCCAAACAGGAGTTTAAAGGCACTGACTCTCCAAGTGGGGAGAGTGTTAGTAAAGCGTCTGGAATGTTGCACCCGAGTACCAGGGGACGAAAACTGAGACACATTTGAACACGTTTCCCGATCACACGGTGGATCATACTCTGGGTTCCACATGCATGTTTTAGCTGAAGGAAGAATCCCTTAAACCTGGAGAGTTGAGACCCATGGAATGGGTACCATGCAATATGACTTCAAAGGGTCTGCATTTGCTCACCGAACCTCACCAATCCTATCACTGCTGCATTTATGCCGCTGTACACACGCTTGATTCTCTTTCGGAGACATATAAATCCATAGGTTTTAAGATTCTTACTAGTCAGTTATATTCTTAGGCGTTTAATATGGGGTGTTGAGTCCACTTCGTTGAGCAAGGAGTAGCTCTTGTCTATTACATATTTGGCTTATGGAACGGTATCTGTGCTAATTTCAATCTCTGGTTTTATGCAGCACCCCAACTCACCATTCCCCTTAAGCAAGCATAAGTTGGTTTTCTACATTTGAGACCCTGTTCTGTTTTGTAATTCAGTTCCTGTGTAGCCAAGTTTACATTCCGTGTATTAGTGGTACCTTATGATGTTTCTTTTCTGTGTGACTTATTTCACTTAGAATCATCGTACCTGAATCCACTCATTATGCTGCTACTGGCCTGATGACATAGATTTCATTGCTGAGTGATATTGCATTGTACGTAAGTACCCCAACTTCTTTATCCATTTTTCGCTTTCTGCGATATTGAACTTGTACCGTATACGAGTTTCTTGTAAACAGAGCCGTACGAAACTTTGGGGTGGCTGTGTCTTTTTGATTTCAATTTCCCTAAGCTATAGGACCATAAGTGGAAGTGCCCTAGGCTCTGTTGCTTTGTTTTTTAGATGTTTCAGGAAACACCATACACTTCTCCAGAGTGGCTGTTGGCAATTTACATCCCGCCCAGCAGCATAACAAGGCTCCCAGTTCTCCATGGCCTGTCCTGCCTTTCTGGATTTTACACTTTTTTCAGATGGCCCTTTTGACCGGGGGGCAGTGAGACTTCATTGTAGTGCAGATTTCCTTTGCAAGCTTGCTTGGTTGGCCAAAAAGGGCGTATGTGTTTTTTCCTGAATATATTCAGGAAAAAACGCATACGCCCTTTTTGGCCAAGTGCATCATTGTGGACGTTCTGCCTCTTTTCCTATGCTTTACATGCAATTCCAGTCTACCTCCTGAAATCGGTTTCCTGCAATTCTGCCCCGCTTTCAAGTCCTCTTGGCATCCTTACTTCAATATATTTTTGGATGATAGCTGTCATTTATAACTCTGCAGGTTTGTGAATTACAGGGCCCCTGAGCTCCTTTCTTCAACTCGCTTTCTTGTGAGCTGGCCGCAACACCGCAGGATTGCTTCAGGCCCTAGTGTGGTTCCGGCATGGCACACTGAGCCTTTGGTTAATTCCTCTTCCTGGTGGGAAATGAGAGTTAAATTTGCCCGTCCAGACACCTCCAGCTAGTCTCTCATTGGTTCTCCCTATTCCTGTTTATTTTCCACAGAAATTGCAAACTGGGACAAACAGGAGGTTAAAGGCACTGACTCTCCAAGTAGGGAGAGTGTTAGTAAAGCGTCTGGAATGTGGCACCCGAGTACCAGGGGACGAAAACTGAGACACATTTGAACACGTTTCCCGATCACACGGTGGATCATACTCTGGGTTCCACATGCATGTTTTAGCTGAAGGAAGAATCCCTTAAACCTGGAGAGTTGAGACCCATGGAATGGGTACCATGCAATATGACTTCAAAGGGTCTGCATTTGCTCACCAAACCTCACCAATCCTATCACTGCTGCATTTATGCCGCTGTACACACGCTTGATTCTCTTTCGGAGACATATAAATCCATAGGTTTTAAGATTCTTACTAGTCAGTTATATTCTTAGGCATTTAAGATGGGGTGTTGAGTCCACTTCGTTGAGCAAGGAGTAGCTCTTGTCTATTACATATTTGGCTTATGGAAAGGTATCTGTGCTGATTTCAATCTCTGGTTTTATGCAGCACCCCAACCCACCTTTCCCGTTAAGCAAGCATAAGTTGGTTTTCTACATTTGAGACCCTATTCTGTTTTGTAATTCAGTTCCTGTGTAGCCAAGTTTACATTCCGTGTATTATTGATACCTTATGATGTTTCTTTTTCTGTGTGACTTATTTCACTTGGAATCATCGTACCTGAATCCACTCATTATGATGCTACTGGCCTGATGACATAGATTTCATTGCTGAGTGATATTGCATTGTACGTAAGTACCACAACATCTTTATCCATTTTTCGCTTTCTGCGATATTGAACTTGTACCGTAAACGAGGTTCTTGTAAACAGAGCCGTCCCAAACTTTGGCGTGGCTGTGTCTTTTTAATTTTAATTTCCCTAAGCTATAGGACCATAAGTGGAAGTGCCCTAGGCTCTGTTGCTTTGTTTTTTAGATGTTTCAGGAAACACCATACACTTCTCCAGAGTGGCTGTTGGCAATTTACATCCCGCCCATCAGCATAAGAAGGCTCCCAGTTCTCCATGGCCTGTCCTCCCTTTCTGGATTTTACACTTTTTTCAGATGGCCCTTTTGACTGGGGGGCAGTGAGACTTCATTGTAGTGCAGATTTCTTTGCAAGCTTGCTTGGTTGGCCAAAAAGGGCGTATGCGTTTTTTCCTGAATATATTCAGGAAAAAACGCATACGCCCTTTTTGGCCAAGTGCATCATTGTGGACGTTCTGCCTCTTTTCCTATGCTTTACATGCAATTCCAGTCTACCTCCTGAAATCGGTTTCCTGCAATTCTGCCTCGCTTTCAAGTCCTCTTGGCAGGCTTACTTCAATATATTTTTGGATGATAGCTGTCATTTATAACTCTGCAGGTTTGCGAATTACAGGGCCCCGGAGCTCCTTTCTTCAACTTGCTTTCTTGTGAGCTGGCCGCAACACCGCAGGATTGCTTCAGGCCCTAGTGTGGTTCCGGCATGGCACGCTGAGCCTTTGGTTAATTCCTCTTCCTGGTGGGAAATGAGAGTTAAATTTGCCCGTCCAGACACCTCCAGCTAGTCTCTCATTGGTTCTCCCTATTCCTGTTCATTTTCCGCAGAAATTGCAAACTGGGCCAAACAGGAGTTTAAAGGCACTGACTCTCCAAGTGGGGAGAGTGTTAGTAAAGCGTCTGGAATGTTGCACCCGAGTACCAGGGGACGAAAACTGAGACACATTTGAACACGTTTCCCGATCACACGGTGGATCATACTCTGGGTTCCACATGCATGTTTTAGCTGAAGGAAGAATCCCTTAAACCTGGAGAGTTGAGACCCATGGAATGGGTACCATGCAATATGACTTCAAAGGGTCTGCATTTGCTCACCGAACCTCACCAATCCTATCACTGCTGCATTTATGCCGCTGTACACACGCTTGATTCTCTTTCGGAGACATATAAATCCATAGGTTTTAAGATTCTTACTAGTCAGGTATATTCTTAGGCGTTTAATATGGGGTGTTGAGTCCACTTCGTTGAGCAAGGAGTAGCTCTTGTCTATTACATATTTGGCTTATGGAACGGTATCTGTGCTAATTTCAATCTCTGGTTTTATGCAGCACCCCAACTCACCATTCCCCTTAAGCAAGCATAAGTTGGTTTTCTACATTTGAGACCCTGTTCTGTTTTGTAATTCAGTTCCTGTGTAGCCAAGTTTACATTCCGTGTATTAGTGGTACCTTATGATGTTTCCTTTTCTGTGTGACTTATTTCACTTAGAATCATCGTACCTGAATCCACTCATTATGCTGCTACTGGCCTGATGACATAGATTTCATTGCTGAGTGATATTGCATTGTACGTAAGTACCCCAACTTCTTTATCCATTTTTCGCTTTCTGCGATATTGAACTTGTACCGTATACGAGGTTCTTGTAAACAGAGCCGTCCCAAACTTTGGGGTGGCTGTGTCTTTTTGATTTTAATTTCCCTAAGCTATAGGACCATAAGTGGAAGTGCCCTAGGCTCTGTTGCTTTGTTTTTTAGATGTTTCAGGAAACACCATACACTTCTCCAGAGTGGCTGTTGGCAATTTACATCCCGCCCATCAGCATAACAAGGCTCCCAGTTCTCCATGGCCTGTCCTCCCTTTCTGGATTTTACACTTTTTTCAGATGGCCCTTTTGACCGGGGGGCAGTGAGACTTCATTGTAGTGCAGATTTCTTTGCAAGCTTGCTTGGTTGGCCAAAAAGGGCGTATGCGTTTTTTCCTGAATATATTCAGGAAAAAACGCATACGCCCTTTTTGGCCAAGTGCATCATTGTGGACGTTCTGCCTCTTTTCCTATGCTTTACATGCAATTCCAGTCTACCTCCTGAAATCGGTTTCCTGCAATTCTGCCACGCTTTCAAGTCCTCTTGGCAGGCTTACTTCAATATATTTTTGGATGATAGCTGTCATTTATAACTCTGCAGGTTTGCGAATGACAGGGCCCCGGAGCTCCTTTCTTCAACTCGCTTTCTTGTGAGCTGGCCGCAACACCGCAGGATTGCTTCAGGCCCTAGTGTGGTTCCGGCATGGCACGCTGAGCCTTTGGTTAATTCCTCTTCCTGGTGGGAAATGAGAGTTAAATTGGCCCGTCCAGACACCTCCAGCTAGTCTCTCATTTGTTCTCCCTATTCCTGTTCATTTTCCGCAGAAATTGCAAACTGGGCCAAACAGGAGTTTAAAGGCACTGACTCTCCAAGTGGGGAGAGTGTTAGTAAAGCGTCTGGAATGTTGCACCCGAGTACCAGGGGACGAAAACTGAGACACATTTGAACACGTTTCCCGATCACACGGTGGATCATACTCTGGGTTCCACATGCATGTTTTAGCTGAAGGAAGAATCCCTTAAACCTGGAGAGTTGAGACCCATGGAATGGGTACCATACAATATGACTTCAAAGGGTCTGCATTTGCTCACCGAACCTCACCAATCCTATCACTGCTGCATTTATGCCGCTGTACACACGCTTGATTCTCTTTCGGAGACATATAAATCCATAGGTTTTAAGATTCTTACTAGTCAGGTATATTCTTAGGCGTTTAATATGGGGTGTTGAGTCCACTTCGTTGAGCAAGGAGTAGCTCTTGTCTATTACATATTTGGCTTATGGAACGGTATCTGTGCTAATTTCAATCTCTGGTTTTATGCAGCACCCCAACTCACCATTCCCCTTAAGCAAGCATAAGTTGGTTTTCTACATTTGAGACCCTGTTCTGTTTTGTAATTCAGTTCCTGTGTAGCCAAGTTTACATTCCGTGTATTAGTGGTACCTTATGATGTTTCCTTTTCTGTGTGACTTATTTCACGTAGAATCATCGTACCTGAATCCACTCATTATGCTGCTACTGGCCTGATGACATAGATTTCATTGCTGAGTGATATTGCATTGTACGTAAGTACCACAACTTCTTTATCCATTTTTCGCTTTCTGCGATATTGAACTTGTACCGAATACGAGGTTCTTGTAAACAGAGCCGTCCCAAACTTTGGGGTGGCTGTGTCTTTTTGATTTTAATTTCCCTAAGCTATAGGACCATAAGTGGAAGTGCCCTAGGCTCTGTTGCTTTGTTTTTTAGATGTTTCAGGAAACACCATACACTTCTCCAGAGTGGCTGTTGGCAATTTACATCCCGCCCATCAGCATAAGAAAGCTCCCAGTTCTCCATGGCCTGTCCTCCCTTTCTGGATTTTACACTTTTTTCAGATGGCCCTTTTGACCGGGGGGCAGTGAGACTTCATTGTAGTGCAGATTTCTTTGCAAGCTTGCTTGGTTGGCCAAAAAGGGCGTATGCGTTTTTTCCTGAATATATTCAGGAAAAAACGCATACGCCCTTTTTGGCCAAGTGCATCATTGTGGACGTTCTGCCTCTTTTCCTATGCTTTACATGCAATTCCAGTCTACCTCCTGAAATCGGTTTCCTGCAATTCTGCCTCGCTTTCAAGTCCTCTTGGCAGCCTTACTTCAATATATTTTTGGATGATAGCTGTCATTTATAACTCTGCAGGTTTGCGAATGACAGGGCCCCGGAGCTCCTTTCTTCAACTCGCTTTCTTGTGAGCTGGCCGCAACACCGCAGGATTGCTTCAGGCCCTAGTGTGGTTCCGGCATGGCACGCTGAGCCTTTGGTTAATTCCTCTTCCTGGTGGGAAATGAGAGTTAAATTGGCCCGTCCAGACACCTCCAGCTAGTCTCTCATTTGTTCTCCCTATTCCTGTTCATTTTCCGCAGAAATTGCAAACTGGGCCAAACAGGAGTTTAAAGGCACTGACTCTCCAAGTGGGGAGAGTCTTAGTAAAGCGTCTGGAATGTTGCACCCGAGTACCAGGGGACGAAAACTGAGACACATTTGAACACGTTTCCCGATCACACGGTGGATCATACTCTGGGTTCCACATGCATGTTTTAGCTGAAGGAAGAATCCCTTAAACCTGGAGAGTTGAGACCCATGGAATGGGTACCATACAATATGACTTCAAAGGGTCTGCATTTGCTCACCGAACCTCACCAATCCTATCACTGCTGCATTTATGCCGCTGTACACACGCTTGATTCTCTTTCGGAGACATATAAATCCATAGGTTTTAAGATTCTTACTAGTCAGGTATATTCTTAGGCGTTTAATATGGGGTGTTGAGTCCACTTCGTTGAGCAAGGAGTGGCTCTTGTCTATTACATATTTGGCTTATGGAACGGTATCTGTGCTAATTTCAATCTCTGGTTTTATGCAGCACCCCAACTCACCATTCCCCTTAAGCAAGCATAAGTTGGTTTTCTACATTTGAGACCCTGTTCTGTTTTGTAATTCAGTTCCTGTGTAGCCAAGTTTACATTCCGTGTATTAGTGGTACCTTATGATGTTTCCTTTTCTGTGTGACTTATTTCACTTAGAATCATCGTACCTGAATCCACTCATTATGCTGCTACTGGCCTGATGACATAGATTTCATTGCTGAGTGATATTGCATTGTACGTAAGTACCCCAACTTCTTTATCCATTTTTCGCTTTCTGCGATATTGAACTTGTACCGTATACGAGGTTCTTGTAAACAGAGCCGTCCCAAACTTTGGGGTGGCTGTGTCTTTTTGATTTTAATTTCCCTAAGCTATAGGACCATAAGTGGAAGTGCCCTAGGCTCTGTTGCTTTGTTTTTTAGATGTTTCAGGAAACACCATACACTTCTCCAGAGTGGCTGTTGGCAATTTACATCCCGCCCATCAGCATAACAAGGCTCCCAGTTCTCCATGGCCTGTCCTCCCTTTCTGGATTTTACACTTTTTTCAGATGGCCCTTTTGACCGGGGGGCAGTGAGACTTCATTGTAGTGCAGATTTCTTTGCAAGCTTGCTTGGTTGGCCAAAAAGGGCGTATGCGTTTTTTCCTGAATATATTCAGGAAAAAACGCATACGCCCTTTTTGGCCAAGTGCATCATTGTGGACGTTCTGCCTCTTTTCCTATGCTTTACATGCAATTCCAGTCTACCTCCTGAAATCGGTTTCCTGCAGTTCTGCCACGCTTTCAAGTCCTCTTGGCAGGCTTACTTCAATATATTTTTGGATGATAGCTGTCATTTATAACTCTGCAGGTTTGCGAATGACAGGGCCCCGGAGCTCCTTTCTTCAACTCGCTTTCTTGTGAGCTGGCCGCAACACCGCAGGATTGCTTCAGGCCCTAGTGTGGTTCCGGCATGGCACGCTGAGCCTTTGGTTAATTCCTCTTCCTGGTGGGAAATGAGAGTTAAATTGGCCCGTCCAGACACCTCCAGCTAGTCTCTCATTTGTTCTCCCTATTCCTGTTCATTTTCCGCAGAAATTGCAAACTGGGCCAAACAGGAGTTTAAAGGCACTGACTCTCCAAGTGGGGAGAGTGTTAGTAAAGCGTCTGGAATGTTGCACCCGAGTACCAGGGGACGAAAACTGAGACACATTTGAACACGTTTCCCGATCACACGGTGGATCATACTCTGGGTTCCACATGCATGTTTTAGCTGAAGGAAGAATCCCTTAAACCTGGAGAGTTGAGACCCATGGAATGGGTACCATACAATATGACTTCAAAGGGTCTGCATTTGCTCACCGAACCTCACCAATCCTATCACTGCTGCATTTATGCCGCTGTACACACGCTTGATTCTCTTTCGGAGACATATAAATCCATAGGTTTTAAGATTCTTACTAGTCAGGTATATTCTTAGGCGTTTAATATGGGGTGTTGAGTCCACTTCGTTGAGCAAGGAGTAGCTCTTGTCTATTACATATTTGGCTTATGGAACGGTATCTGTGCTAATTTCAATCTCTGGTTTTATGCAGCACCCCAACTCACCATTCCCCTTAAGCAAGCATAAGTTGGTTTTCTACATTTGAGACCCTGTTCTGTTTTGTAATTCAGTTCCTGTGTAGCCAAGTTTACATTCCGTGTATTAGTGGTACCTTATGATGTTTCCTTTTCTGTGTGACTTATTTCACGTAGAATCATCGTACCTGAATCCACTCATTATGCTGCTACTGGCCTGATGACATAGATTTCATTGCTGAGTGATATTGCATTGTACGTAAGTACCACAACTTCTTTATCCATTTTTCGCTTTCTGCGATATTGAACTTGTACCGAATACGAGGTTCTTGTAAACAGAGCCGTCCCAAACTTTGGGGTGGCTGTGTCTTTTTGATTTTAATTTCCCTAAGCTATAGGACCATAAGTGGAAGTGCCCTAGGCTCTGTTGCTTTGTTTTTTAGATGTTTCAGGAAACACCATACACTTCTCCAGAGTGGCTGTTGGCAATTTACATCCCGCCCATCAGCATAAGAAAGCTCCCAGTTCTCCATGGCCTGTCCTCCCTTTCTGGATTTTACACTTTTTTCAGATGGCCCTTTTGACCGGGGGGCAGTGAGACTTCATTGTAGTGCAGATTTCTTTGCAAGCTTGCTTGGTTGGCCAAAAAGGGCGTATGCGTTTTTTCCTGAATATATTCAGGAAAAAACGCATACGCCCTTTTTGGCCAAGTGCATCATTGTGGACGTTCTGCCTCTTTTCCTATGCTTTACATGCAATTCCAGTCTACCTCCTGAAATCGGTTTCCTGCAATTCTGCCTCGCTTTCAAGTCCTCTTGGCAGCCTTACTTCAATATATTTTTGGATGATAGCTGTCATTTATAACTCTGCAGGTTTGCGAATGACAGGGCCCCGGAGCTCCTTTCTTCAACTCGCTTTCTTGTGAGCTGGCCGCAACACCGCAGGATTGCTTCAGGCCCTAGTGTGGTTCCGGCATGGCACGCTGAGCCTTTGGTTAATTCCTCTTCCTGGTGGGAAATGAGAGTTAAATTGGCCCGTCCAGACACCTCCAGCTAGTCTCTCATTTGTTCTCCCTATTCCTGTTCATTTTCCGCAGAAATTGCAAACTGGGCCAAACAGGAGTTTAAAGGCACTGACTCTCCAAGTGGGGAGAGTCTTAGTAAAGCGTCTGGAATGTTGCACCCGAGTACCAGGGGACGAAAACTGAGACACATTTGAACACGTTTCCCGATCACACGGTGGATCATACTCTGGGTTCCACATGCATGTTTTAGCTGAAGGAAGAATCCCTTAAACCTGGAGAGTTGAGACCCATGGAATGGGTACCATACAATATGACTTCAAAGGGTCTGCATTTGCTCACCGAACCTCACCAATCCTATCACTGCTGCATTTATGCCGCTGTACACACGCTTGATTCTCTTTCGGAGACATATAAATCCATAGGTTTTAAGATTCTTACTAGTCAGGTATATTCTTAGGCGTTTAATATGGGGTGTTGAGTCCACTTCGTTGAGCAAGGAGTGGCTCTTGTCTATTACATATTTGGCTTATGGAACGGTATCTGTGCTAATTTCAATCTCTGGTTTTATGCAGCACCCCAACTCACCATTCCCCTTAAGCAAGCATAAGTTGGTTTTCTACATTTGAGACCCTGTTCTGTTTTGTAATTCAGTTCCTGTGTAGCCAAGTTTACATTCCGTGTATTAGTGGTACCTTATGATGTTTCCTTTTCTGTGTGACTTATTTCACGTAGAATCATCGTACCTGAATCCACTCATTATGCTGCTACTGGCCTGATGACATAGATTTCATTGCTGAGTGATATTGCATTGTACGTAAGTACCACAACTTCTTTATCCATTTTTCGCTTTCTGCGATATTGAACTTGTACCGAATACGAGGTTCTTGTAAACAGAGCCGTCCCAAACTTTGGGGTGGCTGTGTCTTTTTGATTTTAATTTCCCTAAGCTATAGGACCATAAGTGGAAGTGCCCTAGGCTCTGTTGCTTTGTTTTTTAGATGTTTCAGGAAACACCATACACTTCTCCAGAGTGGCTGTTGGCAATTTACATCCCGCCCATCAGCATAAGAAGGCTCCCAGTTCTCCATGGCCTGTCCTCCCTTTCTGGATTTTACACTTTTTTCAGATGGCCCTTTTGACCGGGGGGCAGTGAGACTTCATTGTAGTGCAGATTTCTTTGCAAGCTTGCTTGGTTGGCCAAAAAGGGCGTATGCGTTTTTTCCTGAATATATTCAGGAAAAAACGCATACGCCCTTTTTGGCCAAGTGCATCATTGTGGACGTTCTGCCTCTTTTCCTATGCTTTACATGCAATTCCAGTCTACCTCCTGAAATCGGTTTCCTGCAGTTCTGCCTCGCTTTCAAGTCCTCTTGGCAGGCTTACTTCAATATATTTTTGGATGATAGCTGTCATTTATAACTCTGCAGGTTTGCGAATTACAGGGCCCCGGAGCTCCTTTCTTCAACTCGTTTTCTTGTGAGCTGGCCGCAACACCGCAGGATTGCTTCAGGCCCTAGTGTGGTTCCGGCATGGCACGCTGAGCCTTTGGTTAATTCCTCTTCCTGGTGGGAAATGAGAGTTAAATTGGCCCGTCCAGACACCTCCAGCTAGTCTCTCATTTGTTCTCCCTATTCCTGTTCATTTTCCGCAGAAATTGCAAACTAGGCCAAACAGGAGTTTAAAGGCACTGACTCTCCAAGTGGGGAGAGTGTTAGTAAAGCGTCTGGAATGTTGCACCCGAGTACCAGGGGACGAAAACTGAGACACATTTGAACACGTTTCCCAATCACACGGTGGATCATACTCTGGGTTCCACATGCATGTTTTAGCTGAAGGAAGAATCCCTTAAACCTGGAGAGTTGAGACCCATGGAATGGGTACCATACAATATGACTTCAAAGGGTCTGCATTTGCTCACCGAACCTCACCAATCCTATCACTGCTGCATTTATGCCGCTGTACACACGCTTGATTCTCTTTCGGAGACATATAAATCCATAGGTTTTAAGATTCTTACTAGTCAGGTATATTCTTAGGCGTTTAATATGGGGTGTTGAGTCCACTTCGTTGAGCAAGGAGTAGCTCTTGTCTATTACATATTTGGCTTATGGAACGGTATCTGTGCTAATTTCAATCTCTGGTTTTATGCAGCACCCCAACTCACCATTCCCCTTAAGCAAGCATAACTTGGTTTTCTACATTTGAGACCCTGTTCTGTTTGTAATTCAGTTCCTGTGTAGCCAAGTTTACATTCCGTGTATTAGTGGTACCTTATGATGTTTCATTTTCTGTGTGACTTATTTCACTTAGAATCATCGTACCTGAATCCACTCATTATGCTGCTACTGGCCTGATGACATAGATTTCATTGCTGAGTGATATTGCATTGTACGTAAGTACCACAACTTCTTTATCCATTTTTCGCTTTCTGCGATATTGAACTTGTACCGTATACGAGGTTCTTGTAAACAGAGCCGTCCCAAACTTTGGGGTGGCTGTGTCTTTTTGATTTTACTTTCCCTATGCTATAGGACCATAAGTGGAAGTGCCCTAGGCTCTGTTGCTTTGTTTTTTAGATGTTTCAGGAAACACCATACACTTCTCCAGAGTGGCTGTTGGCAATTTACATCCCGCCCATCAGCATAAGAAGGCTCCCAGTTCTCCATGGCCTGTCCTCCCTTTCTGGATTTTACACTTTTTTCAGATGGCCCTTTTGACCGGGGGGCAGTGAGACTTCATTGTAGTGCAGATTTCTTTGCAAGCTTGCTTGGTTGGCCAAAAAGGGCGTATGCGTTTTTTCCTGAATATATTCAGGAAAAAACGCATACGCCCTTTTTGGCCAAGTGCATCATTGTGGACGTTCTGCCTCTTTTCCTATGCTTTACATGCAATTCCAGTCTACCTCCTGAAATCGGTTTCCTGCAATTCTGCCTCACTTTCAAGTCCTCTTGGCAGGCTTACTTCAATATATTTTTGGATGATAGCTGTCATTTATAACTCTGCAGGTTTGCAAATTACAGGGCCCCAGAGCACCTTTCTTCAACTCGCTTTCTTGTGAGCTGGCCGCAACACCGCAGGATTGCTTCAGGCCCTAGTGTGGTTCCGGCATGGGACGCTGAGCCTTTGGTTAATTCCTCTTCCTGGTGGGAAATGAGAGTTAAATTGGCCCGTCCAGACACCTCCAGCTAGTCTCTCATTGGTTCTCCCTATTCCTGTTCATTTTCCGCAGAAATTGCAAACTGGGCCAAACAGGAGGTTAAAGGCACTGACTCTCCAAGTGGGGAGAGTGTTAGTAAAGCGTCTGGAATGTTGCACCCGAGTACCAGGGGACGAAAACTGAGACACATTTGAACACGTTTCCCGATCACACGGTGGATCATACTCTGGGTTCCACATGCATGTTTTAGCTGAAGGAAGAATCCCTTAAACCTGGAGAGTTGAGACCCATGGAATGGGTACCATGCAATATGACTTCAAAGGGTCTGCATTTGCTCACCGAACCTCACCAATCCTATCACTGCTGCATTTATGCCACTGTACACATGCTTGATTCTCTTTCGGAGACATATAAATCCATAGGTTTTAAGATTCTTACTAGTCAGGTATATTCTTTGGTGTTTAATATGGGGTGTTGAGTCCACTTCGTTGAGCAAGGAGTAGCTCTTTTCTATTACATATTTGGCTTATGGAACGGTATCTGTGCTAATTTCAATATCTGGTTTTATGCAGCACCCCAACTCACCATTCCCCTTAAGCAAGCATAAGTTGGTTTTCTACATTTGAGTCCCTGTTCTGTTTTGTAATTCAGTTCCTGTGTAGCCAGGTTTACATTCCGTGTATTAGTGATACCTTATGATGTTTCTTTTTCTGTGTGACTTATTTCACTTAGAATCATCGTACCTGAATCCACTCCTTATGCTGCTACTGGCCTGATGACATAGATTTCATTGCTGAGTGATATTGCATTGTACGTAAGTACCACAACTTCTTTATCCATTTTTCGCTTTCTGCGATATTGAACTTGTACCGTATACGAGGTTCTTGTAAACAGAGCCGTCCCAAACTCTGGGGTGGCTGTGTCTTTTTGATTTTAATTTCCCTAAACTATAGGACCATAAGTGGAAGTGCCCTAGGCTCTGTTGCTTTGTTTTTTAGATGTTTCAGGAAACACCATACACTTCTCCAGAGTGGCTGTTGGCAATTTACATCCCGCCCATCAGCATAAGAAGGCTCCCAGTTTTCCATGGCCTGTCCTCCCTTTCTGGATTTTACACTTTTTTCAGATGGCCCTTTTGACCGGGGGGCAGTGAGACTTCATTGTAGTGCAGATTTCCTTTGCAAGCTTGCTTGGTTGGCCAAAAAGGGTGCATGCGTTCTTTCCTGAAAATATTCAGGAAAAAACGCCTACGCCCTTTTTGGCCAAGTGCATCATTGTGGACTTTCTGCCTCTTTTCCTATGCTTTACATGCAATTCCAGTCTACCTCCTGAAATCGGTTTCCTGCAATTCTGCCTCGCTTTCAAGTCCTCTTGGCAGGCTTACTTCAATATATTTTTGGACGATAGCTGTCATTTATAACTCTGCAGGTTTGTGAATTACAGGGCCCCGGAGCTCCTTTCTTCAACTCGTTTTCTTGTGAGCTGGCCGCAACACCGCAGGATTGCTTCAGGCCCTAGTGTGGTTCCGGCATGGCACGCTGAGCCTTTGGTTAATTCCTCTTCCTGGTGGGAAATGAGAGTTAAATTGGCCCGTCCAGACACCTCCAGCTAGTCTCTCATTGGTTCTCCCTATTCCTGTTCATTTTCCGCAGAAATTGCAAACTGGGCCAAACAGGATGTTAAAGGCACTGACTCTCCAAGTGGGGAGAGTGTTAGTAAAGCGTCTGGAATGTTGCACCCGAGTACCAGGGGACGAAAACTGAGACAAATTTGAACACGTTTCCCGATCACACGGTGGATCATACTCTGGGTTCCACATGCATGTTTTAGCTGAAGGAAGAATCCCTTAAACCTGGAGAGTTGAGACCCATGGAATGGGTACCATGCAATATGACTTCAAAGGGTCTGCATTTGCTCACCGAACCTCACCAATCCTATCACTGCTGCATTTATGCCGCTGTACACATGCTTGATTCTCTTTCGGAGACATATAAATCCATAGGTTTTAAGATTCTTACTAGTCAGGTATATTCTTAGGTGTTTAATATGGGGTGTTGAGTCCACTTCGTTGAGCAAGGAGTAGCTCTTGTCTATTACATATTTGGCTTATGGAACGGTATCTGTGCTAATTTCAATCTCTGGTTTTATGCAGCACCCCAACTCACCATTCCCCTTAAGCAAGCATAACTTGGTTTTCTACATTTGAGACCCTGTTCTGTTTTGTAATTCAGTTCCTGTGTAGCCAAGTTTACATTCCGTGTATTAGTGATACCTTATGATGTTTCCTTTTCTGTGTGACTTATTTCACTTAGAATCATCGTACCTGAATCCACTCATTATGCTGCTACTGGCCTGATGACATAGATTTCATTGCTGAGTGATATTGCATTGTACGTAAGTACCACAACTTCTTTATCCATTTTTCGCTTTCTGCGATATTGAACTTGTACCGTATACGAGGTTCTTGTAAACAGAGCCGTCCCAAACTTTGGGGTGGCTGTGTCTTTTTGATTTTAATTTCCCTAAGCTATAGGACCATAAGTGGAAGTGCCCTAGGCTCTGTTGCTTTGTTTTTTAGATGTTTCAGGAAACACCATACACTTCTCCAGAGTGGCTGTTGGCAATTTACATCCCGCCCATCAGCATAAGAAGGCTCCCAGTTCTCCATGGCCTGTCCTCCCTTTCTGGATTTTACACTTTTTTCAGATGGCCCTTTTGACCGGGGGGCAGTGAGACTTCATTGTAGTGGAGATTTCCTTTGCAAGCTTGCTTGGTTGGCCAAAAAGGGCGTATGCGTTTTTTCCTGAATATATTCAGGAAAAAACGCATACGCCCTTTTTGGCCAAGTGCATCATTGTGGACGTTCTGCCTCTTTTCCTATGCTTTACATGCAATTCCAGTCTACCTCCTGAAATCGGTTTCCTGCAATTCTGCCTCGCTTTCAAGTCCTCTTGGCAGGCTTACTTCAATATATTTTTGGACGATAGCTGTCATTTATAACTCTGCAGGTTTGTGAATTACAGGGCCCCGGAGCTCCTTTCTTCAACTCGCTTTCTTGTGAGCTGGCCGCAACACCGCAGGATTACTTCAGGCCCTAGTGTGGTTCTGGCATGGCACGCAGAGCGTTTGGTTAATTTCTCTTCCTGGTGGGAAATGAGAGTTAAATTTGCCCGTCCAGACACCTCCAGCTAGTCTCTCATTGGTTCTCCCTATTCCTGTTCATTTTCCGCAGAAATTGCAAACTGGGCCAAACAGGAGTTTAAAGGCACTGACTCTCCAAGTGGGGAGAGTGTTAGTAAAGCGTCTGGAATGTTGCACCCGAGTACCAGGGGACGAAAACTGAGACAAATTTGAACACGTTTCCCGATCACACGGTGGATCATACTCTGGGTTCCACATGCATGTTTTAGCTGAAGGAAGAATCCCTTAAACCTGGAGAGTTGAGACCCATGGAATGGGTACCATGCAATATGACTTCAAAGGGTCTGCATTTGCTCACCGAACCTCACCAATCCTATCACTGCTGCATTTATGCCGCTGTACACATGCTTGATTCTCTTTCGGAGACATATAAATCCATAGGTTTTAAGATTCTTACTAGTCAGGTATATTCTTAGGTGTTTAATATGGGGTGTTGAGTCCACTTCGTTGAGCAAGGAGTAGCTCTTTTCTATTACATATTTGGCTTATGGAACGGTATCTGTGCTAATTTCAATATCTGGTTTTATGCAGCACCCCAACTCACCATTCCCCTTAAGCAAGCATAAGTTGGTTTTCTACATTTGAGTCCCTGTTCTGTTTTGTAATTCAGTTCCTGTGTAGCCAAGTTTACATTCCGTGTATTAGTGATACCTTATGATGTTTCTTTTTCTGTGTGACTTATTTCACTTAGAATCATCGTACCTGAATCCACTCATTATGCTGCTACTGGCCTGATGACATAGATTTCATTGCTGAGTGATATTGCATTGTACGTAAGTACCACAACTTCTTTATCCATTTTTCGCTTTCTGCGATATTGAACTTGTACCGTATACAAGGTTCTTGTAAACAGAGCCGTCCCAAACTTTGGGGTGGCTGTGTCTTTTTGATTTTAATTTCCCTAAACTATAGGACCATAAGTGGAAGTGCCCTAGGCTCTGTTGCTTTGTTTTTTAGATGTTTCAGGAAACACCATACACTTCTCCAGAGTGGCTGTTGGCAATTTACATCCCGCCCATCAGCATAAGAAGGCTCCCAGTTTTCCATGGCCTGTCCTCCCTTTCTGGATTTTACACTTTTTTCAGATGGCCCTTTTGACCGGGGGGCAGTGAGACTTCATTGTAGTGCAGATTTCCTTTGCAAGCTTGCTTGGTTGGCCAGAAAGGGTGTATGCGTTTCTTCCTGAATATATTCAGGAAAAAACGCCTACGCCCTTTTTGGCCAAGTGCATCATTGTGGACCTTCTGCCTCTTTTCCTATGCTTTACATGCAATTCCAGTCTACCTCCTGAAATCGGTTTCCTGCAATTCTGCCTCGCTTTCAAGTCCTCTTGGCAGGCTTACTTCAATATATTTTTGGACGATAGCTGTCATTTATAACTCTGCAGGTTTGTGAATTACAGGGCCCCGGAGCTCCTTTCTTCAACTCGCTTTCTTGTGAGCTGGCCGCAACACCGCAGGATTGCTTCAGGCCCTAGTGTGGTTCCGGCATGGCACGCTGAGCCTTTGGTTAATTCCTCTTCCTGGTGGGAAATGAGAGTTAAATTTGCCCGTCCAGACACCTCCAGCTAGTCTCTCATTGGTTCTCCCTATTCCTGTTCATTTTCCACAGAAATTGCAAACTGGGACAAACAGGAGGTTAAAGGCACTGACTCTCCAAGTGGGGAGAGTGTTAGTAAAGCATCTGGAATGTGGCACCCGAGTACCAGGGGACGAAAACTGAGACCCATTTGAACACGTTTCCCGATCACACGGTGGATCATACTCTGTTTTCCACATGCATGTTTTAGCTGAAGGAAGAATCCCTTAAACCTGGAGAGTTGAGACCCATGGAATGGGTACCATGCAATATGACTTCAAAGGGTCTGCATTTGCTCACCGAACCTCACCAATCCTATCACTGCTGCATTTATGCCGCTGTACACACGCTTGATTCTCTTTCAGAGACATATAAATCCATAGGTTTTAAGATTCTTACTAGTCAGGTATATTCTTAGGCGTTTAAGATGGGGTGTTGAGTCCACTTCGTTGAGCAAGGAGTAGCTCTTGTCTATTACATATTTGGCTTATGGAAAGGTATCTGTGCTGATTTCAATCTCTGGTTTTATGCAGCACCCCAACTCACCTTTCCCCTTAAGCAAGCATAAGTTGGTTTTCTACATTTGAGACCCTATTCTGTTTTGTAATTCAGTTCCTGTGTAGCCAAGTTTACATTCCGTGTATTAGTGATACCTTATGATGTTTCTTTTTCTGTGTGACTTATTTCACTTAGAATCATCGTAACTGAATCCACTCATTATGCTGCTACTGGCCTGATGACATAGATTTCATTGCTGAGTGATATTGCATTGTACGTAAGTACCACAACTTCTTTATCCATTTTTCGCTTTCTGCGATATTGAACATGTACCGAATACGAGGTTCTTGTAAACAGAGCCGTCCCAAACTTTGGGGTGGGTGTGTCTTTTTGATTTTAATTTCCCTAAGCTATAGGACCATAAGTGGAAGTGCCCTAGGCTCTGTTGCTTTGTTTTTTAGATGTTTCAGGAAACACCATACACTTCTCCAGAGTGGCTGTTGGCAATTTACATCCCGCCCATCAGCATAAGAAGGCTCCCAGTTCTCCATGGCCTGTCCTCCCTTTCTGGATTTTACACTTTTTTCAGATGGCCCTTTTGACCGGGGGGCAGTGAGACTTCATTGTAGTGCAGATTTCCTTTGCAAGCTTGCTTGGTTGGCCAAAAAGTGCGTATGCGTTTTTTCCTGAATATATTCAGGAAAAAACGCATACGCCCTTTTTGGCCAAGTGCATCATTGTGGACGTTCTGCCTCTTTTCCTATGCTTTACATGCAATTCCAGTCTACCTCCTGAAATCGGTTTCCTGCAATTCTGCCTCGCTTTCAAGTCCTCTTGGCAGCCTTACTTCAATATATTTTTGGACGATAGCTGTCATTTATAACTCTGCAGGTTTGTGAATTACAGGGCCCCGGAGCTCCTTTCTTCAACTCGCTTTCTTGTGAGCTGGCCGCAACACCGCAGGATTGCTTCAGGCCCTAGTGTGGTTCCGGCATGGCACGCTGAGCCTTTGGTTAATTCCTCTTCCTGGTGGGAAATGAGAGTTAAATTTGCCCGTCCAGACACCTCCAGCTAGTCTCTCATTGGTTCTCCCTATTCCTGTTCATTTTCCACAGAAATTGCAAACTGGGACAAACAGGAGGTTAAAGGCACTGACTCTCCAAGTGGGGAGAGTGTTAGTAAAGCGTCTGGAATGTTGCACCCGAGTACCAGGGGACGAAAACTGAGACACATTTGAACACGTTTCCCGATCACACGGTGGATCATACTCTAGGTTCCACATGCATGTTTTAGCTGAAGGAAGAATCCCTTAAACCTGGAGAGTTGAGACCCATGGAATGGGTACCATGCAATATGACTTCAAAGGGTCTGCATTTGCTCACCGAACCTCACCAATCCTATCACTGCTGCATTTATGCCGCTGTACACACGCTTGATTCTCTTTCGGAGACATATAAATCCATAGGTTTTAAGATTCTTACTAGTCAGGTATATTCTTAGGTGTTTAATATGGGGTGTTGAGTCCACTTCGTTGAGCAAGGAGTAGCTCTTGTCTATTACATATTTGGCTTATGGAACGGTATCTGTGCTAATTTCAATCTCTGGTTTTATGCAGCACCCCAACTCACCATTCCCCTTAAGCAAGCATAAGTTGGTTTTCTACATTTGAGACCCTGTTCTGTTTTGTAATTCAGTTCCTGTGTAGCCAAGTTTACATTCCGTGTATTAGTGATACCTTATGATGTTTCCTTTTCTGTGTGACTTATTTCACTTAGAATCATCGTACCTGAATCCACTCATTATGCTGCTACTGGCCTGATGACATAGATTTCATTGCTGAGTGATATTGCATTGTACGTAAGTACCACAACTTCTTTATCCATTTTTCGCTTTCTGCGATATTGAACTTGTACCGTATACGAGGTTCTTGTAAACAGAGCCGTCCCAAACTTTGGGGTGGCTGTGTCTTTTTGATTTTAATTTCCCTAAGCTATAGGACCATAAGTGGAAGTGCCCTAGGCTCTGTTGCTTTGTTTTTTAGATGTTTCAGGAAACACCATACACTTCTCCAGAGTGGCTGTTGGCAATTTACATCCCGCCCATCAGCATAAGAAGGCTCCCAGTTCTCCATGGCCTGTCCTCCCTTTCTGGATTTTACACTTTTTTCAGATGGCCCTTTTGACCGGGGGGCAGTGAGACTTCATTGTAGTGGAGATTTCCTTTGCAAGCTTGCTTGGTTGGCCAAAAAGGGCGTATGCGTTTTTTCCTGAATATATTCAGGAAAAAACGCATACGCCCTTTTTGGCCAAGTGCATCATTGTGGACGTTCTGCCTCTTTTCCTATGCTTTACATGCAATTCCAGTCTACCTCCTGAAATCGGTTTCCTGCAATTCTGCCTCGCTTTCAAGTCCTCTTGGCAGGCTTACTTCAATATATTTTTGGACGATAGCTGTCATTTATAACTCTGCAGGTTTGTGAATTACAGGGCCCCGGAGCTCCTTTCTTCAACTCGCTTTCTTGTGAGCTGGCCGCAACACCGCAGGATTGCTTCAGGCCCTAGTGTGGTTCCGGCATGACACGCTGAGCCTTTGGTTAATTCCTCTTCCTGGTGGGAAATGAGAGTTAAATTTGCCCGTCCAGACACCTCCAGCTAATCTCTCATTGGTTCTCCCTATTCCTGTTCATTTTCCGCAGAAATTGCAAACTGGGCCAAACAGGAGTTTAAAGACACTGACTCTCCAAGTGGGGAGAGTGTTAGTAAAGCGTCTGGAATGTTGCACCCGAGTACCAGGGAATGAAAACTGAGACACATTTGAACACGTTTCCCGATCACACGGTGGATCATACTCTAGGTTCCACATGCATGTTTTAGCTGAAGGAAGAATCCCTTAAACCTGGAGATTTGAGACCCATGGAATGGGTACCATGCAATATGACTTCAAAGGGTCTGCATTTGCTCACCGAACCTCACCAATCCTATCACTGCTGCATTTACGCCGCTGTACACACGCTTGATTCTCTTTCGGAGACATATAAATCCATAGGTTTTAAGATTCTTACTAGTCAGGTATATTCTTAGGCGTTTAATATGGGGTGTTGAGTCCACTTCGTTGAGCAAGGAGTAGCTCTTGTCTATTACATATTTGGCTTATGGAACGGTATCTGTGCTAATTTCAATCTCTGGTTTTATGCAGCACCCCAACTCACCATTCCCCTTAAGCAAGCATAAGTTGGTTTTCTACATTTGAGACCCTGTTCTGTTTTGTAATTCAGTTCCTGTGTAGCCAAGTTTACATTCCGTGTATTAGTGATACCTTATGATGTTTCCTTTTCTGTGTGACTTATTTCACTTAGAATCATCGTACCTGAATCCACTCATTATGCTGCTACTGGCCTGATGACATAGATTTCATTGCTGAGTGATATTGCATTGTACGTAAGTACCACAACTTCTTTATCCATTTTTCGCTTTCTGCGATATTGAACTTGTACCGTATACGAGGTTCTTGTAAACAGAGCCGTCCCAAACTTTGGGGTGGCTGTGTCTTTTTGATTTTAATTTCCCTAAGCTATAGGACCATAAGTGGAAGTGCCCTAGGCTCTGTTGCTTTGTTTGTTAGATGTTTCAGGAAACACCATACACTTGTCCAGAGTGGCTGTTGGCAATTTACATCCCGCCCATCAGCATAAGAAGGCTCCCAGTTCTCCATGGCCTGTCCTCCCTTTCTGGATTTTACACTTTTTTCAGATGGCCCTTTTGACTGGGGGGCAGTGAGACTTCATTGTAGTGCAGATTTCTTTGCAAGCTTGCTTGGTTGGCCAAAAAGGGCGTATGCGTTTTTTCCTGAATATATTCAGGAAAAAACGCATACACCCTTTTTGGCCAAGTGCATCATTGTGGACGTTCTGCCTCTTTTCCTATGCTTTACATGCAATTCCAGTCTACCTCCTGAAATCGGTTTCCTGCAATTCTGCCTCGCTTTCAAGTCCTCTTGGCAGGCTTACTTCAATATATTTTTGGATGATAGCTGTCATTTATAACTCTGCAGGTTTGCGAATTACAGGGCCCCGGAGCTCCTTTCTTCAACTTGCTTTCTTGTGAGCTGGCCGCAACACCGCAGGATTGCTTCAGGCCCTAGTGTGGTTCCGGCATGGCACGCTGAGCCTTTGGTTAATTCCTCTTCCTGGTGGGAAATGAGAGTTAAATTTGCCCGTCCAGACACCTCTAGCTAGTCTCTCATTGGTTCTCCCTATACCTGTTCATTTTCCGCAGAAATTGCAAACTGGGCCAAACAGGAGTTTAAAGGCACTGACTCTCCAAGTGGGGAGAGTGTTAGTAAAGCGTCTGGAATGTTGCACCCGAGTACCAGGCGATGAAACCTGAGACACATTTGAACACGTTTCCCGATCACACGGTGGATCATACTCTAGGTTCCACATGCATGTTTTAGCTGAAGGAAGAATCCCTTAAACCTGGAGAGTTGAGACCCATGGAATGGGTACCATGCAATATGACTTCAAAGGGTCTGCATTTGCTCACCGAACCTCACCAATCCTATCACTGCTGCATTTATGCCGCTGTACACACGCTTGAATCTCTTTCAGAGACATATAAATCCATAGGTTTTAAGATTCTTACTAGTCAGGTATATTCTTAGGCGTTTAATATGGGGTGTTGAGTCCACTTCGTTGAGCAAGGAGTAGGTCTTGACTATTACATATTTGGCTTATGGAACGGTATCTGTGCTAATTTCAATCTCTGGTTTTATGCAGCACCCCTACTCACCATTCCCCTTAAGCAAGCATAAGTTGGTTTTCTACATTTGAGACCCTGTTCTGTTTTGTAATTCAGTTCCTGTGTAGCCAAGTTTACATACCGTGTATTAGTGAAACCTTATGATGTTTCTTTTTCTGTGTGACTTATTTCACTTAGAATCATCGTACCTGAATCCACTCATTATGCTGCTACTGGCCTGATGACATAGATTTCATTGCTGAGTGATATTGCATTGTACGTAAGTACCACAACTTCTTTATCCATTTTTCGCTTTCTGCGATATTGAACTTGTACCGTATACGAGGTTCTTGTAAACAGAGCCGTACGAAACTTTGGGGTGGCTGTGTCTTTTTGATTTCAATTTCCCTAAGCTATAGGACCATAAGTGGAAGTGCCCTAGGCTCTGTTGCTTTGTTTTTTAGATGTTTCAGGAAACACCATACACTTCTCCAGAGTGGCTGTTGGCAATTTACATCCCGCCCAGCAGCATAACAAGGCTCCCAGTTCTCCATGGCCTGTCCTGCCTTTCTGGATTTTACACTTTTTTCAGATGGCCCTTTTGACCGGGGGGCAGTGAGACTTCATTGTAGTGCAGATTTCCTTTGCAAGCTTGCTTGGTTGGCCAAAAAGGGCGTATGTGTTTTTTCCTGAATATATTCAGGAAAAAACGCATACGCCCTTTTTGGCCAAGTGCATCATTGTGGACGTTCTGCCTCTTTTCCTATGCTTTACATGCAATTCCAGTCTACCTCCTGAAATCGGTTTCCTGCAATTCTGCCCCGCTTTCAAGTCCTCTTGGCATCCTTACTTCAATATATTTTTGGATGATAGCTGTCATTTATAACTCTGCAGGTTTGTGAATTACAGGGCCCCTGAGCTCCTTTCTTCAACTCGCTTTCTTGTGAGCTGGCCGCAACACCGCAGGATTGCTTCAGGCCCTAGTGTGGTTCCGGCATGGCACACTGAGCCTTTGGTTAATTCCTCTTCCTGGTGGGAAATGAGAGTTAAATTTGCCCGTCCAGACACCTCCAGCTAGTCTCTCATTGGTTCTCCCTATTCCTGTTTATTTTCCACAGAAATTGCAAACTGGGACAAACAGGAGGTTAAAGGCACTGACTCTCCAAGTGGGGAGAGTGTTAGTAAAGCGTCTGGAATGTGGCACCCGAGTACCAGGGGACGAAAACTGAGACACATTTGAACACGTTTCCCGATCACACGGTGGATTATACTCTGGGTTCCACATGCATGTTTTAGCTGAAGGAAGAATCCCTTAAACCTGGAGAGTTGAGACCCATGGAATGGGTACCATGCAATATGACTTCAAAGGGTCTGCATTTGCTCACCAAACCTCACCAATCCTATCACTGCTGCATTTATGCCGCTGTACACACGCTTGATTCTCTTTCGGAGACATATAAATCCATAGGTTTTAAGATTCTTACTAGTCAGTTATATTCTTAGGCATTTAAGATGGGGTGTTGAGTCCACTTCGTTGAGCAAGGAGTAGCTCTTGTCTATTACATATTTGGCTTATGGAAAGGTATCTGTGCTGATTTCAATCTCTGGTTTTATGCAGCACCCCAACCCACCTTTCCCCTTAAGCAAGCATAAGTTGGTTTTCTACATTTGAGACCCTATTCTGTTTTGTAATTCAGTTCCTGTGTAGCCAAGTTTACATTCCGTGTATTATTGATACCTTATGATGTTTCTTTTTCTGTGTGACTTATTTCACTTGGAATCATCGTACCTGAATCCACTCATTATGATGCTACTGGCCTGATGACATAGATTTCATTGCTGAGTGATATTGCATTGTACGTAAGTACCACAACATCTTTATCCATTTTTCGCTTTCTGCGATATTGAACTTGTACCGTAAACGAGGTTCTTGTAAACAGAGCCGTCCCAAACTTTGGCGTGGCTGTGTCTTTTTAATTTTAATTTCCCTAAGCTATAGGACCATAAGTGGAAGTGCCCTAGGCTCTGTTGCTTTGTTTTTTAGATGTTTCAGGAAACACCATACACTTCTCCAGAGTGGCTGTTGGCAATTTACATCCCGCCCATCAGCATAAGAAGGCTCCCAGTTCTCCATGGCCTGTCCTCCCTTTCTGGATTTTACACTTTTTTCAGATGGCCCTTTTGACTGGGGGGCAGTGAGACTTCATTGTAGTGCAGATTTCTTTGCAAGCTTGCTTGGTTGGCCAAAAAGGGCGTATGCGTTTTTTCCTGAATATATTCAGGAAAAAACGCATACGCCCTTTTTGGCCAAGTGCATCATTGTGGACGTTCTGCCTCTTTTCCTATGCTTTACATGCAATTCCAGTCTACCTCCTGAAATCGGTTTCCTGCAATTCTGCCTCGCTTTCAAGTCCTCTTGGCAGGCTTACTTCAATATATTTTTGGATGATAGCTGTCATTTATAACTCTGCAGGTTTGCGAATTACAGGGCCCCGGAGCTCCTTTCTTCAACTTGCTTTCTTGTGAGCTGGCCGCAACACCGCAGGATTGCTTCAGGCCCTAGTGTGGTTCCGGCATGGCACGCTGAGCCTTTGGTTAATTCCTCTTCCTGGTGGGAAATGAGAGTTAAATTTGCCCGTCCAGACACCTCCAGCTAGTCTCTCATTGGTTCTCCCTATTCCTGTTCATTTTCCGCAGAAATTGCAAACTGGGCCAAACAGGAGTTTAAAGGCACTGACTCTCCAAGTGGGGAGAGTGTTAGTAAAGCGTCTGGAATGTTGCACCCGAGTACCAGGGGACGAAAACTGAGACACATTTGAACACGTTTCCCGATCACACGGTGGATCATACTCTGGGTTCCACATGCATGTTTTAGCTGAAGGAAGAATCCCTTAAACCTGGAGAGTTGAGACCCATGGAATGGGTACCATGCAATATGACTTCAAAGGGTCTGCATTTGCTCACCGAACCTCACCAATCCTATCACTGCTGCATTTATGCCGCTGTACACACGCTTGATTCTCTTTCGGAGACATATAAATCCATAGGTTTTAAGATTCTTACTAGTCAGGTATATTCTTAGGCGTTTAATATGGGGTGTTGAGTCCACTTCGTTGAGCAAGGAGTAGCTCTTGTCTATTACATATTTGGCTTATGGAACGGTATCTGTGCTAATTTCAATATCTGGTTTTATGCAGCACCCCAACTCACCATTCCCCTTAAGCAAGCATAAGTTGGTTTTCTACATTTGAGACCCTGTTCTGTTTTGTAATTCAGTTCCTGTGTAGCCAAGTTTACATTCCGTGTATTAGTGATACCTTATGATGTTTCTTTTTCTGTGTGACTTATTTCACTTAGAATCATCGTACCTGAATCCACTCATTATGCTGCTACTGGCCTGATGACATAGATTTCATTGCTGAGTGATATTGCATTGTACGTAAGTACCACAACTTCTTTATCCATTTTTCGCTTTCTGCGATATTGAACTTGTACCGTATACGAGGTTCTTGTAAACAGAGCCGTCCCAAACTTTGGGGTGGCTGTGTCTTTTTGATTTTAATTTCCCTAAGCTATAGGACCATAAGTGGAAGTGCCCTAGGCTCTGTTGCTTTGTTTTTTAGATGTTTCAGGAAACACCATACACTTCTCCAGAGTGGCTGTTGGCAATTTACATCCCGCCCATCAGCATAAGAAGGCTCCCAGTTCTCCATGGCCTGTCCTCCCTTTCTGGATTTTACACTTTTTTCAGATGGCCCTTTTGACCGGGGGGCAGTGAGACTTCATTGTAGTGCAGATTTCCTTTGCAAGCTTGCTTGGTTGGCCAAAAAGTGCGTATGCGTTTTTTCCTGAATATATTCAGGAAAAAACGCATACACCCTTTTTGGCCAAGTGCATCATTGTGGACGTTCTGCCTCTTTTCCTATGCTTTACATGCAATTCCAGTCTACCTCCTGAAATCGGTTTCCTGCAGTTCTGCCTCGCTTTCAAGTCCTCTTGGCAGGCTTACTTCAATATATTTTTGGATGATAGCTGTCATTTATAACTCTGCAGGTTTGCGAATTACAGGGCCCCGGAGCTCCTTTCTTCAACTCGCTTTCTTGTGAGCTGGCCGCAACACCGCAGGATTGCTTCAGGCCCTAGTGTGGGTCCGGCATGGCACGCTGAGCCTTTGGTTAATTCCTCTTCCTGGTGGGAAATGAGAGTTAAATTTGCCCGTCCAGACACCTCCAGCTAGTCTCTCATTTGTTCTCCCTATTCCTGTTCATTTTCCGCAGAAATTGCAAACTGGGCCAAACAGGAGTTTAAAGGCACTGACTCTCCAAGTGGGGAGAGTGTTAGTAAAGCGTCTGGAATGTTGCACCCGAGTACCAGGGGACGAAAACTGAGACACATTTGAACACGTTTCCCGATCACACGGTGGATCATACTCTGGGTTCCACATGCATGTTTTAGCTGAAGGAAGAATCCCTTAAACCTGGAGAGTTGAGACCCATGGAATGGGTACCATACAATATGACTTCAAAGGGTCTGCATTTGCTCACCGAACCTCACCAATCCTATCACTGCTGCATTTATGCCGCTGTACACACGCTTGATTCTCTTTCGGAGACATATAAATCCATAGGTTTTAAGATTCTTACTAGTCAGGTATATTCTTAGGCGTTTAATATGGGGTGTTGAGTCCACTTCGTTGAGCAAGGAGTAGCTCTTGTCTATTACATATTTGGCTTATGGAACGGTATCTGTGCTAATTTCAATCTCTGGTTTTATGCAGCACCCCAACTCACCATTCCCCTTAAGCAAGCATAAGTTGGTTTTCTACATTTGAGACCCTGTTCTGTTTTGTAATTCAGTTCCTGTGTAGCCAAGTTTACATTCCGTGTATTAGTGGTACCTTATGATGTTTCCTTTTCTGTGTGACTTATTTCACTTAGAATCATCGTACCTGAATCCACTCATTATGCTGCTACTGGCCTGATGACATAGATTTCATTGCTGAGTGATATTGCATTGTACGTAAGTACCACAACTTCTTTATCCATTTTTCGCTTTCTGCGATATTGAACTTGTACCGAATACGAGGTTCTTGTAAACAGAGCCGTCCCAAACTTTGGGGTGGCTGTGTCTTTTTGATTTTAATTTCCCTAAGCTATAGGACCATAAGTGGAAGTGCCCTAGGCTCTGTTGCTTTGTTTTTTAGATGTTTCAGGAAACACCATACACTTCTCCAGAGTGGCTGTTGGCAATTTACATCCCGCCCATCAGCATAAGAAGGCTCCCAGTTCTCCATGGCCTGTCCTCCCTTTCTGGATTTTACACTTTTTTCAGATGGCCCTTTTGACCGGGGGGCAGTGAGACTTCATTGTAGTGCAGATTTCTTTGCAAGCTTGCTTGGTTGGCCAAAAAGGGCGTATGCGTTTTTTCCTGAATATATTCAGGAAAAAACGCATACGCCCTTTTTGGCCAAGTGCATCATTGTGGACGTTCTGCCTCTTTTCCTATGCTTTACATGCAATTCCAGTCTACCTCCTGAAATCGGTTTCCTGCAATTCTGCCTCGCTTTCAAGTCCTCTTGGCAGGCTTACTTCAATATATTTTTGGATGATAGCTGTCATTTATAACTCTGCAGGTTTGCGAATGACAGGGCCCCGGAGCTCCTTTCTTCAACTCGCTTTCTTGTGAGCTGGCCGCAACACCGCAGGATTGCTTCAGGCCCTAGTGTGGTTCCGGCATGGCACGCTGAGCCTTTGGTTAATTCCTCTTCCTGGTGGGAAATGAGAGTTAAATTGGCCCGTCCAGACACCTCCAGCTAGTCTCTCATTTGTTCTCCCTATTCCTGTTCATTTTCCGCAGAAATTGCAAACTGGGCCAAACAGGAGTTTAAAGGCACTGACTCTCCAAGTGGGGAGAGTGTTAGTAAAGCGTCTGGAATGTTGCACCCGAGTACCAGGGGACGAAAACTGAGACACATTTGAACACGTTTCCCGATCACACGGTGGATCATACTCTGGGTTCCACATGCATGTTTTAGCTGAAGGAAGAATCCCTTAAACCTGGAGAGTTGAGACCCATGGAATGGGTACCATACAATATGACTTCAAAGGGTCTGCATTTGCTCACCGAACCTCACCAATCCTATCACTGCTGCATTTATGCCGCTGTACACACGCTTGATTCTCTTTCGGAGACATATAAATCCATAGGTTTTAAGATTCTTACTAGTCAGGTATATTCTTAGGCGTTTAATATGGGGTGTTGAGTCCACTTCGTTGAGCAAGGAGTAGCTCTTGTCTATTACATATTTGGCTTATGGAACGGTATCTGTGCTAATTTCAATCTCTGGTTTTATGCAGCACCCCAACTCACCATTCCCCTTAAGCAAGCATAAGTTGGTTTTCTACATTTGAGACCCTGTTCTGTTTTGTAATTCAGTTCCTGTGTAGCCAAGTTTACATTCCGTGTATTAGTGGTACCTTATGATGTTTCCTTTTCTGTGTGACTTATTTCACGTAGAATCATCGTACCTGAATCCACTCATTATGCTGCTACTGGCCTGATGACATAGATTTCATTGCTGAGTGATATTGCATTGTACGTAAGTACCACAACTTCTTTATCCATTTTTCGCTTTCTGCGATATTGAACTTGTACCGAATACGAGGTTCTTGTAAACAGAGCCGTCCCAAACTTTGGGGTGGCTGTGTCTTTTTGATTTTAATTTCCCTAAGCTATAGGACCATAAGTGGAAGTGCCCTAGGCTCTGTTGCTTTGTTTTTTAGATGTTTCAGGAAACACCATACACTTCTCCAGAGTGGCTGTTGGCAATTTACATCCCGCCCATCAGCATAAGAAGGCTCCCAGTTCTCCATGGCCTGTCCTCCCTTTCTGGATTTTACACTTTTTTCAGATGGCCCTTTTGACCGGGGGGCAGTGAGACTTCATTGTAGTGCAGATTTCTTTGCAAGCTTGCTTGGTTGGCCAAAAAGGGCGTATGCGTTTTTTCCTGAATATATTCAGGAAAAAACGCATACGCCCTTTTTGGCCAAGTGCATCATTGTGGACGTTCTGCCTCTTTTCCTATGCTTTACATGCAATTCCAGTCTACCTCCTGAAATCGGTTTCCTGCAATTCTGCCTCGCTTTCAAGTCCTCTTGGCAGGCTTACTTCAATATATTTTTGGATGATAGCTGTCATTTATAACTCTGCAGGTTTGCGAATGACAGGGCCCCGGAGCTCCTTTCTTCAACTCGCTTTCTTGTGAGCTGGCCGCAACACCGCAGGATTGCTTCAGGCCCTAGTGTGGTTCCGGCATGGCACGCTGAGCCTTTGGTTAATTCCTCTTCCTGGTGGGAAATGAGAGTTAAATTGGCCCGTCCAGACACCTCCAGCTAGTCTCTCATTTGTTCTCCCTATTCCTGTTCATTTTCCGCAGAAATTGCAAACTGGGCCAAACAGGAGTTTAAAGGCACTGACTCTCCAAGTGGGGAGAGTGTTAGTAAAGCGTCTGGAATGTTGCACCCGAGTACCAGGGGACGAAAACTGAGACACATTTGAACACGTTTCCCGATCACACGGTGGATCATACTCTGGGTTCCACATGCATGTTTTAGCTGAAGGAAGAATCCCTTAAACCTGGAGAGTTGAGACCCATGGAATGGGTACCATACAATATGACTTCAAAGGGTCTGCATTTGCTCACCGAACCTCACCAATCCTATCACTGCTGCATTTATGCCGCTGTACACACGCTTGATTCTCTTTCGGAGACATATAAATCCATAGGTTTTAAGATTCTTACTAGTCAGGTATATTCTTAGGCGTTTAATATGGGGTGTTGAGTCCACTTCGTTGAGCAAGGAGTAGCTCTTGTCTATTACATATTTGGCTTATGGAACGGTATCTGTGCTAATTTCAATCTCTGGTTTTATGCAGCACCCCAACTCACCATTCCCCTTAAGCAAGCATAAGTTGGTTTTCTACATTTGAGACCCTGTTCTGTTTTGTAATTCAGTTCCTGTGTAGCCAAGTTTACATTCCGTGTATTAGTGGTACCTTATGATGTTTCCTTTTCTGTGTGACTTATTTCACGTAGAATCATCGTACCTGAATCCACTCATTATGCTGCTACTGGCCTGATGACATAGATTTCATTGCTGAGTGATATTGCATTGTACGTAAGTACCACAACTTCTTTATCCATTTTTCGCTTTCTGCGATATTGAACTTGTACCGAATACGAGGTTCTTGTAAACAGAGCCGTCCCAAACTTTGGGGTGGCTGTGTCTTTTTTATTTTAATTTCCCTAAGCTATAGGACCATAAGTGGAAGTGCCCTAGGCTCTGTTGCTTTGTTTTTTAGATGTTTCAGGAAACACCATACACTTCTCCAGAGTGGCTGTTGGCAATTTACATCCCGCCCATCAGCATAAGAAGGCTCCCAGTTCTCCATGGCCTGTCCTCCCTTTCTGGATTTTACACTTTTTTCAGATGGCCCTTTTGACTGGGGGGCAGTGAGACTTCATTGTAGTGCAGATTTCCTTTGCAAGCTTGCTTGGTTGGCCAAAAAGTGCGTATGCGTTTTTTCCTGAATATATTCAGGAAAAAACGCATACGCCCTTTTTGGCCAAGTGCATCATTGTGGACGTTCTGCCTCTTTTCCTATGCTTTACATGCAATTCCAGTCTACCTCCTGAAATCGGTTTCCTGCAATTCTGCCTCGCTTTCAAGTCCTCTTGGCAGCCTTACTTCAATATATTTTTGGACGATAGCTGTCATTTATAACTCTGCAGGTTTGCGAATTACAGGGCCCCGGAGATCCTTTCTTCAACTCGCTTTCTTGTGAGCTGGCCGCAACACCGCAGGATTGCTTCAGGCCCTAGTGTGGTTCCGGCATGGCACGCTGAGCCTTTGGTTAATTCCTCTTCCTGGTGGGAAATGAGAGTTAAATTTGCCCGTCCAGACACCTCCAGCTAGTCTCTCATTGGTTCTCCCTATTCCTGTTCATTTTCCGCAGAAATTGCAAACTGGGCCAAACAGGAGTTTAAAGGCACTGACTCTCCAAGTGGGGAGAGTGTTAGTAAAGCGTCTGGAATGTTGCACCCGAGTACCAGGGGACGAAAACTGAGACACATTTGAACACGTTTCCCGATCACACGGTGGATCATACTCTAGGTTCCACATGCATGTTTTAGCTGAAGGAAGAATCCCTTAAACCTGGAGATTTGAGACCCATGGAATAGGTACCATGCAATATGACTTCAAAGGGTCTGCATTTGCTCACCGAACCTCACCAATCCTATCACTGCTGCATTTATGCCGCTGTACACACGCTTGATTCTCTTTCGGAGACATATAAATCCATAGGTTTTAAGATTCTTACTAGTCAGGTATATTCTTAGGCGTTTAATATGGGGTGTTGAGTCCACTTCGTTGAGCAAGGAGTAGCTCTTGTCTATTACATATTTGGCTTATGGAACGGTATCTGTGCTAATTTCAATCTCTGGTTTTATGCAGCACCCCAACTCACCATTCCCCTTAAGCAAGCATAAGTTGGTTTTCTACATTTGAGACCCTGTTCTGTTTTGTAATTCAGTTCCTGTGTAGCCAAGTTTACATTCCGTGTATTAGTGATACCTTATGATGTTTCCTTTTCTGTGTGACTTATTTCACTTAGAATCATCGTACCTGAATCCACTCATTATGCTGCTACTGGCCTGATGACATAGATTTCATTGCTGAGTGATATTGCATTGTACGTAAGTACCACAACTTCTTTATCCATTTTTCGCTTTCTGCGATATTGAACTTGTACCGTATACGAGGTTCTTGTAAACAGAGCCGTCCCAAACTTTGGGGTGGCTGTGTCTTTTTGATTTTACTTTCCCTATGCTATAGGACCATAAGTGGAAGTGCCCTAGGCTCTGTTGCTTTGTTTTTTAGATGTTTCAGGAAACACCATACACTTCTCCAGAGTGGCTGTTGGCAATTTACATCCCGCCCATCAGCATAAGAAGGCTCCCAGTTCTCCATGGCCTGTCCTCCCTTTCTGGATTTTACACTTTTTTCAGATGGCCCTTTTGACCGGGGGGCAGTGAGACTTCATTGTAGTGGAGATTTCCTTTGCAAGCTTGCTTGGTTGGCCAAAAAGGGCGTATGCGTTTTTTCCTGAATATATTCAGGAAAAAACGCATACGCCCTTTTTGGCCAAGTGCATCATTGTGGACGTTCTGCCTCTTGTCCTATGCTTTACATGCAATTCCAGTCTACCTCCTGAAATCGGTTTCCTGCAATTCTGCCTCGCTTTCAAGTCCTCTTGGCAGGCTTACTTCAATATATTTTTGGACGATAGCTGTCATTTATAACTCTGCAGGTTTGTGAATTACAGGGCCCCGGAGCTCCTTTCTTCAACTCGCTTTCTTGTGAGCTGGCCGCAACACCGCAGGATTACTTCAGGCCCTAGTGTGGTTCCGGCATGGCACGCTGAGCCTTTGGTTAATTCCTCTTCCTGGTGGGAAATGAGAGTTAAATTTGCCCGTCCAGACACCTCCAGCTAGTCTCTCATTGGTTCTCCCTATTCCTGTTCATTTTCCACAGAAATTGCAAACTGGGACAAACAGGAGGTTAAAGGCACTGACTCTCCAAGTGGGGAGAGTGTTAGTAAAGCGTCTGGAATGTTGCACCCGAGTACCAGGGGACGAAAACTGAGACACATTTGAACACGTTTCCCGATCACAGGGTGGATCATACTCTAGGTTCCACATGCATGTTTTAGCTGAAGGAAGAATCCCTTAAACCTGGAGATTTGAGACCCATGGAATGGGTACCATGCAATATGACTTCAAAGGGTCTGCATTTGCTCACCGAACCTCACCAATCCTATCACTGCTGCATTTATGCCGCTGTACACACGCTTGATTCTCTTTCGGAGACATATAAATCCATAGGTTTTAAGATTCTTACTAGTCAGGTATATTCTTAGGTGTTTAATATGGGGTGTTGAGTCCACTTCGTTGAGCAAGGAGTAGCTCTTGTCTATTACATATTTGGCTTATGGAACGGTATCTGTGCTAATTTCAATCTCTGGTTTTATGCAGCACCCCAACTCACCATTCCCCTTAAGCAAGCATAACTTGGTTTTCTACATTTGAGACCCTGTTCTGTTTTGTAATTCAGTTCCTGTGTAGCCAAGTTTACATTCCGTGTATTAGTGATACCTTATGATGTTTCCTTTTCTGTGTGACTTATTTCACTTAGAATCATCGTACCTGAATCCACTCATTATGCTGCTACTGGCCTGATGACATAGATTTCATTGCTGAGTGATATTGCATTGTACGTAAGTACCACAACTTCTTTATCCATTTTTCGCTTTCTGCGATATTGAACTTGTACCATATACGAGGTTCTTGTAAACAGAGCCGTCCCAAACTTTGGGGTGGCTGTGTCTTTTTGATTTTAATTTCCCTAAGCTATAGGACCATAAGTGGAAGTGCCCTAGGCTCTGTTGCTTTGTTTTTTAGATGTTTCAGGAAACACCATACACTTCTCCAGAGTGGCTGTTGGCAATTTACATCCCGCCCATCAGCATAAGAAGGCTCCCAGTTCTCCATGGCCTGTCCTCCCTTTCTGGATTTTACACTTTTTTCAGATGGCCCTTTTGACCGGGGGGCAGTGAGACTTCATTGTAGTGGAGATTTCCTTTGCAAGCTTGCTTGGTTGGCCAAAAAGGGCGTATGCGTTTTTTCCTGAATATATTCAGGAAAAAACGCATACGCCCTTTTTGGCCAAGTGCATCATTGTGGACGTTCTGCCTCTTTTCCTATGCTTTACATGCAATTCCAGTCTACCTCCTGAAATCGGTTTCCTGCAATTCTGCCTCGCTTTCAAGTCCTCTTGGCAGGCTTACTTCAATATATTTTTGGACGATAGCTGTCATTTATAACTCTGCAGGTTTGTGAATTACAGGGCCCCGGAGCTCCTTTCTTCAACTCGCTTTCTTGTGAGCTGGCCGCAACACCGCAGGATTGCTTCAGGCCCTAGTGTGGTTCCGGCATGGCACGCTGAGCCTTTGGTTAATTCCTCTTCCTGGTGGGAAATGAGAGTTAAATTTGCCCGTCCAGACACCTCCAGCTAGTCTCTCATTGGTTCTCCCTATTCCTGTTCATTTTCCACAGAAATTGCAAACTGGGACAAACAGGAGGTTAAAGGCACTGACTCTCCAAGTGGGGAGAGTGTTAGTAAAGCATCTGGAATGTGGCACCCGAGTACCAGGGGACGAAAACTGAGACCCATTTGAACACGTTTCCCGATCACACGGTGGATCATACTCTGTTTTCCACATGCATGTTTTAGCTGAAGGAAGAATCCCTTAAACCTGGAGAGTTGAGACCCATGGAATGGGTACCATGCAATATGACTTCAAAGGGTCTGCATTTGCTCACCGAACCTCACCAATCCTATCACTGCTGCATTTATGCCGCTGTACACACGCTTGATTCTCTTTCAGAGACATATAAATCCATAGGTTTTAAGATTCTTACTAGTCAGGTATATTCTTAGGCGTTTAAGATGGGGTGTTGAGTCCACTTCGTTGAGCAAGGAGTAGCTCTTGTCTATTACATATTTGGCTTATGGAAAGGTATCTGTGCTGATTTCTATCTCTGGTTTTATGCAGCACCCCAACTCACCTTTCCCCTTAAGCAAGCATAAGTTGGTTTTCTACATTTGAGACCCTATTCTGTTTTGTAATTCAGTTCCTGTGTAGCCAAGTTTACATTCCGTGTATTAGTGATACCTTATGATGTTTCTTTTTCTGTGTGACTTATTTCACTTAGAATCATCGTAACTGAATCCACTCATTATGCTGCTACTGGCCTGATGACATAGATTTCATTGCTGAGTGATATTGCATTGTACGTAAGTACCACAACTTCTTTATCCATTTTTCGCTTTCTGCGATATTGAACATGTACCGAATACGAGGTTCTTGTAAACAGAGCCGTCCCAAACTTTGGGGTGGGTGTGTCTTTTTGATTTTAATTTCCCTAAGCTATAGGACCATAAGAGGAAGTGCCCTAGGCTCTGTTGCTTTGTTTTTTAGATGTTTCAGGAAACACCATACACTTCTCCAGAGTGGCTGTTGGCAATTTACATCCCGCCCATCAGCATAAGAAGGCTCCCAGTTCTCCATGGCCTGTCCTCCCTTTCTGGATTTTACACTTTTTTCAGATGGCCCTTTTGACCGGGGGGCAGTGAGACTTCATTGTAGTGCAGATTTCCTTTGCAAGCTTGCTTGGTTGGCCAAAAAGTGCGTATGCGTTTTTTCCTGAATATATTCAGGAAAAAACGCATACGCCCTTTTTGGCCAAGTGCATCATTGTGGACGTTCTGCCTCTTTTCCTATGCTTTACATGCAATTCCAGTCTACCTCCTGAAATCGGTTTCCTGCAATTCTGCCTCGCTTTCAAGTCCTCTTGGCAGGCTTACTTCAATATATTTTTGGACGATAGCTGTCATTTATAACTCTGCAGGTTTGTGAATTACAGGGCCCCGGAGCTCCTTTCTTCAACTCGCTTTCTTGTGAGCTGGCCGCAACACCGCAGGATTGCTTCAGGCCCTAGTGTGGTTCCGGCATGGCACGCTGAGCCTTTGGTTAATTCCTCTTCCTGGTGGGAAATGAGAGTTAAATTTGCCCGTCCAGACACCTCCAGCTAGTCTCTCATTGGTTCTCCCTATTCCTGTTCATTTTCCACAGAAATTGCAAACTGGGACAAACAGGAGGTTAAAGGCACTGACTCTCCAAGTGGGGAGAGTGTTAGTAAAGCATCTGGAATGTGGCACCCGAGTACCAGGGGACGAAAACTGAGACCCATTTGAACACGTTTCCCGATCACACGGTGGATCATACTCTGTTTTCCACATGCATGTTTTAGCTGAAGGAAGAATCCCTTAAACCTGGAGAGTTGAGACCCATGGAATGGGTACCATGCAATATGACTTCAAAGGGTCTGCATTTGCTCACCGAACCTCACCAATCCTATCACTGCTGCATTTATGCCGCTGTACACACGCTTGATTCTCTTTCAGAGACATATAAATCCATAGGTTTTAAGATTCTTACTAGTCAGGTATATTCTTAGGCGTTTAAGATGGGGTGTTGAGTCCACTTCGTTGAGCAAGGAGTAGCTCTTGTCTATTACATATTTGGCTTATGGAAAGGTATCTGTGCTGATTTCAATCTCTGGTTTTATGCAGCACCCCAACTCACCTTTCCCCTTAAGCAAGCATAAGTTGGTTTTCTACATTTGAGACCCTATTCTGTTTTGTAATTCAGTTCCTGTGTAGCCAAGTTTACATTCCGTGTATTAGTGATACCTTATGATGTTTCTTTTTCTGTGTGACTTATTTCACTTAGAATCATCGTAACTGAATCCACTCATTATGCTGCTACTGGCCTGATGACATAGATTTCATTGCTGAGTGATATTGCATTGTACGTAAGTACCACAACTTCTTTATCCATTTTTCGCTTTCTGCGATATTGAACATGTACCGAATACGAGGTTCTTGTAAACAGAGCCATCCCAAACTTTGGGGTGGGTGTGTCTTTTTGATTTTAATTTCCCTAAGCTATAGGACCATAAGTGGAAGTGCCCTAGGCTCTGTTGCTTTGTTTTTTAGATGTTTCAGGAAACACCATACACTTCTCCAGAGTGGCTGTTGGCAATTTACATCCCGCCCATCAGCATAAGAAGGCTCCCAGTTCTCCATGGCCTGTCCTCCCTTTCTGGATTTTACACTTTTTTCAGATGGCCCTTTTGACCGGGGGGCAGTGAGACTTCATTGTAGTGCAGATTTCCTTTGCAAGCTTGCTTGGTTGGCCAAAAAGTGCGTATGCGTTTTTTCCTGAATATATTCAGGAAAAAACGCATACGCCCTTTATGGCCAAGTGCATCATTGTGGACGTTCTGCCTCTTTTCCTATGCTTTACATGCAATTCCAGTCTACCTCCTGAAATCGGTTTCCTGCAATTCTGCCTCGCTTTCAAGTCCTCTTGGCAGCCTTACTTCAATATATTTTTGGACGATAGCTGTCATTTATAACTCTGCAGGTTTGTGAATTACAGGGCCCCGGAGATCCTTTCTTCAACTCGCTTTCTTGTGAGCTGGCCGCAACACCGCAGGATTGCTTCAGGCCCTAGTGTGGTTCCGGCATGGCACGCTGAGCCTTTGGTTAATTCCTCTTCCTGGTGGGAAATGAGAGTTAAATTTGCCCGTCCAGACACCTCCAGCTAGTCTCTCATTGGTTCTCCCTATTCCTGTTCATTTTCCGCAGAAATTGCAAACTGGGCCAAACAGGAGTTTAAAGGCACTGACTCTCCAAGTGGGGAGAGTGTTAGTAAAGCGTCTGGAATGTTGCACCCGAGTACCAGGGGACGAAAACTGAGACACATTTGAACACGTTTCCCGATCACACGGTGGATCATACTCTGGGTTCCACATGCATGTTTTAGCTGAAGGAAGAATCCCTTAAACCTGGAGAGTTGAGACCCATGGAATGGGTACCATGCAATATGACTTCAAAGGGTCTGCATTTGCTCACCGAACCTCACCAATCCTATCACTGCTGCATTTATGCCGCTATACACACGCTTGATTCTCTTTCAGAGACATATAAATCCATAGGTTTTAAGATTCTTACTAGTCAGGTATATTCTTAGGCGTTTAAGATGGGGTGTTGAGTCCACTTTGTTGAGCAAGGAGTAGCTCTTGTCTATTACATATTTGGCTTACGGAAAGGTATCTGTGCTGATTTCAATCTCTGGTTTTATGCAGCACCCCAAGTCACCTTTCCCCTTAAGCAAGCATAAGTTGGTTTTCTACATTTGAGACCCTATTCTGTTTTGTAATTCAGTTCCTGTGTAGCCAAGTTTACATTCCGTGTATTAGTGATACCTTATGATGTTTCTTTTTCTGTGTGACTTATTTCACTTAGAATCATCGTACCTGAATCCACTCATTATGCTGCTACTGGCCTGATGACATGGATTTCATTGCTGAGTGATATTGCATTGTACGTAAGTACCACAACTTCTTTATCCATTTCTCGCTTTCTGCGATATTGAACTTGTACCGTAAATGAGGTTCTTGTAAACAGAGCCGTCCCAAACTTTGGGGTGGCTGTGTCTTTTTGATTTTAATTTCCCTAAGCTATAGGACCATAAGTGGAAGTGCCCTAGGCTCTGTTGCTTTGTTTTTTAGATGTTTCAGGAAACACCATACACTTCTCCAGAGTGGCTGTTGGCAATTTACATCCCGCCCATCAGCATAAGAAGGCTCCCAGTTCTCCATGGCCTGTCCTGCCTTTCTGGATTTTACACATTTTTCAGATGGCCCTTTTGACCGGGGGGGCAGTGAGAATACATTTTAGTGCAGATTTCCTTTGCAAGCTTGCTTGGTTGGCCAAAAAGGGCGTATGCGTTTTTTCCTGAATATATTCAGGAAAAAACGCATACGCCCTTTTTGGCCAAGTGCATCATTCTGGACGTTCTGCCTCTTTTCCTATGCTTTACATGCAATTCCAGTCTACCTCCTGAAATCGGTTTCCTGCAATTCTGCCCCGCTTTCAAGTCCTCTTGGCAGGCTTACTTCAATATATTTTTGGACAATAGCTGTCATTTATAACTCTGTAGGTTTGTGAATTACAGTGCCCCTGAGATCCTTTCTTCAACTCGCTTTCTTGTGAGCTGTCCGCGACACCGCAGGATTGCTTCAGGCCCTAGTGTGGTTCCGGCATGGCACGCTGAGCCTTTGGTTAATTCCTCTTCCTGGTGGGAAATTAGAGTTAAATTTGCCCGTCCAGACACCTCCAGCTAGTCTCTCATTGGTTCTCCCTATTCCTGTTCATTTTCCGCAGAAATTGCAAACTGGGCCAAACAAGAGGTTAAAGGCACTGACTTTCCAAGTGGGGAGAGTGTTAGTAAAGCGTCTGGAATGTTGCACCCGAGTACCAGGGGACGAAAACTGAGACACATTTGAACACGTTTCCCGATCACTTGGTGGATCATACTCTGAGTTCCACATGCATGTTTTAGCTGAAGGAAGAATCCCTTAAACCTGTAGAGTTGAGACCCATGGAATGGGTACCATGCAATAAGAATTCAAAGGGTCTGCATTTGCTCACCGAACCTCACCAATCCTATCACTGCTGCTTTTATGTCGCTGTACACACGCTGGATTCTCTTTTAGAGACATATAAATCCATAGGTTTTAAGATTCTTACTAGTCAGGTATATTCTTAGGCGTTTAATACGGGGTTTTGAGTCCACTTCTTTGAGCAAGGAGTAGCTCTTGTCTATTACATATTTGGCTTATGGAACGGTATCTGTGCTAATTTCAATCTCTGGTTTTATGCAGCACCCCAACTCACCATTCCCCTTAAGCAAGCATAAGTTGGTGTTCTACATTTGAGACCCCATTCTGTTTTGTAATTCAGTTCCTGTGTAGCCAAGTTTACATTCCGTGTATTAGTGATACCTTATGATGTTTCTTTTTCTCTGTGACTTATTTCACTTAGAATCATGATACCTGAATCCACTCATTATGCTTCTACTGGCCTGATGACATAGATTTCGTTGCTGAGTGATATTGCATTGTACGTAAGTACCTCAACTTCTTTATCCATTTTTAGCTTTCTGCGATTTTGAACTTGTACCATAAACGAGGTTCTTGTAAACAGAGCCATTCCAAACTTTGGGGTGGCTGTGTCTTTTTGATTTTAATTTCCCTAAGCTATAGGACCATAAGTGGAAGTGCCCTAGGCTCTGTTGCTCTGTTTTTTAGATGTTTCAGGAAACACCATACACTTCTCCAGAGTGGCTGTTTGCAATTTACATCCCGCCCATCAGCATAAGAAAGCTCCCAGTTCTCCATGGCCTGTCCTGCCTTTCTGGATTTTACACATTTTTCAGATGGCCCTTTTGACCGGGGTGGCAGTGAGTCTTCATTGTAGTGCAGATATCCTTTGCAAGCTTGCTTCCTTGGCAAAAAAGGGCGTATGCGTTTTTTCCTGAATATATTCAGGAAAACACGCATACGCCCTTTTTGGCCAAGTGCATCATTGTGGACGTTCTGCCTCTTTTCCTATGCTTTACATGCAATTCCAGTCTACCTCCTGAAATCGGTTTCCTGCAATTCTGCCCCGCATTCAAGTCTTCTTGGCAGCCTTACTTCAATATATTTTTGTACGATAGCTGTCATTTACAACTCTGCAGTTTTGTGAATTACAGGGCCCCTGAGCTCCTTTCTTCAACTCGCTTTCTTGTGACCTGGCCGCAACACCGCAGGATTGCTTCAGGCCCTAGTGTGGTTCCGGCATGGCACGCTGAGCCTTTGGTTAATTCCTCTTCCTGGTGGGAAATGAGAGTTAAATTTGCCCGTCCAGACACCTCCAGCTAGTCTCTCATTGTTTCTCCCTATTTCTGTTCATTTTCCACAGAAATTGCAAACTGGGCCAAACAGGAGGTTAAAGGCACTGACTCTCCAAGTGGGGAGAGTGTTAGTAAAGCGTCTGGAATGTTACACCCGAGTACCAGGGGACGAAAACTGAGACACATTTGAACACGTTTCCCGTTCACACGGTGGATCATACTCTGGGTTCCACATGCATGTTTTAGCTGAAGGAAGAATCCCTTAAACCTGGAGAGTTGAGACCCATGGAATGGGTACCATGCAATATGACTTCAAAGGGTCTGCATTTGCTCACCGAACCTCACCAATCCTATCACTGCTGCTTTTATGTCGCTGTACACACGCTGGATTCTCTTTCAGAGACATATAAATCCATAGGTTTTAAAATTCTTACAAGTCAGGTATATTCTTAGGCGTTTAATATGGGGTTTTGAGTCCACTTCGTTGAGCAAGCAGTAGCTCTTGTCTATTACATATTTGGCTTATGGAAAGGTATCTGTGCTAATTTCAATCTCTGGTTTTATGCAGTACCCCAACTCACCTTTCCCCTTAAGCAAGCATAAGTTGGTTTTCTACATTTGAGACCCTATTCTGTTTTGTAATTCAGTTCCTGTGTAGCCAAGTTTACATTCCGTGTATTAGTGATACCTTATGATGCTTCTTTTTCTGTGTGACTTATTTCACTTAGAATCATCATACCTGAATCCACTCATTATGCTGCTACTGGCCTGATGACTTAGATTTCATTGCTGAGTGATATTGCATTGTACATAAGTACCACAACTTCTTTATCCATTTTTCGCTTTCTGCGATATTGAACTTGTACCGTAAACGAGGTTCTTGTAAACAGAGCCGTCCCAAACTTTGGGGTGGCTGTGTCTTTTTGATTTTAATTTCCCTAAGCTATAGGACCATAAGTGGAAGTGCCCTAGGCTCTGTTGCTTTGTTTTTTAGATGTTTCAGGAAACACCATACACTTCTCCAGAGTGGCTGTTTGCTATTTACATCCCGCCCATCAGCATAAGAAGGCTCCCAGTTCTCCATGGCCTGTCCTGCCTTTCTGGATTTTACACTTTTTTCAGATGGCCCTTTTGACCGGGGGGCAGTGAGACTTCATTGTAGTGCAGATTTCCTTTGCAAGCTTGCTTGGTTGGCCAAAAAGGGCGTATGCGTTTTTTCCTGAATATATTCAGGAAAAAACGCATACGCCCTTTTTGGCCAAGTGCATCATTGTGGACGTTCTGCCTCTTTTCCTATGCTTTACATGCAATTCCAGTCTACCTCCTGAAATCGGTTTCCTGCAATTCTGCCCCGCTTTCAAGTCCTCTTGGCAGCCTTACTTCAATATATTTTTGGACGATAGCTGTCATTTATAACTCTGCAGGTTTGTGAATTACAGGGCCCCTGAGCTCCTTTCTTCAACTCGCTTTCTTGTGAGCTGGCCGCAACACCGCAGGATTGCTTCAGGCCCTAGTGTGGTTCCGGCATGGCACGCTGAGCCTTTGGTTAATTCCTCTTCCTGGTGGGAAATGAGAGTTAAATTTGCCCGTCCAGACACCTCCAGCTAGTCTCTCATTGGTTCTCCCTATTCCTGTTCATTTTCCGCAGAAATTGCAAACTGGGCCAAACAGGAGGTTAAAGGCACTGACTCTCCAAGTGGGGAGAGTGTTAGTAAAGCGTCTGGAATGTTGCACCCGAGTACCAGGGGAAGAAAACTGAGGCACATTTGAACACGTTTCCCGATCACACGTTGGATCATACTCTGGGTTACACATGCATGTTTTAACTGAAGGAAGAATCCCTTAAACCTGGAAAGTTGAGACCCATGGAATGGGTACCATGCAATATGACTTCAAAGGGTCTGCATTTGCTCACCGATCCGCAACAATCCAATCACTGCTGCGTATATGCCGCTGTACACACGCTTGATTCTCTTTCGGAGACATATAAATCCATAGGTTTTAAGATTCTTACTAGTCAGGTATATCCTTAGGCGTTTAATATGGGGTGTTGAGTCCACTTCGTTGAGCAAGGAGTAGCTCTTGTCTATTACATATTTGGCTTATGGAATGGTATCTGTGCTAATTTCAATCTCTGGTTTTATGCAGCACCCCAACTCACCATTCCCCTTAAGCAAGCATAAGTTGGTTTTCTACATTTGAGACCCTATTCTGTTTTGTAATTCAGTTCCTGTATAGCCAAGTTTACATTCCGTGTATTAGTGATATCTTATGATGTTTCTTTTTCTGTGTGACTCATTTCACTTAGAATCATCGTACTTGAATCCACTCATTATGCTGCTACTGGCCTGATGACATAGATTTCATTGCTGAGTGATATTGCATTGTACGTAAGTACCACATCTTCTTTATCCATTTCTCGCTTTCTGCGATATTGAACTTGTACCGTAAACGAGCTTCTTGTAAACAGAGCCGTCCCAAACTTTGGGGTGGCTGTGTCTTTTTGAATTTAATTTCCCTAAGCTATAGGACCATAAGTGGAAGTGCCCTAGGCTCTGTTGCTTTGTTTTTTAGATGTTTCAGGAAACACCATACACTTCTCCAGAGTGGCTGTTGGCAATTTACATCCCGCCCATCAGCATAAGAAGGCTCCCAGTTCTCCATGGCCTGTCCTGCCTTTCTGGATTTTACACTTTTTTCAGATGGACCTTTTGACCGTGGGGGCAGTGAGACTTCATTGTAGTGCAGATTTCCTTTGCAAGCTTGCTTGGTTTCTCATAAAGTGCGTATGCGTTTTTTCCTGGATATATTCAGGAAAAAACGCATACTCCCTTTGGGGCCAACTGCATCGTTGTCGAAATTCTGCCGCTTTTCATGTGCTTTAAAGACGAGTCCAATCTATCTCTTGAAATCTGTTTCTTGCAATTCTGTCTTGCATTCAGATCCTCTTCTTCGCCTTACCTCAACATATTTTTGGACGTTAGTTTTCATTTATAACTCTGCAGGTTTGTTAATTGCAGTGACCCTGAGCTCCATTTTTTAAGTTGCTCTTTTGTGACCTGGCCTCAAAGCCGCAGAATTGCTTCAGGCCCTATTTTGGCTCTGGCGAGGCGGGCTGAGCCTTTTTTTAATTCTTATTCTTAATGGGAAATTAGAGTGACATGTGCCCGTCCAAACCCCTACAACTATTCTCTCATTGGTTCCCCCTCTTCCCGTTCATCCTCCTCACAATTTGCAAAATGTGTGAAACAGAAGTTTAAATGTGCTGATTCTCTAAGTGGGGAGATTCTAAGTAACGTGGCTGGAATGATGAACAGGAGCACCAGGAGAAGATAAATGAGGTGCATTTTAGACACATCTCCCGAGAACACGGTGTACAGTCCTCTGTGTTTTCCATGCATGTTTTAGCTGTAGAAAGATTCCTTGAACCTGCAGATTTGGGACCCATTGAATGGGTACCAGGTAGTATTATTTTAAAGGGTGTGCATTTCCTCACCCAACCTCACATTTCTCTTAGCGCGAACAGTTTCCAGCCTTATGTCTCATCCTGCTGTGTGTCTAGATGTGTTCAATCCATGTTGCATCACCGTCCCTGAGGAAAAGTTGTAAGAGGTTTTCTCTGTCTCTCTGTCGTTTATTTTTTTCAATTTATTACTATATTGGTTACAGCTGATTTTCAAAGCTCTGTTTCTTGCTGCTGTACATCCACTTGATTCACGTACAGAGAGACATCAATAAATTCTTTTTCAGATTCTTACCAGTCATAGATATTCTTTTCCGGTGACTTGAGTGTGCTGAGTGCAGTTCTTTTAGCTACCGTGTAGGCCTTGTTGATTATCAGTTTGGTATTTGGAATGGTATCTTTGCTAATTTCAACCTCCTGGATGATGCCTCACCCCTCCCCACCTTTCCCGTTTAGCAGCCTTACGCGTGTTTTCTACATATTTGACTATGTTTTTGTTTTGTAATTTATTTCATGTGTAGCCATTTTGGGTTCCAACTTTAAGTGATATCTTATGATATGTGTCTTTTTCTTTTTGAATTGTGTCACTTAGAATGATCATACGTAACTCCTCCGGAGTTGTTACAACTGGCCATATTTCATTGATTTCCAGGCTGAGTAATATTCCACTCTACATAAGTACCACATCTCTATCCATTTTTTCCCTCCAGAGACATTTAAGTTATATCCTAGTCGAGGATCTTTTAAACAGAGAGGCAGTAAACATTGGGGTGCCTGTGTCCTCTCGATTTTTGTTTTTCCCAAGATATACGCCCATGAGTGCAAGTGCCCTATGCTCTGTAGCTCATTTTTTAGATGCTTTAGTAAACACAATACACTTCTCCAGAATGGCCGTTGGCAATATACATTTCCACTATAAGCCTCACAGGGCTCCCTCTTCTCCTTGCCCTGTCCTGCATTTCTGGTGTTTACACTTTATGAGGATGGCTCTTCTGACTGATGCGAAGTGATATCTTTTGTAGTATTGATTTCCAGTGCCCACCTGTTTGGTTGGCTAAAAAAGTGTATGCCCTTTTCTTGAATATATACAGAAAAAAACGCATACAGCCTTTTTGGCCAACTGCAATGTTGGCAATGTTCAGCCCCTTTTCTTGTGCTTAATGGCGAGTCCTTTCTACCTCCTCAAATCCCTTTCCTGCCATTCTCCCTTGCTTACCAATCCTTTTCTCTGACTTTCCTCAAGACATTTTTCAGTGATAGATATTTTCAACTCTGCAGTTTCGTGAATTTTACTGCCCCTGAGTTCCATTGTTCAACTTGTGTTTATGGGAACTGGCCACAAAGCAGTGGGATTTCCTCAAGCCCTATACTGTTTCCATGGGCAACCCTAGCCTTTGGTCAATTCGTCTTCCTGATTGGAAATTAGAGTGACATGTGCCTGTCTGAACACCTAGGACTTGTCTCTCATTGTTCCTCATCCTTCCGCTTCATCCTCTGGACAAATTCCAAACTGTACGCAACAGGATGTTGACAGTGCTGACATCTCCAAGTGGGGAGACTGTTAGTAAAGACGCTGGAGGTGTGAACCCGAGCACCAGGAGATGAGGAGATGAGATGCCTTTTCCAAACTCTTCCCGATCAGACGGTATACCATCCTCTGGGTGTGACAGACATGTTTTAGCAGTAGGAAGAGTCCCATTCATGTAAGGAGAACACCAGGGCTTTTTCAAAATCAGTGTCTCCCCGAAACCCAAACTGGGGAATTTTTTAAGCTACGGCTACACATATGTTCATTAAGGGCCTTGGGAAGTAGGCAGAGTCCAAACTTTAGATGATTGAAGTCTTCAGGGTCAGAAGCACTCACCACCAGCTTCCCTTAGGTTACACTTTAACTGTCATTGATAGATGATGTCAATAAAAATATCTATTCTTTTTCCGATTATTTCCCCTTATAGCTTATTGCAAAATATTGAGTGTAGTTCCCTGTGCTATACAGTAGTTCCTTGTTGATGATCTATTTTATACATAGCAGTGTGTATGTGTTAATTCCAAACTGTTAATTTATCCCTCCTCCCACCTTTCCCCTTTGGTAATAATAAATTATAAGATTTTATACTTCTCAGAAATGGGGGAGCTGAAAGAGAGGTATCATTTTCAATGGAAAAGCATTTAAAACAAGATTGAAGCTTTAACCAAGATTATTAGATGTACATCCTTGGAAAGAAATCACTTCATTTCTCTAATATTGACCTGACAAATAAGACAAACCTTTTCACTGAACTTGCTTATAATAAAGTGATGGAAATATCAAATGGAAGTGTTAGAAACATCTTATTTTACCCGAGCCTTATAAACTGTTCTATGTTAACTAGAGTTTGGCTCACACATCTGTTCATTGAAGTTACAATAGTCTCAATTTCTGTTACTGATCCTCCAGAGTGGACCCCAACAAGTGTCCCCCTGCCCAGTGTCATTGGGGCCAACAGATCGAGACTGAGTTTGGTTCACAAGCAAAGGAAACTTTATATTTTGATCAGAGAATGGAGAGGTGAGAGCATGCACTACCCCGTGGGCTGTGGGCTGGGCTGCTGTGTAGAGATCCTGTCAGAGTCAGTGGGAGGGAGGGGGCGGAGCTCTCGAGGGCCGGGTTGGCTGCAGCTCAGGCTCTATATCTCGGAGTCTGCACTGGGCCCCAGGAGCTGAGGTGTCGACCCAGCCATTCTGCACTAGGAAATCTGGTCTGAAGTGCCGGGTGTGGAACCTCTGCATGCGGGACCCTAGGAGCACGTGAAATTAGACAAAGCACAAAGGATAAAAAAGGTCAGACTTGACTTTATTGCCCAGATTCTATTTTTATCTCCCAGGGATTTTTCATGGGCTTTGCTGGGGACAAACCCCTCCTCTGCCTTTTGTCCCGTTCCTCATTCTTGGAGTGCTGAGGGTGCAGACCCTTCTTCTGTAACTGCTGAGTGCTGAGTTGGGAGCCCTCATACCAGGGGACGAGGGTCAGAACTTCTCCCCAGCAGCCTCCAGGTGACGTTGATTGTCCCCAGGACCCCTGCCTCCCTGCTCGTCCACCTGAGCACCAGCATTGGAAGTGTTATAGATTCTAATGACCTTTAAGGGTCCAGGAAAGAGATGTGCAGAGACGCTGTGGGGGCCGGTTTCACCCCGCCCCACATTTGTTCGGCCACCTTAGGCTGACCGTTTCTGCCAGCCTAGATGCTCTGACCAGTAGTCTGCTCTTTCTTCAATTAGGCCCCTGAATTAACGTAAAAACAGCACCAGGTGTCAGAGCCCTGCCCGCTCAACTCCCAGACAGTCCAGGGTCAGTGGTGATCAAGGACCATGATGGCCACTGAGTCAACAGCCTTTTGAAGTAAACAGGAGTCCAGCCGGTCTTATTGGCCACCATCATCACGGTGTCTGTAGGCTTTTCTATGGTGACAGTGTGATATACGGTTCCCCCGCCAAGATTATTAGCTCCCCTGCGGGTGCAGTAAGTCCTGCAAGCAGTAGTCTACTCCTTCGGGACACACTATTGTTGTTTTATGAGAGAAACTCCAGGTCAAGTGATGTTCACACGAGTCGTCATGGTGCCCTGCTGCCCCTGGTTATCTCTCTGGATGTTGGAGTTGGAGAGCCTCCTCACTCGAGGTCGGTGTGCCCACGGAGCGAACCCTGCAACTTCAGGGCATGGTTGGTGATTAGGATCACCACGTGGGGTCCTTTTCCCTTAGGAGGGAGGTGGCCTTTTGGGCTGCTGATTTCCAGGGTTTTAGATACCGCCAGTATCTTGGCCAGATGTGGCAGTGGGCCAAGCCCCTTGGTGACTGTAGTTTATCCTACCTGGATGGCATTCTTGCGTTGTTCCATTTCAAGTGGTCCCAGTTTTTGCACTAATTCTCCAATGGCGATTCACCTTTCACCGGGAATGGAAAGGTCAAAGGGTTTAGCTCAATTAGGGAGTTCCAGGGCAAGGGTCTGAATTGACTGCTCTTTCCATTCTTGAAAGGCCACTTCTGGATTCTGTTCAAAAGGATCGTCATCTTTTCCTTTCAGTGTTTCATATAGAGGCCCAGCTAGTAGACTGTAGTTAGGGATCCAGAAGCAGCAAACCCTGGCCTCCCCAGGAACCCCTAAGCTGTCTTCTCGTTTTAGAAAGGGGTAAGGCTGCAAATGGTTTCTTCCCTTTCCTGGGATGGGCTTCTCCGACCTTGTGTGAGAATGAAGCCCAGGCAGGTCACCGCAGTCTGTGATATTTGAGCTTTTTCTTGGACAACTTCTATCCTTTATTGGCTTGGTAGTTCAGAGGCCTCCTTAGTAAGGCTGGCGATCAGAATGTCGTCTGCATATTGAAGGAGGGTTTCCTTTTCCAGAGGTAGAACTTTTCGGTCTTTAGCTAAGCTTTCCCCAAAGATGGTGTGGGAATTTTTGAACCCTTGGGGCAAGACGGCCCGGAAGTATTGTTTTAGTTGTATGTTGAGTCCTGCCACTCACAAGCCAAAATTTCTTGTGACTCTGGGACTAATGGAATACAAAAGAAGGCATCATTGAAGACTAATACAGAATACCATGTCCTGGTGGTTGGTAGAATGACCAGCAGGGTGTAGGAATTAGGAGCAACTGGAGGTATATCCTCGGTGGCTTCACTGACTGTCCTGACATCCTTTACCAGGTCCCCAGCAGCCCATGGGGCTCTCGTGGTCAGGCCAATCCCAGGATATGGAGCTCTCCTGGGCAGGTACCCCACCCCCAACCCAGCCCACGGGGCTCTCGTGGTCAGGCCCCTCCCAGGATACAGAGCTACCCTTGCAGGTACCGTGGCAGGGCTGGGCACACAGGAACCGTGCACATAGCCCTCATTGAAGAGCACCCCCAGCTCACCTGTCGCTCAGAGCTGACACAGAGCACCTCAGAGCAGGACTTGAACTAACAAACAGCAGCTCCGACAGGTCTGTGACCCTGGGCATCACTCTGTGTGGCCTCCCTCCACCTGGTCTTCCAGAGACTTCCACTGCACCCGGGGCACCAGGCCTCTGTCTCCAACCACCACCCACCCCTCCTCTCCCTGACTCCTGGGTTCCTCTCATTAGGAGAGGGTTTTCTTGAAGTTGTCTCCCACTCATGGGCCAGATAAAATGATTAGAAAACAAGCCAAAGCTGCAGCCCCTTGTCTATCCTGACTCTCAGGAGCCCACACCTGTTCCTTGGACCTGGCCGGTTCAGCAAGTTCCATTTTCTGCAACTGTGAGCCCCTGAGGGGTGATGATTGGCTGACCTGGGCAGCCTTACGGTGCCGGCCAGCCCTCCCCAGGTGTGCCTGGGTTGAGATCAATATAAATACCACTCCAGGCAGCAAGAGCCCCTGCAGCTGTGTCTGACGCCATTTTCTCTGCCCTGTCAGCAGTCTCGGGGCTGGGCTGGTGGGAGGGAGTGAGAGGCCACGGCTTTGTGGGTGGCCCAGTGTGAGTGGGGCTCTGCTGGACTTTCTGCAGCAGTTGCCAGGCTGCCACCTGCTAAAGAAGAGGATGTGTCACCCATACCTGCTGCTGGAATTGCTCCCTGGGCAGAGGTGAGGAAGGAAAAAAGCAGTGGGGGCAGGGACAGGACGGGTATCTCAGGCAGGGAAATGGAAATCTTCCAGAAGAGCACCCAGGGCCAGGACCATCCTGGCTGGCCTGCAGGCACCAAGTCAGCTGGCATGCTGTCACTCGTGTGGCTCCATGGCCCTTCCTCTAGGCTTTCAAGTCCTTGTATATATTCAGGTGTTTTACCTGGGAAGGGTGGGAACAGTTCAGCAGCAACTGGCCTGGGGCTCAGCTCACGTTTACTCACAGATGCCTCGGCACGGTGCCCCAGCTTTGCAATGAGGACGCTTGTTGTGTGGGGGCTGCTGGCTGAACGGGAGACGATTCCCCACCACTGACCAACTTCAGAATTGTTTACAACTGGAGCAAGTGCCCTGATACGGTTTTCCTCTGAGTAACTGGTGGGTTCTGTTTTTTTTTTTCTCTTTTTCGTTTTTGGTTCAAGGTAGATTTTATTCCTGTTTTTTGTATTTACAGATATAAGCATGGAAATAATTTATTCATATAAATACATGTATGTGAAGGGAATAATTGTTTTTTCTGTTTTATTTTTTAAATTTTATTTCTTTTTAATTTTGAATTTTATTTTATATTTTTATACAGCAGGTTCTTATTGGTTATCTATTTTATACATACAAATGTTTACATGCCAATCCCAATCTCTCAACTCCTCCCACCACCACCACCCCCAAGAGCTTTCCCCCCTTGTTGTCCATACGATTGTTGTCTACATCTGTTGCTCTAGTTATGCCTTGCAAAACGGTTAATCTGTACAGTTTTTCTAGGTTCCACATATATGCATGAATATACAAGATTTGTTTTTCTCTTTCTGACTTACTTCACTCTGTATGACAGTCTCTAGATCCATCGACGTCTCTACAAATGACCCAATTTCATTCTTTTCATGGCTTAGTAATATTCCATTTTATATATGTACCACATCTTTATGCATTCGTCTGTCTGTGGGCATTTAGGTTGCTTCCATTACCTCGATATTGTAAATAGTGATGCAATGAACATTGCGGTGAATGTCTCTTTTTGATTTATGGTTTTGTCTGGGTATATGTCCAGTACTGGGATTGCTGTATCATATGGTAATTCTATTATTAGTTTCTTAAGAAACTCCATATTGTTCTCCATAGTGACTGTACCAATTTATATTCCCAACAATAGTGGAAGAGGCTTCCTTTTCTCCACACCCTTTCCAGCACTTGTTGTTTGTAGATTTTCAGATGATGCCCATTCTAACAGGTGTGAGGTGATACCTCATTGTTGAGTCCATTTCGATGAACAAGGGGTAGGTCTTGTCTATTACATATTTGGCTTATGGAACGGTATCTGTGCTAATTTCAAACTCTGGTTTTATGCAGCACCCCAACTCACCTTTCCCCTTAAGCAAGCATAAGTTGGTTTTCTAAACTTGAGACCCTGTTCTGTTTTGTAATTCAATTCATGTGTAGCCAAGTTTACATTCCGTGCATTAGTGATACCTTATGATGTTTCTTTTTCTGTGTGACTTATTTCACTTAGAATCATCGTGCCTCAATCCACTCATTATGCTGGTACCGGCCTGGTGACACAGATTTCATTGCTGAGTGATATTGCATTGTACATAAGTACCACAACTGCTTTATCCAGTTTTTGCTCTCTGTGATATTGAACTTGTACCGTAAACGAGGTTCTTGTAAACAGAGCCGTCCCAAATTTTGGGGTGGCTGTGTCTTTTTGATTTTAATTTCCCTAAGCTATAGGACCATAAGTGGAAATGCCCTAGACTCTGTTGCTTTGTTTTTCAGATGTATCAGGAAACACCATACACTTCTCCAGAGTGGCTGTTGGCAATTTACATCCCGCCCATCAGCATAAGAAGGCTCCCAGTTCTCCATGGCCTGTCCTGCCTTTCTGGATTTTACACTTTTTTCAGATGGCCCTTTTGACTGGGGAGAAGTGAGACTTCATTGTAGTGCAGATTTCCTTTGCAAGCTTGCTTTGTTGGCCAAAAAGGGCGTATGCGTTTTTTCCTTAATATATTCAGGAAAAAACGCATACGCCCTTTTTGGCCAAGTGCATCATTGTGGACGTTCTGCCTCTTTTCCTATGCTTTACATGCAATTCCAGTCTACCTCCTGAAATCGGTTTCCTGCAATTCTGCCCCGCTTTCAAGTCCTCTTGGCAGCCTTACTTCAATATATTTTTGGACGATAGCTGTCATTTATAACTCTGCAGGTTTGTGAATTACAGGGCCCCTGAGCTCCTTTCTTCAACTCGCTTTCTTGTGAGCTGGCCGCAACACCGCAGGATTGCTTCAGGCCCTAGTGTGGTTCCGGCATGGCACGCTGAGCCTTTGGTTAATTCCTCTTCCTGGTGGGAAATGAGTGTTAAATATGCCCGTCCAGACACCTACCTCACTCTCAACCCCTTGGTGATGTGGGTCCTCTGGTTTGTGGCCACCTTTGCTGGGTTCCTCACCTTTGAATGATGTGGCCCCACTAGTGTGAGGACACTCCTGCCTGGTTCTCATCCACGTGGTTATGTGGACCCCCTGGTGAGAGTCTGTTCCTGGCTGTGTTCCTCACCTTTCTGTGAGGGAGACTGTCTGCTGATAGGTCACTCCTGCATGGCTGGCACACATTACCTTGGTGAAGTCAGCCGTGTGGTGGCAGTAGGAGCATGCTGGGAATCTCCTTCCCCCGGTGATGAGGGCCCTCTTGCGTCAAGCCCTAACTGCTGGGCTCACCAACTTTTCTTAGTGAGCCCAGTGATGCTTGGGCACTCCTCTTAGGATCCCATCTCCATGGGGATGTGGGCCTTCTGCTCTGAGGTCCCAACGGCTGGGTTGTTCACATTTTCATGATGTGGGCTCTCTGGTGTTAGTTCACTGTGGCCTGGATCCCATAGCCTCTGTGCTCTTGGCTGCCTGTTGGGAGGTTCCAACTGCTGGATTCCTCACTTTTTTAATTTTTTAGGCCCTCTGTTGTGAGGATCCTCCTGCCTGCCTCACTCCCAGCCCCTTCGTGATGTGTGTCGTCTGGTTTGAGGCCACATGTGCTGGGTTCCTCACCTTTCAATGATGTGGGACCAATGGTCTTAGGAGACTCCTGCCTGGTTCACATCCCCTTGGTGATGTGGGCCCTCTGTTGAGAGTCTGATCCTGGCTGGGTTCCTCACCCATCTGTGAGGTGGGTCGTCTGCTGTGAGGTCACTCCTGCCTGGCTTGCTCACCTCGCCTTGTGGACATGAGCCCTCTGGTGGCACTTGGAGCCTGCTGGGAGCCTCCTCCCCTCGGTGATGAGGGCCCTCTGGCGTCAGGCCCTAACTGCTGGGCTCCCCACATTTTGTGATGTGCACCCAGTGGTGCGAGGACACTCCAGCCAGGTTCACATCCCCATTGGGATGTGGGCCTTCTGCTCTGAGGTCTCAGCGTCTGGGTTGCTCACAGTTTCATGATGTGCGCTCTCTGCTGTTAGTTCACTCCTGCCTGCATCCCATAGCTTCTGTGCTCTCGGCTGCCTGCTGGGAGGTTCCAACTGCTGGATTCCTCACCTTTCTTATTCTTTGGGCCCTCTGTTTTTAGGCTACTCCTGCCTGCCTCACTCCCATTCCCTTTGTGATATGTGTCCTCTGATTTGAGGCCACATGTGCTGGGTTCCGCACCTTTCGATGATGTGGCTCCACTGGAGGGAAGACAGTCCTGACTGGTTCCCATCCCCTTGCTGATGTGGGCCCTCAGGTGAGAGTCTGACCATGGCTGGGTTCCTCACCCTTCTGTGAGGTGGGCCCTCTGCTGTGAGGTCAATCATGCCTGTCTGGCACACGTCACCTTGGCGACGTGGGCCCTCTGGTGGCAGTTGGAGTGTGCTGGGATCCTCCTCCCCTCGGTGATGAGGGCCCTCTTGCATTAGGCCATAACGGCTGGGCTCCCCACATTTTCTGATGTGCGCCAAGTGAGTGAGGACACTCTTGCCAGGTTCCCATCCCCATGGGGATATGGGCCTTCTGCTCTGAGGTCAAAACGGCTGCCTTGCTCACAGTACCATGATGTGGGCCCTCTGCTGTGAGTTCACTCCGGCAAGGATCCCTTATCATCGGTGCTCTGAGCCGCCTGCTGGGAGTTTCCAACTGCTGGATTCCTCAACTTTTTTATTCTATGTGCCCTCTGTTGTGAGGCTCCTCCTGCCTGCCTCACTGCCAGCCCCTGGTGATGACTGTCCTATGGCTTGAGGCCACATGTGCTGCGTTCCTCAGCTTTCGATGATGTGGCCCCACTCGTGTGAGGACACTCCTGCCTGGTTCCCATCCCCTTGGTGAGGTGGGCCCTCTGGCGAGAGTCTAATCCTGGCTGGGTTCCTCAACGTTCTGTGAGGTAGGCCCTCTGCTGTGAGGTCACTCCTGCCTGGCTGGCACACGTCACCTTGGAGACGTGAGCCCTCTGGTGGCAGTTGGAGCGTGCAGGGTGCCTCCTCCTCTCGGTGATGACGGCCCTCTGGCATCAGGCCCTAAATGGTGGGCTCCCCACATTTTCTGATGTGCGCCCAGTGGTGCGAGGACACTCCAGCCAGGTTCCCATTCCCATGGGGATGTGGGCCTTCTGCGCTGAGGTCCTAACACCTGGGTTGCTCACAGTTTTATGATGTGTGCCCTCTGCTGTGAGTTCACTGCGGCCTGGATCCCATAGCCTCGGTGTTCTGAGCCGCCTGCTGGAAGTTCTAAATGCTGGAATCCTCACGTTTTTTATATTATGTGCCCTGTGTTGTGAGGCTACTCCTGCCTGTCTCACTCCAAGGCCCTTGGTGATGTGGGTCCTCTGGTTTGAGGACACATGTGCTGGGTTCCTCACCATTCGATGATGAGGCCCCACTGGTGTGAGGATAATCCTGGCTGGTTCCCATCCCCTTTGTGATGTGGGCCCTCTGGTGAGAGTCTGATCCTGGCTGGGTTCCTCACCCATCTGTGAGGTGGGCCCTCTACTATCAGGTAACTCTTGCGTGGCTTGCTCACCTCGCCTTGTTGACATGAGCCCTCTGGTGGCACTTGGACCCTGCTGGGAGCCTCCTCACCTCTGTGATGAGGGCCCTCTGATGTCAGGCCCTAACTGCTGGGCTCCCCAACTTTTCTTAGTGAGCCCAGTGATGCTCGGGCACTCCTCTTAGGTTCCCATCTCCATGGGGATGTGGGCCTTCTGCTCTGAGGTTCCAACGGCTGGGTTGATCACAATTTCATGATGTGGGCTCTCTGGTGTTAGTTCACTGTGGCCTGGATCCCATAGCCTCTGTGCTCTTGGCCGCCTGCTAGGAGGTTCCAACTGCTGGATTCCTCACTTTTTTAATTTTTTAGGCCCTCTGTTGTGAGGATCCTCCTGCCTGCCTCACTCCCAGCCCCTTCGTGATGTGTGTCATCTGGTTTGAGGCCACATGTGCTGGGTTCCTCACCTTTCGATGATGTGAGACCAATGGTCTTAGGAGACTCCTGCCTGGTTCACATCCCCTTGGTGATGTGGGCCCTCTGTTGAGAGTCTGATCCTGGCTGGGTTCCTCACCCTTCTGTGAGGTGGGCCGTCTGCTGTGAGGTCACTCCTGCCTGGCTTGCTCTCAGCTCGCCTTGTGGACATGAGCCCTCTGGTGGCACTTGGAGCCTGCTGGGAGCCTCCTCCCCTCGGTGATGAGGGCCCTCTGGCATCAGGCCCTAACGGCTGGACTCCCCACATTTTGTGATGTGCGCCCAGTGGTTCGAAGACTCTCCAACCAGGTTCACATCCCCATTGAGATGTGGGTCTTCTGCTCTGAAGTCCCAACGGCTGGGTTGTTCACAGTTTCATGATGTGGGCTCTCTGCTGTTAGTTCACTCTGGCCTGGATGCCATAGACTCTGTGCTCTGGGCCACCTGCTGGGAGGTTCCAACTGCTCGATTCCTCAACTTTTGTATTCTATGGGTCCTGTGTTGCGATGATCCTCCTGCCTGCCTCACTCACAACCCCTTCGAGATGTGGGTCCTCTGGTTTGAGGCCACATGTGCTGGGTTCCGCAACTTTCAATGATGTGGCTCCACTGGTGTGAGGACACTCCTGCCTGGTTCCCATCCCCTTGGTGATGTGGGCCTTCTGGTGACAGTCTTATCCTGGCTGGGTTCCTCACTCTTCTGTGAGGTAGGCCCTCTGCTGTGAGGTCAATCCTGCCTGACTTGCACACATCACCTTGGCGACGTGGGCCCTCTGTTGACACATGGAACCTGCTGGGAGCCTCCTCCCCTCGGTGATGACGGTCCTCTAGCATCAGGCCCTAACTGCTGGGCTCCCCACGTTTTCTGATGTGAGCCCAGTGATGCCAGGACACTCCTGTCAGGTTCCCATCCCCATGGGGATGTGGGCCTTCTGCTCTGAGGTCCCAACGCCTGGGTTGCTCACAGTTTCATGATGTGGGCTCTCTGCTGTTAGTTCACTCCTGCCTGCATCCCATAGCTTCTGTGCTCTTGGCCGCCTGCTGGGAGGTTCAAAATGCTGGATTCCTCACCTTTTTTATTCTTTGGGTCCTCTGTTTTTAGGCTACTCCTACCTGCCTCACTCCCATCCCCTTTGTGATGTATGTCCTCTGATATGGGGCCGCATGTGCTGGGTTCCTCACCTTTCGATGATGTGGCCCCACTGGTGGGAGGACAGCCCTGACTGGTTCCCATCCCCTTGGTGTTGTGGGTCCTATGGCGAGAGTCTCATCCTGCCTCGGTTCCTCTCCCTTCTGTGAAATAGGCCCTCTGCTGTGAGGTCACTACTGCCTGGCTGGCGCATGCCACCTTGTAGACGTGGGCCCTCTGTTGGCAGTTGGAACCTGTTGGGAGTCTCCTCCCCTCAGTTATGAGGGCCCCCTGGCGTCAGGCCCTATCTGCTGGGCTCCTAACATTTTCTGATATGTGCTAAGTGGTGCGAAGCCACTCCTGCCAGGTTCCCATCCCAATGGGGATGTGGGCCTTCTGTTCTGTGGTCCCAACGGCTGGGCTGCTCACAGGTTCATGATGTGGGCCCTCTGCTGTGAGTTCACTGCGGCCTGGATCTCATAGCCTCGGTGCTCTGGGCCGCTTGCTGGGAGGTTCCAACTGCTGGATTCCTCAACTTTTATATTCTATGGACCCTGTGTTGTGAGGCCGGTCCTGCCAGCCTCATTCCGAACCCCTTGGTGATGTGGTTCCTCTGGTTTGAGGCTACATGTGCTGGGATCCTCACCTTTCGATGATGTTGTCCCACTGGTGTGGGGACACTCCTGCCTGGTTCCCATCCCCTTGGTGATGTGGGCCCTCTGGTGAGAGTCTGATCCTGGCTGTGTTCCTCACCCTTCTGTGAGGTGGGCCCTCTGCTGTGAGGTCACTCCTGCCGGGCTGGCACACATCGCCTTGGTGACGTTGGCCCTCTGGTGGCAGCTGGAGCCTGTTGGGAGCCTCGTCCCCTCGGTGATGAGTGCAGTCTAGCATCAGGCCCTAACTTCTGAGCACCCCACGTTTTCTGATGTGAGCCCAGTGATGCCAGGACACTCCTGTCATGTTCCCATCACCATGGGGATGTGGGCCTTCTGCTCTGAGGTCCCAATGTCTGGGTTGCTCACAGTTTCATGATGTGGGCTGTCTGGTGTTAGTTCACTCTGGCCTGGATCCCCTAGCCTCTGTGCTCTGGGCCGCCTGCTGGGAGGTTCCAACTGCTGGATTCCTCACCTTTCTTATTTTTGAGCCCTCTGTTGTGAGGCTCCTCCTGCCTGCCTCACTCCCAGCCCCTTGGTGATGGGTGTCCTATGGTTTGAAGCCACATGTTCTGGGTTCCTCACCTTTAGTTGATGTGACCCTACTCATGTGAGGACACTCCTGCCTGGTTCCAATCCATTTGGTGATGTGGGCCCTCTGGTGCGAGTCTGATCCTGACTGGGTTCGTCACACTTCTCTGAGGTGGACCCTCTGCTGTGAGGTCATTCGTGCCTGGTTGGCACACATCGCCTTGGCGACGTCAGCCCTCTGGTGGCAGTTGGAGCCTGCTGGGAGCCTCCTTCCCTTGGTGATGAGGGTCCTCTGGCGTCAGACCCTAACTGCTGGTCTCCCAAAATTTTCTGATACGTTCTGAGTGGTGCGAGGACACTCTTACCAGATTTATATCCCCATGGGGATGTGAGCCTCGTGCTCTGAGGTCCCAATGGCTGGGTTGCTCAGTTTCATGACATGGGCCCTCTTCTGTGAGTTCACTGTGACCTGGATCCCATAGCTTCGGTGTTCTGGGCCGCCTGCTGGGAGGTTCCAACTGCTGGATTCCTCACTTTTTTATTCTATGGGCCCAGTGTTGTGAGGCTACTCCTGCCTGCCTCACTCCGAGGCACTTGGTGATGTGGGTCCTCTGGTTTGAGGACACATGTGCTTAGTACCTCACCTTTCAATGATGTGGCCCCACTGGTGTGAAGACACTCCTGCCTGGTTCCCATCCTCTTGGTGATGTGGGCCCTCTGGTGAGAGTCTGATGTTGGCTGGGATTCTCACCCTTATGTGAGGTGGGACCTCTGCTGTGCGGTAACTCCTGCCTGGCTTGCTCACGTTGCCTTGGCAACGTGAGCCCTCAGGTGGCAGTTGGAGCCTGCTGGGAATCTCCTCCCCTCGGTTATGAGAGCTCTGGATAAAACACATATGCTCTTTTTTGCCAAGTGCATTATTTTCCAAGTTCTGTCTCTTTTCCTATGCTTCAAGAGTGACTCCTGTGTACCTTCTGAAATCAGTTTCCAGCAATTCTGCCCCGCATTCAAGTCTTCTTCGCAGCCTTACTTCAGTATAATTTTGGATGATACCTGTCATTTATAACTCTGCAGGTTTGTGAATTACAGTGCCCCTGAGCTCCTTTCTTCAACTTGCATTCTTGTGAGCTGGCCGCAAAACCGCAGGATTGCTTCAGGCCCTAGTGTGGTTCCGGCATGGCACTACGAGCCTTTGGTTATTTCCCCTTCCTGGTGGGAAATGAGAGTTAAATTTGCCCGTCCAGACACCTCCAGCTAGTCTCTCATTGGTTCTCCCTATTCCTGTTCATTTTCCGCCGAAATTGCAAACTGGGACAAACAGGAGGTTAAAGGCACTGACTCTCCAAGTGGGGAGAGTGTTAGTAAAGCGTCTGGAATGTTGCACCCGAGTACCAGGGGACGAAAACTGAGACACATTTGAACACGTTTCCCGATCACACGGTGGATCATACTCTGGGTTCCACATGCATGTTTTAGCTGAAGGAAGAATCCCTTAAACCTGGAGAGTTGAGACCCATGGAATGGGTACCATGCAATATGACTTCAAAGGGTCTGCATTTGCTCACCGAACCTCACCAATACTATCAGTGCTGTGTTTATGCCGCTGTACACACGCTTGATTCTCTTTCGAAGACATATAAATCCATAGTTTTTAAGATTCTTTCTAGTCAGGTATATTCTTAGGCGTTAAATATGGGTTGTTGAGTCCACTTCGTTGAGCAAGGAGTAGCTCTTGTCTATTACATATTTGGCCTCTGGAACGGTATCTGTGCTAATTTCAATCTCTGGTTTTATGCAGCACCCCAACTCACCATTCCCCTTAAGCAAGCATACGTCGGTTTTCTACATTTCAGACCCTGTTCTGTTTTGTATTTCAGTTCCTGTGTAGCCAAGTTTACATTCCGTGTAGTAGTGATATCTTATGATGTTTCTTTTTCTGTGTGATTTATTTCACTTAGAATCATCTTACCTGAATCCACTCATTATGCTGCTACGGGCCTGATGACGTAGATTTCATTGCTGAGTGATATTGCATTGTACGTAAGTACCTCAACTTCTTTATCCATTTTTTGCTTTCTGCGATATTGATCTTGTACCGTAAATGAGGTTCTTGTAAACAGAGCCGTCCCCAACTTTGGGGTGGCTGTGTCTTTTTGATTTTAATTTCCATAAGCTATAGGACCATAAGTGGAAGTGCCCTAGGCTCTGTTGCTTTGTTTTTTAGATGTTTCAGGAAACACCATACACTTCTCCAGAGTGGCTGCTGGCAATTTACATCCCGCCCATCAGCATAAGAAGGCTCCCAGTTCTCCATGGCCTGTCCTGCCTTTCTGGATTTTACACTTTTTTCAGATGGCCCTTTTGACCGGGGGGCAGTGAGACTTCATTGTAGTGCAGATTTCCTTTGCAAGCTTGCTTGGTTGGCCAAAAAGTGCGTATGCGTTTTTTCCTGAATATATTCAGGAAAAAACGCATATGCCCTTTTTGGCCAAGTGCATCATTGTGGACGTTCTGCCTCTTTTCCTATGCTTTACATGCAATTCCAGTCTACCTCCTGAAATCGGTATCCTGGAATTCTGCCCCGCTTTCAAGTCCTCTTGGCAGCCTTACTTCAATATATTTTTGGACGATAGCTGTCATTTATAACTCTCCAAGTTTGTGAATTACAGTGCCGCTGAGCTCCTTTCTTCAACTCGATTTCTTGTGAGTTGGCCGCAACACCGCAGGATTGCTTCAGGCCCTAGTGTGTTTCCAGCCTGGCACGCTGAGCCTTTGGTTAATTCCTCTTCCTGGTGGGAAATGAGAATTAAATTTGCCCATCCAGACACCTCCAGCTAGTCTCTCATTGGTTCTCCCTATTCCTGTTCATTTTCCGCAGAAATTGCAAACTGGGCCAAACAGGAGGTTAAAGGCACTGACTCTCCAAGTGAGGAGAGAGTTAGTAAAGCGTCAGGAATGTTGCACCCGAGTACCAGGGGACGAAAACTGAGATACATTTGAACACATTTCCCTATCAAACGGTGGATCATACTCTGGGTTGCACATGCATGTTTTAGCTGAAGGAAGAATCACTTAAACCTGGAGAGTTGAGACCCATGGAATGGGTACCATGCAATATGACTTCAAAGGGTCTGCATTTGCTCACTGAACCTCACAATCCTGTCACAGCTGTGTTTATGCCGATGTACACACGCTTGATTCTCTTTTGGAGACATATAAATCCATAGGTTTTAAGATTCTTACTAGTCAGGTATATTCTTAGGCGTTTAATATGGGGTGTTGAGTCCACTTCGTTGAGCAAGGAGTAGCTCTTGTCTATTACATATTTGGCTTATGGAACGGTATCTGTGCTAATTTCAATCTCCGGTTTTATGCAGCACCCCAACTCACCTTTCCCCGTAAGCAAGCATAAGTTGGTTTTCTACATATGAGACCCTGTTCTGTTCTGTATTTCAGTTCCTGTGTAGCCGAGTTTACATTCCGTGTATTAGTGATATCGTATGATGTTTCTTTTTCTGTGTGACTTATTTCACTTAGAATCCTCGTACCTGAATCCACTCCTTATGCTGCTACGGGCCTGAGGACATAGATTTCATTGCTGAGTGATATTACATTGTACGGAACTACCACAACTTTTTTATGCATTTTTCGCTTTCTGTGATATTGAACTTGTACCATAAACGAGATTCTTGTAAACAGAGTTGTCCCAAACTTTGGGGTGGCTGTGTCTTTTTGATTTTAATTTCCATAAGCTATAGGACCATAAGTGGAAGTGCCCTAGGCTCTGTTGCTTTGTTTTTTAGATGTTCCAGGAAACACCATACACTTCTCCAGAGTGTCTGTCGGCTATTTACATACCCCCATCAGCATAACAAGGCTCCCAGTTCTCCATGGCCTGTCCTGCCTTTCTGGATTTTACACTTTTTTCAGATGGCCCTTTTGACCGGGGGGCAGTGAGACTTCAGTGTAGTGCAGATTTCCTTTGCAAGCTTGCTTGGTTAGCCAAAAAGGGCGTATCCTTTTTTTCCTGAATATATTCAGGAAAAAACGTATACACCCTTTTTGGCCAAGTGCATCATTGTGGACGTTCTGCCTCTTTTCCTATGCTTTACATGCAATTCCAGTCTACCTCCTGAAATCGGTTTCCTGCAATTCTGCCCCGCTTTCAAGTCCTCTTGGCAGCCTTACTTCAATATATTTTTGGACGATAGCTGTCATTTATAACTCTGCAGGTTTGTGAATTATAGTGCCCTTGAGCTCCTTTCTTCACCTCGCTTTCTTGTGAGCTGGCCGCAACCCCGCAGGATTGCTTCAGGCTCTAGTGTGGTTCTGGCATGGCACGCTGAGCCTTTGGTTAATTCCTCTTCCTGGTGGGAAATGAGAGTTAAATTTGCCCGTCCAGACACCTCCAGCTAGTCTCTCATTGGTTCTCCCTATTCCTGTTCATTTTCCGCAGAAATTGCAAACTGGGCCCAACAGGAGGTTAAAGGCACTGACTCTCCAAGTGGGGAGAGTGTTAGTAAAGCGTCTGGAATGTTGCACCCGAGTACCAGGGGACGAAAACTGAGAAACATTTGAACACATTTCCCGATCAAACGGTGGATCATACTCTGGGTTCCACATGCATGTTTTAGCTGAAGGAAGAATCCCTTAAACCTGGAGAGTTGAGACCCATGGAATGGGTACCATGCAATATGACTTCAAAGGGTCTGCATTTGCTCACCGATCCTCAGCAATCTGATCGCTGCTGCGTTTATGCCGCTGTACACACGCTTGATTCTCTTTCGGAGACATATAAATGCATAGGTTTTAAGATTCTTACTAGTCAGGTATATTCTTAGGCGTTTAATATGGGGTGTTGAGTCCACTTCGTTGAGCAAGGAGTAGCTCTTGTCTATTACATATTTGGCTTATGGAACGGTATCTGTGCTAATTTCAATCTCCGGTTTTATGCAGCACCCCAACTCACCTTTCCCCGTAAGCAAGCATAAGTTAGTTTTCTACATTTGAGACCATGTTCTGTTTTGTAATTCAGTTCCTGTGTAGCCAAGTTTACATTCCGTGTATTAGTGATATCTTATGCTGTTTCTTTTTCTGTGTGACTTATTTCACTTAGAATCATCGTACCTGAATCCACTCATTATGCTGCTACGGGCCTGAGGACATAGATTTCATTGCTGAGTGATATTGCATTGTACGTAAGTACCACAACTTCTTTATCCATTTTTTGCTTTCTGCGATATTGAACTTGTACCGTAAACGAGGTTCTTGTAAACAGAGCCGTCCCAAACTTTGGGGTGGCTGTGTCTTTTTGATTTTAATTTCCCTAATCTATAGGACCATAAGTGGAAGTGCCTTAGGCTCTGTTGCTTTGTTTTTTAGATGTTTCAGGAAACACCATACACTTCTCCAGAGTGGCTGTTGGCAATTTACATCCCACCCATCAGCATAACAAGGCTCCCAGTTCTCTATGGCCTGTCCTGCCTTTCTGGATTTTACACTGTTTTCAGATGGCCCTTTTGACCGGGCGGCAGTGAGACTTCATTGTAGTGCAGATTTCCTTTGCAAGCTTGCTTGGTTGGCCAAAAAGTGCGTATGCGTTTTTTCCTGAATATATTCAGGAAAAAACGCATACGCCCTTTTTGGCCAAGTGCATCATTGTGGACGTTCTGCCTCTTTTCCTATGCTTTACATGCAATTCCAGTCTACCTCCTGAAATCGGTTTCCTGCAATTCTGCCCCGCTTTCAAGTCCTCTTGGCAGCCTTACTTCAATATATTTTTGGACGATAGCTGTCATTTATAACTCTGCAGGTTTGTCAATTACAGTGACCCTGAGCTCCTTTCTTCAACTCGCTTTCTTGTGAGCTGGCCGCAACACCGCAGGATTGCTTCAGGCCCTAGTGTGGTTTCGGCATGGCTCGCTGAACCTTTGGTTAATTCCTCTTCCTGGTGGGAAATGAGAGTTAAATTTGCCCGTCCAGACACCTCCAGCTAGTCTCTCTTTGGTTCTCCCTATTCCTGTTCATTTTCCGCAGAAATTGCAAACTGCGCCAAACAGGAGTTTAAAGGCACTGACTCTCCAAGTGGGAGAGTGTTAGTAAAGCGTCTGGAATGTTGCACCCGAGTACCAGGGGACGAAAACTGAGAAACATTTGAACACGTTTCCCGATCACACGGTGGATCATACTCTGGGTTCCACATGCATGTTTTAGCTGAAGGAAGAATCCCTTAAACCTGGATAGTTGAGACCCATGGAATGGGTACCATGCAATATGACTTCAAAGGGTCTGCATTTGCTCAGGGAAACTCACCAATCAGATCGCTGCTGTGTTTATGCCGCTGTACACACGCTTGATTCTCTTTCGGAGACATATAACTCCATAGGTTTTAAGATTCTTACTAGTCAGGTATATTCTTAGGCGTTTAATATGCGGTGTTGAGTCCACTTCGTTGAGCAAGCAGTAGCTCTTGTCTATTACATATTTGGCTTATGGAAAGGTATCTGTGCTAATTTCAATCTCTGGTTTTATGCAGCACCCCAACTCACCTTTCCCCTTAAGCAAGCATAAGTTGGTTTTCTACATATGAGACCCTGTTCTGTTTTGTATTTCAGTTCCTGTGTAGCCGAGTTTACATTCCGTGTATTAGTGATATCGTATGATGTTTCTTTTTCTGTGTGACTTATTTCACTTAGAATCATCGTACCTGAATCCACTCATTATGCTGCTACGGGCCTGAGGACATAGATTTCATTGCTGTGTGATATTGCATTGTACGGAACTACCACAACTTTTTTATCCATTTTTCGCTTTCTGTGATATTGAACTTGTACCATAAACGAGATTCTTGTAAACAGAGTTGTCCCAAACTTTGGGGTGGCTGTGTCTTTTTGATTTTAATTTCCCTAAGCTATAGGACCATAAGTGGAAGTGCCCTAGGCTCTGTTGCTTTGTTTTTTAGATGTTCCAGGAAACACCATACACTTCGCCAGAGTCTCTGTTGGCTATTTACATACCCCCATCAGAATAACAAGGCTCCCAGTTCTCCATGGCCTGTCCTGACTTTCTGGATTTTACACTTTTTTCAGATGGCCCTTTTGACCGTGGAGCAGTGAGACTTCAGTGTAGTGCAGATTTCCTTTGCAAGCTTGCTTGGTTAGCCAAAAAGGGAGTATGCGTTTTTTCCTGAATATATTCAGGAAAAAACGTATACACACTTTTTGGCCAAGTGCATCATTGTGGACGTTCTGCCTCTTTTCCTATGCTTTACATGCAATTCCAGTCTACCTCCTGAAATCGGTTTCCTGCAATTCTGCCCCGCTTTCAAGTCCTCTTGGCAGCCTTACTTCAATATATTTTTGGACGATAGCTGTCATTTATAACTCTGCAGGTTTGTGAATTACAGGGCCCCTGAGCTCCTTTCTTCAACTCGCTTTCTTGTGAGCTGGCCGCAACACCACAGCATTGCTTCACGCCCTAGTGTGGTTCCGGGACGGCACGCTGAGCATTTGGTTAATTCCTCTTCCTGGTGGGAAATGAGAGTTAAATTTGCCCGTCCAGACACCTCCAGCTAGTCTCTCATTGGTTCTCCCTATTCCTGTTTATTTTCCGCAGAAATTGCAAACTGGGCCAAACAGGATGTTAAAGGCACTGACTCTCCAAGTGGGGAGAGTGTTAGTAAAGCATCTGGAATATTGCACCCGAGTACCAGGGGATGAAAACTGAGACACATTTGAACACGTTTCCCGATCACACGGTGGATTATACTCTGGGTTCCACATGCATGTTTTAGCTGAAGGAAGAATCCCTTAAACCTGGAGAGTTGAGACCCATGGAATGGGTACCATGCAATATGACTTCAAAGGGTCTGCATTTGCTCACCGAACCTCACCAATCCTATCACTGCAGCGTTTATGCCGCTGTACACATGCTTGTTTCTCTTTCGGAGACATATAAATCCATAGGTTTTAAGATTCTTACTAGTCAGTTATATTCTTAGGCGTTTAATATGCGGTGTTGAGTCCAATTCATTGAGCAAGCAGTAGCTCTTGTCTATTAAATATTTGTCATACGGAACGGTATCTGTGCTAATTTCAATCTCTGGTTTTATGCAGCACCCCAACACGCCTTTCCCCCTAAGCAAGCATAAGTTTGTTTTCTACATTTGAGACCCTGTTCTGTTTTGTAATTCAGTTCCCGTGTAGCCAAGTTTACATTCCGTGTAGTAGTGATACCTTATGATGCTTCTTTTTCTGTGTGACTTATTTCACTTAGAATCATCGTACCTGAATCCACTCATTATGCTGCTACTGGCCTGATGACATAGATTTCATTGCTGAGTGATATTGCATTGTACGTAAGTACCTCAACTTCCTTATCCATTTTTCGCTTTCTGCGATATTGAACTTGTACCGTAAACGCGGTTCTTGTAAACAGAGCCGTCCCAAACTTTGGGGTGGCTGTGTCTTTTTGATTTTAATTTCCCTAAGCTATAGGGCCATAAGTGGAAGTGCCCTAGGCTCTGTTGCTTTGTTTTTTAGATGTTTCAGGAAACACCATACACTTCTCCAGAGTGGCTGTTGGCAATTTACATCCCGCCCATCAGCATAACAAGGCTCCCAGTTCTCCATGGCCTGTCCTGCCTTTCTGGATTTTACACATTTTTCAGATGGCCCTTTTGACCGGGGGGCAGTGAGACTTCATTGTAGTGCAGATTTCCTTTGCAAGCTTGCTTGGTTGGCCAAAAAGGGCGTGTGCGTTTTTTCCTGAATATATTCAGGAAAAAACGCACACGCCCTTTTTGGCCAAGTGCATCATTGTGGACGTTCTGCCTCTTTTCCTATGCTTTACATGCAATTCCAGTCTACCTCCTGAAATCGGTTTCCTGCAATTCTCCCCGCTTTCAAGTCCTCTTGGCAGCCTTACTTCAATATATTTTTGGACGATAGCTGTCATTTAAAACTCTGCAGGTTTGTGAATTACAGGGCCCCTGAGCTCCTTTCTACAACTCGCTTTCTTGTGAGCTGGCCGCAACACCGCAGGATTGCTTCAGGCCCTAGTGTGGTTGCGGGATGGCACGCTGAGCATTTGGTTAATTCCTCTTCCTGTTGGGAAATGAGAGTTAAATTTGCCCGTCCAGACACCTCCAGCTAGTCTCTCATTGGTTCTCCCTATTCCTGTTCATTTTCCGCAGAAATTGCAAACTGGGCCAAACAGGATGTTAAAGGCACTGACTCTCCAAGTGGGGAGAGTGTTAGTAAAGCGTCTGGAATGTTGCACCCGAGTACCAGGGGACGAAAAATGAGACACATATGAACACGTTTCCCAATCACACGTTGGATCATACTCTGGGTTCCACATGCATGTTTCAGCTGAAGGAAGAATCCCTTAAACCTGGAGAGTTGAGACCCATGTAATGGGTACCATGCCATATGACTTCAAAGGGTCTGCACTTGCTCACCGAACCTCACCAATCCTATCACTGCTGCGTTTATGCCGCTGTACACACGCTGGATTCTCTTTTGGAGACATAAAAATCCATAGGTTTTAAGATTCTTACTAATCAGGTATATTCTTAGGCGTTTAATATGGGGTGTTGAGTCCACTTCGTTGAGCAAGCAGTAGCTCTTGTCTATTACATATTTGGCTTATGGGAAGTTATCTGTGCTAATTTCAATCTCTGGTTTTATGCAGCACCCCAACTCACCTTTCCCCTTAAGCAAGCATAAGTTGGTTTTCTACATTTGAGAACCTATTCTGTTTTGTAATTTAGTTCCTGTGTAGCCAAGTTTACATTCCGTGTAGTAGTGATACCTTATGATGTTTCTTTTTCTGTGTGACTTATTTCACTTAGAATCATCGTACCTGAATCCACTCATTATGCTGCTACTGGCCTGATGACATAGATTTCATTGCTGAGTGATATGGCATTATACGTAAGTACCACAACTTCTTTATACATTTTTCGCCCTCTGCGATATTGAACTTGTACCGTAAACGAGGTTCTTGTAAACAGAGCCGTCCCAAACTGTGGGGTGGCTGTGGCTTTTTGATTTTAATTTCCCTAAGCTATAGGACCATAAGTGGAAGTGCCCTAGGCTCTGTTGCTTTGTCTTTTAGATGTTTCAGGAAACACCATACACTTCTCCAGAGTGGCTGTTGGCAATTTACATCCCCCCAATCAGCATAACAAGGCTCCCAGTTCTCCATGGCCTGTCCTGCCTTTCTGGATTATACACTTTTTTCAGATGGCCCTTTTGACCGGGGGGCAGTGAGACTTCATTGTAGTGCAGATTTCCTTTGCAAGCTTGCTTGGTTGGCCAAAAAGGGCGTATGCGTTTTTTCCTGAATATATTCAGGAAAACACGCATACGCACTTTTTGGCCATGTGCATCATTGTGGACGTTCTGCCTCTTTTCCTATGCTTTACATGCAATTCCAGTCTACCTCCTGAAATCGGTTTCCTGCAATTCTGCCCCGCTTTCAAGTCCTCTTTGCAGCCTTACTTCAATATATTTTTGGACGATAGCTGTCATTTATAACTCTGCAGGTTTGTGAATTACAGGGCCCCTGAGCTCCTTTCTTCAACTCGCTTTCTTGTGAGCTGGCCGCAACACCGCAGGATTGCTTCAGGCCCTAGTGTGGTTCCGGCATGGCACGCTGAGCCTTTGGTTAATTCCTCTTCCTGGTGGGAAATGAGAGTTAAATTTGCCCGTCCAGACACCTCCAGCTAGTCTCTCATTGGTTCTCCCTATTCCTGTTCATTTTCCGCAGAAATTGCAAACTGGGCCCAACAGGAGGTTAAAGGCACTGACTCTCCAAGTGGGGAGAGTGTTAGTAAAGCGTCTGGAATGTTGCACCCGAGTACCAGGGGACGAAAACTGAGACACATTTGAACATGTTTCCCGATCACACGGTGGATCATACTCTGGGTTCCACATGCATATTTTAGCTGAAGGAAGAATCCCTTAAACCTGGAGAGTTGAGACCCATGGAATGGGTACCATGCAATATGACTTCAAAGGGTCTGCATTTGCTCACCGAACCTCACCAATCCTATCACTGCTGCGTTTATGCCGCTGTACACATGCTTGATTCTCTTTTGGAGACATATAAATCCATAGGTTTTAAGATTCTTACTAGTCAGGTATATTCTTAGGCGTTTAATATGGGGTGTTGAGTCCACTTCGTTGAGCAAGGAGTAGCTGTTGTCTATTACATATTTGGCTTATGGAACGGTATCTGTGCTAATTTCAATGTCTGGTTTTATGCAGCACCCCAACTCACCATTCCCCTTAAGCAAGCATAAGTTGGTTTTCTACATTTGAGACCCTATTCTGTTTTGTAATTCAGTTCCTGTGTATCCAAGTTTACATTCCGTGTATTAGTGATACCTTATGATGTTTCTTTTTCTGTGTGACTTATTTCACTTAGAATCATCATACCTGAATCCACTCATTATGCTGCTACTGGCCTGATGACATAGATTTCATTGCTGAGTGATATTGCATTGTACGTAAGTACCACAACTTCTTTATCCATTTTTTGCTTTCTGTGATATTGAACTTGTACCATAAACGAGATTCTTGTAAACAGAGTTGTCCCAAACTTTGGGGTGGCTGTGTCTTTTTGATTTTAATTTCCCTAAGCTATAGGACCATAAGTAGAAGTGCCCTAGGCTCTGTTGCTTTGTTTTTTAGATGTTCCAGGAAACACCATACACTTCGCCAGAGTCTCTGTTGGCTATTTACATACCCCCATCAGAATAACAAGGCTCCCAGTTCTCCATGGCCTGTCCTGACTTTCTGGATTTTACACTTTTTTCAGATGGCCCTTTTGACCGTGGAGCAGTGAGACTTCAGTATAGTGCAGATTTCCTTTGCAAGCGTGCTTGGTTAGCCAAAAAGGGAGTATGCGTTTTTTCCTGAATATATTCAGGAAAAAACGTATACACACTTTTTGGCCAAGTGCATCATTGTGGACGTTCTGCCTCTTTTCCTATGCTTTACATGCAATTCCAGTCTACCTCCTGAAATCGGTTTCCTGCAATTCTGCCCCGCTTTCAAGTCCTCTTGGCAGCCTTACTTCAATATATTTTTGGACAATAGCTGTCATTTATAACTCTGCAGGTTTGTGAATTACAGGGCCCCTGAGCTCCTTTCTTCAACTCGCTTTCTTGTGAGCTGGCCGCAACACCACAGGATTGCTTCAGGCCCTAGTGTGGTTCCGGGACGGCACGCTGAGCATTTGGTTAATTCCTCTTCCTGGTGGGAAATGAGAGTTAAATTTGCCCGTCCAGACACCTCCAGCTAGTCTCTCATTGGTTCTCCCTATTCCTGTTTATTTTCCGCAGAAATTGCAAACTGGGCCAAACAGGAGTTTAAAGGCACTGACTCTCCAAGTGGGGAGAGTGTTAGTAAAGCATCTGGAATATTGCACCCGAGTACCAGGGGACGAAAACTGAGACACATTTGAACACGTTTCCCGATCACACGGTGGATTATACTCTGGGTTCCACATGCATGTTTTAGCTGAAGGAAGAATCCCTTAAACCTGGAGAGTTGAGACCCATGGAATGGGTACCATGCAATATGACTTCAAAGGGTCTGCATTTGCTCACCGAACCTCACCAATCCTATCACTGCTGCGTTTATGCCGCTGTACACATGCTTGATTCTCTTTCGGAGACATATAAATCCATAGGTTTTAAGATTCTTACTAGTCAGTTATATTCTTAGGCGTTTAATATGCGGTGTTGAGTCCACTTCGTTGAGCAAGCAGTAGCTCTTGTCTATTACATATTTGGCTTATGGGAAGTTATCTGTGCTAATTTCAATCTCTGGTTTTATGCAGCACCCCAACTCACCTTTCCCCTTAAGCAAACATAAGTTGGTTTTCTACATTTGAGAACCTATTCTGTTTTGTAATTCAGTTCCTGTGTATCCAAGTTTACATTCCGTGTATTAGTGATACCTTATGATGTTTCTTTTTCTGTGTGACTTATTTCACTTAGAATCATCATACCTGAATCCACTCATTATGCTGCTACTGGCCTGATGACATAGATTTCATTGCTGAGTGATATTGCATTGTACGTAAGTACCACAACTTCTTTATCCATTTTTTGCTTTCTGCGATATTGAACTTGTACCGTTAACGAGGTTCTTGTAAACAGAGCCGTCCCAAACTTTGGGGTGGCTGTGTCTTCTTGAATTTAATTTCCCTAATCTATAGGACCATAAGTGGAAGTGCCCTAGCCTCTGTTGCTTTGTTTTTTAGATGTTTCAGGAAACACCATACACTTCTCCAGAGTGGCTGTTGGTAATTTACATCCCGCCCATCAGCATAACAAGGCTCCCAGTTCTCCATGGCCTGTCCTGTCTTTCTGGATTTTACACATTTTTCAGATGGCCCTTTTGACCGGGGGGCAGTGAGACTTCATTGTAGTGCATATTTCTTTGCAAGCTTGCTTGGTTGGCCAAAAAGTGCGTATGCGTTTTTTCCTGAATATATTCAGGAAAAAACGCATACGCCCTTTTTGGCCAAGTGCATCATTGTGGACGTTCTGCCTCTTTTCCTATGCTTTACATGCAATTCCAGTCTACCTCCTGAAATCGGTTTCCTGCAATTCTGCCCCGCTTTCAAGTCCTCTTGCCAGCCTTACTTCAATATATTTTTGGACGATAACTGTCATTTATAACTCTGCAGGTTTGTGAATTACAGGGCCCCTGAGCTCCTTTGTTCAACTCACTTTCTTGTGAGCTGGCCGCAACACCGCAGGATTGCTTCAGGCCCTAGTGTGGTTCCGGCATGGCACGCTGAGCCTTTGGTTAATTCCTCTTCCTGGTGGGAAATGAGAGTTAAATTTGCCCGTCCAGACACCTCCAGCTAGTCTCTCATTGGTTCTCCCTATTCCTGTTCATTTTCCGCAGAAATTGCAAACTGGGCCAAACAGGAGGTTAAAGGCACTGACTCTCCAAGTGGGGAGAGTGTTAGTAAAGCGTCTGGAATGTTGCACCCGAGTACCAGGGGACGAAAACTGAGACACATTTGAACACGTTTCCCGATCACACGGTGGATCATACTCTGGGTTCCACATGCATGTTTTAGCTGAAGGAAGAATCCCTTAAACCTGGAGAGTTGAGACCCATGGAATGGGTACCATGCAATATGACTTCAAAGGGTCTGCATTTGCTCACCGATCCTCACCAATCTGATCACTGCTGCGTTTATGCCGCTGTACACACGCTTGATTCTCTTTCAGAGACATATAAATCCATACGTTATAAGATTCTTACTAGTCAGGTATATTCTTAGGCGTTTAATATGGGGTGTTGAGTCCACTTCGTTGAGCAAGCAGTAGCTCTTTTCTATTACATATTTGGCTTATGGAATGGTATCTGTGCTAATTTCAATCTCTGGTTTTATGCAGCACCCCAACTCACCATTCCCCTTAAGCAAGCATAAGTTAGTTTTCTACATTTGAGACCCTGTTCTGTTTTGTAATTCAGTTCCTGTGTAGCCAAGTTTACATTCCATGTATTAGTGATAACTTATGATGTTTCTTTTCCTCTGTGACTTATTTCACTTAGAATCATCGTACCTGAATCCACTGATTATGCTGCTACTGGCCTGATGACATAGATTTCATTGCTGAGTGATATTGCATTGTACGTAAGTACCTCAACTTCTTTATCCATTTCACACTTTCTGCGATATTGAACTTGTACCGTAAATGAGGTTCTTGTAAACAGAGCTGTCCCAACCTTTGGGGTTGCTGTGTCTTTTTGATTTTAATTTCCCTAAGCTATAGGACCATAAGTGGAAGTGCCCTAGGCTGTGTTGCTTTATTTTTTAGATGTTTCAGAAAACACCATACACTTCTCCAGAGTGGCTCTTGGCCATTTACATCACGCCCATCAGCATAACAAGGCTCCCAGTTCTCCATGGCCTGTCCTGCCTTTCTGGATTATACACTTTTTTCTGATGCCCCTTTTGACCGGGGGGGAGTGAGACTTCATTGTAGTGCAGATTTCCTTTGCAAGCATGCTTGGTTGGCCAAAAAGGGCGTATGCGTTTTTTCCTGAATATATTCAGGAAAAAACGCATACGCCCTTTTTGGCCCAGTGCATCATTGTGGACGTTCTGCCTCTTGTCCTATGCTTTACATGCAATTCCAGTCTACCTTCTGAAATCGGTTTCCTGCAATTCTGCCCCGCTTTCAAGTCCTCTTGGCAGCCTTACTTCAATATATTTTTGGACGATAGCTGTCATTTATAACTCTGCAGGTTTGTGAATTACACGTCCCCTGAGCTCCTTTCTTCAACTCGCTTTCTTGTGAGCTGGCCGCAACACCGCAGGATTGCTTCAGGCCCTAGTGTGGTTCTGGCACGGCACGCTGAGCCTTTGGTTAATTCCTCTTCCTGGTGGGAAATGAGAGTTAAATTTGCCCGTCCAGACACCTCCAGCTAGTCTGTCATTGGTTCTCCCTATTCCTGTTCATTTTCCGCAGAAATTGCAAACTGAGCCAAACAGTTGGTTAAAGGCACTTACTCTCCAAGTGGGGAGAGTGTTAGTAAAGCATCTGGAATGTTGCACCCGAGTACCAGGGGACGAAAACTGAGACACATTTGAACATGTTTCCCGATCACACGGTGGATCATACTCTGGGTTCCACATGCATATTTTAGCTGAAGGAAGAATCCCTTAAACCTGGAGAGTTGAGACCCATGGAATGGGTACCATGCAATATGACTTCAAAGGGTCTGCATTTGCTCACCGAACCTCACCAATCCTATCACTGCTGCGTTTATGCCGCTGTACACATGCTTGATTCTCTTTCGGAGACATATAAATCCATAGGTTTTAAGATTCTTACTAGTCAGGTATATTCTTAGGCGTTTAATATGGGGTGTTGAGTCCACTTCGTTGAGCAAGGAGTAGTTGTTGTCTATTACATATTTGGCTTATGGAACGGTATCTGTGCTAATTTCAATGTCTGGTTTTATGCAGCACCCCAACTCACCATGCCCCTTAAGCAAGCATAAGTTGGTTTTCTACATTTGAGACCATATTCTGTTTTGTAATTCAGTTCCTGTGTAGCCAAGTTTACATTCCGTGTATTAGTGATACCTTATGATGTTTGTTTTTCTGTGTGACTTATTTCACTTAGAATCATCGTACCTGAATCCACTCATTATGCTGCTACTGGCCTGATGACATAGATTTCATTGCTGAGTGATATTGCATTGTACGTAATACCACAAGTTCTTTATCCATTTTTCGATTTCTGCGATATTGAACTTGTACCGTAAATGAAGTTCTTGTAAACAGAGCTGTCCCAAACTTTGGGGTGGCTGTGTCTTTTTGATTTTAATTTCCCTAAGCTATAGGACCATATGTGGAAGTGCCCTAACCTCTGTTGCTTTGTTTTTTAGATGTTTCAGGAAACACCATACACTTCTCCAGAGTGGCTGTTGGTAATTTACATCCCGCCCATCAGCATAACAAGGCTCCCAGTTCTCCATGGCCTGTCCTGTCCTTCTGGATTTTACACATTTTTCAGATGGCCCTTTTGACAGGGGGGCAGTGAGACTTCATTGTAGTGCATATTTCCTTTGCAAGCTTGCTTGGTTGGCCAAAAAGTGCGTATGCGTTTTTTCCTGAATATATTCAGGAAAAAACGCATACGCCCTTTTTGGCCAAGTGCATCATTGTGGACGTTCTGCCTCTTTTCCTATGCTTTACATGCAATTCCAGTCTACCTCCTGAAATCGGTTTCCTGCAATTCTGCCCCGCTTTCAAGTCCTCTTGGCAGCCTTACTTCAATATATTTTTGGACGATAACTGTCATTTATAACTCTGCAGGTTTGTGAATTACAGGGCCCCTGAGCTCCTTTGTTCAACTCACTTTCTTGTGAGCTGGCCGCAACACCGCAGGATTGCTTCAGGCCCTAGTGTGGTTCCGGAATGGCACGCTGAGCCTTTGGTTAATTCCTCTTCCTGGTGGGAAATGAGAGTTAAATTTGCCCGTCCAGACACCTCCAGCTAGTCTCTCATTGGTTCTCCCTATTCCTGTTCATTTTCCGCAGAAATTGCAAACTGGGCCAAACAGGAGGTTAAAGGCACTGACTCTCCAAGTGGGGAGAGTGTTAGTAAAGCGTCTGGAATGTTGCACCCGAGTACCAGGGGACGAAAACTGAGACACATTTGAACACGTTTCCCGATCACACGGTGGATCATACTCTGGGTTCCACATGCATGTTTTAGCTGAAGGAAGAATCCCTTAAACCTGGAGAGTTGAGACCCATGGAATGGGTACCATGCAATATGACTTCAAAGGGTCTGCATTTGCTCACCGAACATCACCAATCCGATAACTGCTGCGTTTATGCCGCTGTACACACTCTTGATTCTCTTTCAGAGACATATAAATCCATACGTTTTAAGATTCTTACTAGTCAAGTATATTCTTAGGTGTTTAATATGGGGTGTTGAGTCCACTTCATTGAGCAAGCAGTAGCTCTTGTCGATTACACATTTGGCTTATGGAACGGTATCTGTGCTAATTTCAATCTCTGGTTTTATGCAGCACCCCAACTCACATTTCCCCTTAAGCAAGCATAAGTTGGTTTTCTACATTTGAGACCCTGTTCTGTTTTGTAATTCAGTTCCTGTGTAGCCAAGTTTACATTCCGTGTATTAGTGATACCTTATGATGTTTCTTTTTCTGTGTGACTTATTTCACTTAGAATCATCGTACCTGAATCCACTCATTATGCTGCTACGGGCCTGATGACATAGATTTCATTGCTGAGTGATATTGCATTGTATGTAAGTACCACAACTTCTTTATCCATTTTTCGCTTTCTGTGATATTGAACTTATACCGTAAACGAGGTTCTTGTAAACAGAGCCTCCCAAACATTGGGGTGGCTGTGTCTTTTTGATTTTAATTTCCCTAAGCTACAGGACCATAAGTGGAAGTGCCCTAGGCTCTGTTGCTTTATTTTTTAGATGTTTCAGGAAACACCATACACTTCTCCAGAGTGGCTCTTGGTCATTTACATCACGCCCATCAGCATAACAAGGCTCCCAGTTCTCCATGGCCTGTCCTGCCTTTCTGGATTATACACTTTTTTCAGATGGCCCTTTTGACCGGGGGGGAGTGAGACTTCATTGTAGTGCAGATTTCCTTTGCAAGCATGCTTGGTTGGCCAAAAAGGGCGTATGCGTTTTTTCCTGAATATATTCAGGAAAATACGCATACACCCTTTTTGGCCCAGTGCATCATTGTGGACGTTCTGCCTCTTGTCCTATGCTTTACATGCAATTCCAGTCTACCTTCTGAAATCTGTTTCCTGCAATTCTGCCCCGCTTTCAAGTCCTCTTGGCAGCCTTACTTCAATATATTTTTGGACGATAGCTGTCATTTATAACTCTGCAGGTTTGTGAATTACAGGTCCCCTGAGCTCCTTTCTTCAACTCGCTTTCTTGTGAGCTGGCCGCAACACCGCAGGATTGCTTCAGGCCCTAGTGTGGTTCTGGCACGGCACGCTGAGCCTTTGGTTAATTCCTCTTCCTGGTGGGAAATGAGAGTTAAATTTGCCCGTCCAGACACCTCCAGCTATTCTGTCATTCGTTCTCCCTATTCCTGTTCATTTTCCGCAGAAATTGCAAACTGAGCCAAACAGTTGGTTAAAGGCACTTACTCTCCAAGTGGGGAGAGTGTTAGTAAAGCATCTGGAATGTTGCACCCGAGTACCAGGGGACGAAAACTGAGACACATTTGAACACGTTTCCCGATCATACGTTGGATCATACTCTGGGTTCCACATGCATGTTTTAGCTGAAGGAAGAATCCCTTAAACCTGGAGAGTTGAGACCCATGGAATGGGTACCATGCAATATGACTTCAAAGGGTCTGCATTTGCTCACCGATCCTCACCAATCTGATCACTGTTGCGATTATGCCGCTGTACACACGCTTGAATCTCTTTCGGAGACATATAAATCCATAGGTGTTAAGATTCTTACTAGTCAGGTATATTCTTAGGCGTTTAATATGGGGTGTTGAGTCCCCTTCGTTGAGCAAGGTGTAGCTATTGTCTATTACATATTTGGCTTATGGAATGGTGTCTGTGCTAATTTCAATCTCTGGTTTTATGCAGCACCCCAACTCACCATTCCCCTTAAGCAAGCATAAGTTGGTTTTCTACATTTGAGACCCTGTTCTGTTTTGTAATTCAGTTCCTGTGTAGCCAAGTTTACATTCCATGTATTAGTGATAACTTATGATGTTTCTTTTTCTCTGTGACTTATTTCACTTAGAATCATCGTACCTGAATACACTCATTATGCTGCTAAGGGCCTGATGACATAGATTTCATTGCTGAGTGATATTGAATTGTACGTAAGTACCACAACTTCTTTATCCATTTTTCGCTTTCTGCGATATTGAACTTGTACCGTAAACGAGGTTCTTGTAAACAGAGCCGTCCCAAACTTTGGTGTGGCTGTGTCTTTTTGATTTTAATTTCCCTAAGCTAAAGGACCATAAGTGGAAGTGCCCTAGGCTCTGTTGCTTTGTTTTTTAGATCTTTCAGGAAACACCATACACTTCTCCAGAGTGGCTGTTTGCAATTTATATCCCGCCCATCAGCATAAGAAGGCTCCCAGTTCTCCATGGACTGGCTTGCCTTTCTGGATTTTACACTTTTTTCAGATGGCCCTTTTGACCGGGCGGCAGTGAGACTTCATTGTAGTGCAGATTTCCTTTGCAAGCTTTCTTGGTTGGCCAAAAAGGGCGTATGCGTTTTTTCCTGAATATATTCAGGAAAAAACGCATACGCACTTTTTGGCCAAGTGCATCATTGTGGACGTTCTGCCTCTTTTCCTATGCTTTACATGCAATTCCAGTCTACCTCCTGAAATCGGTTTCTTGCAATTCTGCCCCGCTTTCAAGTCCTCTTTGCAGCCTTACTTCAATATATTTTTGGACGATAGCTGTCATTTATAACTCTGCAGGTTTGTGAATTACAGTGCCCCTGAGCTCCTTTCTTCAACTCGCTTTCTTGTGAGCTGGCCGCAACACCGCAGGATTGCTTCAGGCCCTAGTGTGGTTCCGGCATGGCACGCTGAGCCTTTGGTTAATTCCTCTTCCTGGTGGGAAATGAGAGTTAAATTTGCCCGTCCAGACACCTCCAGCTAGTCTCTCATTGGTTCTCCCTATTCCTGTTCATTTTCCGCAGAAATTGCAAACTGGGCCCAACAGGAGGTTAAAGGCACTGACTCTCCAAGTGGGGAGAGTGTTAGTAAAGCGTCTGGAATGTTGCACCCGAGTACCAGGGGACGAAAACTGAGACACATTTGAACACGTTTCCCGATCACACGGTGGATCATACTCTGGGTTCCACATGCATGTTTTAGCTGAAGGAAGAATCCCTTAAACCAGGAGAGTTGAGACCCATGGAATGGGTACCATGCAATATGACTTCAAAGGGTCTGCATTTGCTCACCGATCCTCACCAATCTGATCACTGTTGCGATTATGCCGCTGTACACACGCTTGATTTTCTTTCGGAGACTTATAAATCCATAGGTGTTAAGATTCTTACTAGTCAGGTATATTCTTAGGCGTTTAATATGGGGTGTTGAGTCCACTTCGTTGAGCAAGGAGTAGCTGTTGTCTATTACATATTTGGCTTATGGAACGGTATCTGTGCTAATTTCAATCTCTGGTTTTATGCAGCACCCCAACTCACCATTCCCCTTAAGCAAGCATAAGTTGGTTTTCTACATTTGAGACCCTATTCTGTTTTGTAATTCAGTTCCTGTGTATCCAAGTTTACATTCCGTGTATTAGTGATACCTTATGATGTTTCTTTTCCTCTGTGACTTATTTCACTTAGAATCATCGTACCTGAATCCACTCATTATGCTGCTACGGGCCTGATGACATAGATTTCATTGCTGAGTGATATTGCATTGTATGTAAGTACCACAACTTCTTTATCCATTTTTCGCTTTCTGTGATATTGAACTTATACCGTAAACGAGGTTCTTGTAAACAGAGCCTCCCAAACATTGGGGTGGCTGTGTCTTTTTGATTTTAATTTCCCTAAGCTACAGGACCATAAGTGGAAGTGCCCTAGGCTGTGTTGCTTTATTTTTTAGATGTTTCAGAAAACACCATACACTTCTCCAGAGTGGCTCTTGGCCATTTACATCACGCCCATCAGCATAACAAGGCTCCCAGTTCTCCATGGCCTGTCCTGACTTTCTGGATTATACACTTTTTTCTGATGCCCCTTTTGACCGGGGGGGAGTGAGACTTCATTGTAGTGCAGATTTCCTTTGCAAGCATGCTTGGTTGGCCAAAAAGGGCGTATGCGTTTTTTCCTGAATATATTCAGGAAAAAACGCATACACCCTTTTTGGCCCAGTGCATCATTGTGGACGTTCTGCCTCTTGTCCTATGCTTTACATGCAATTCCAGTCTACCTTCTGAAATCGGTTTCCTGCAATTCTGCCCCGCTTTCAAGTCCTCTTGGCAGCCTTACTTCAATATATTTTTGGACGATAGCTGTCATTTATAACTCTGCAGGTTTGTGAATTACACGTCCCCTGAGCTCCTTTCTTCAACTCGCTTTCTTGTGAGCTGGCCGCAACACCGCAGGATTGCTTCAGGCCCTAGTGTGGTTCTGGCACGGCACGCTGAGCCTTTGGTTAATTCCTCTTCCTGGTGGGAAATGAGAGTTAAATTTGCCCGTCCAGACACCTCCAGCTAGTCTGTCATTGGTTCTCCCTATTCCTGTTCATTTTCCGCAGAAATTGCAAACTGAGCCAAACAGTTGGTTAAAGGCACTTACTCTCCAAGTGGGGAGAGTGTTAGTAAAGCATCTGGAATGTTGCACCCGAGTACCAGGGGACGAAAACTGAGACACATTTGAACATGTTTCCCGATCACACGGTGGATCATACTCTGGGTTCCACATGCATATTTTAGCTGAAGGAAGAATCCCTTAAACCTGGAGAGTTGAGACCCATGGAATGGGTACCATGCAATATGACTTCAAAGGGTCTGCATTTGCTCACCGAACCTCACCAATCCTATCACTGCTGCATTTATGCCGCTGTACACATGCTTGATTCTCTTTCGGAGACATATAAATCCATAGGTTTTAAGATTCTTACTAGTCAGGTATATTCTTAGGCGTTTAATATGGGGTGTTGAGTCCACTTCGTTGAGCAAGGAGTAGTTGTTGTCTATTACATATTTGGCTTATGGAACGGTATCTGTGCTAATTTCAATGTCTGGTTTTATGCAGCACCCCAACTCACCATTCCCCTTAAGCAAGCATAAGTTGGTTTTCTACATTTGAGACCATATTCTGTTTTGTAATTCAGTTCCTGTGTAGCCAAGTTTACATTCCGTGTATTAGTGATACCTTATGATGTTTGTTTTTCTGTGTGACTTATTTCACTTAGAATCATCATACCTGAATCCACTCATTATGCTGCTACTGGCCTGATGACATACATTTCATTGCTGAGTGATATTGCATTGTACGTAATACCACAAGTTCTTTATCCATTTTTCGATTTCTGCGATATTGAACTTGTACCGTAAATGAAGTTCTTGTAAACAGAGCTGTCCCAAACTTTGGGGTGGCTGTGTCTTTTTGATTTTAATTTCCCTAAGCTATAGGACCATATGTGGAAGTGCCCTAGCCTCTGTTGCTTTGTTTTTTAGATGTTTCAGAAAACACCATACACTTCTCCAGAGTGGCTGTTGGTAATTTACATCCCGCCCATCAGCATAACAAGGCTCCCAGTTCTCCATGGCCTGTCCTGTCCTTCTGGATTTTACACATTTTTCAGATGGCCCTTTTGACAGGGGGGCAGTGAGACTTCATTGTAGTGCATATTTCCTTTGCAAGCTTGCTTGGTTGGCCAAAAAGTGCGTATGCGTTTTTTCCTGAATATATTCAGGAAAAAACGCATACGCCCTTTTTGGCCAAGTGCATCATTGTGGACGTTCTGCCTCTTTTCCTATGCTTTACATGCAATTCCAGTCTACCTCCTGAAATCGGTTTCCTGCAATTCTGCCCCGCTTTCAAGTCCTCTTGGCAGCCTTACTTCAATATATTTTTGGACGATAACTGTCATTTATAACTCTGCAGGTTTGTGAATTACAGGGCCCCTGAGCTCCTTTGTTCAACTCACTTTCTTGTGAGCTGGCCGCAACACCGCAGGATTGCTTCAGGCCCTAGTGTGGTTCCGGAATGGCACGCTGAGCCTTTGGTTAATTCCTCTTCCTGGTGGGAAATGAGAGTTAAATTTGCCCGTCCAGACACCTCCAGCTAGTCTCTCATTGGTTCTCCCTATTCCTGTTCATTTTCCGCAGAAATTGCAAACTGGGCCAAACAGGAGGTTAAAGGCACTGACTCTCCAAGTGGGGAGAGTGTTAGTAAAGCGTCTGGAATGTTGCACCCGAGTACCAGGGGACGAAAACTGAGACACATTTGAACACGTTTCCCGATCACACGGTGGATCATACTCTGGGTTCCACATGCATGTTTTAGCTGAAGGAAGAATCCCTTAAACCTGGAGAGTTGAGACCCATGGAATGGGTACCATGCAATATGACTTCAAAGGGTCTGCATTTGCTCACCGAACCTCACCAATCCGATAACTGCTGCGTTTATGCCGCTGTACACACTCTTGATTCTCTTTCAGAGACATATAAATCCATACGTTTTAAGATTCTTACTAGTCAAGTATATTCTTAGGTGTTAATATGGGGTGTTGAGTCCACTTCATTGAGCAAGCAGTAGCTCTTGTCGATTACACATTTGGCTTATGGAACGGTATCTGTGCTAATTTCAATCTCTGGTTTTATGCAGCACCCCAACTCACATTTCCCCTTAAGCAAGCATAAGTTGGTTTTCTACATTTGAGACCCTGTTCTGTTTTGTAATTCAGTTCCTGTGTAGCCAAGTTTACATTCCGTGTATTAGTGATACCTTATGATGTTTCTTTTTCTGTGTGACTTATTTCACTTAGAATCATCGTACCTGAATCCACTCATTATGCTGCTACGGGCCTGATGACATAGATTTCATTGCTGAGTGATATTGCATTGTATGTAAGTACCACAACTTCTTTATCCATTTTTCGCTTTCTGTGATATTGAACTTATACCGTAAACGAGGTTCTTGTAAACAGAGCCTCCCAAACATTGGGGTGGCTGTGTCTTTTTGATTTTAATTTCCCTAAGCTACAGGACCATAAGTGGAAGTGCCCTAGGCTCTGTTGCTTTATTTTTTAGATGTTTCAGGAAACACCATACACTTCTCCAGAGTGGCTCTTGGTCATTTACATCACGCCCATCAGCATAACAAGGCTCCCAGTTCTCCATGGCCTGTCCTGCCTTTCTGGATTTTACACTTTTTTCAGATGGCCCTTTTGACCGGGGGGGAGTGAGACTTCATTGTAGTGCAGATTTCCTTTGCAAGCATGCTTGGTTGGCCAAAAAGGGCGTATGCGTTTTTTCCTGAATATATTCAGGAAAATACGCATACACACTTTTTGGCCCAGTGCATCATTGTGGACGTTCTGCCTCTTGTCCTATGCTTTACATGCAATTCCAGTCTACCTTCTGAAATCTGTTTCCTGCAATTCTGCCCCGCTTTCAAGTCCTCTTGGCAGCCTTACTTCAATATATTTTTGGACGATAGCTGTCATTTATAACTCTGCAGGTTTGTGAATTACAGGTCCCCTGAGCTCCTTTCTTCAACTCGCTTTCTTGTGAGCTGGCCGCAACACCGCAGGATTGCTTCAGGCCCTAGTGTGGTTCTGGCACGGCACGCTGAGCCTTTGGTTAATTCCTCTTCCTGGTGGGAAATGAGAGTTAAATTTGCCCGTCCAGACAACTCCAGCTAGTCTGTCATTGGTTCTCCCTATTCCTGTTCATTTTCCGCAGAAATTGCAAACTGAGCCAAACAGTTGGTTAAAGGCACTTACTCTCCAAGTGGGGAGAGTGTTAGTAAAGCATCTGGAATGTTGCACCCGAGTACCAGGGGACGAAAACTGAGACACATTTGAACACGTTTCCCGATCATACGTTGGATCATACTCTGGGTTCCACATGCATGTTTTAGCTGAAGGAAGAATCCCTTAAACCTGGAGAGTTGAGACCCATGGAATGGGTACCATGCAATATGACTTCAAAGGGTCTGCATTTGCTCACCGATCCTCACCAATCTGATCACTGTTGCGATTATGTCGCTGTACACACGCTTGAATCTCTTTCGGAGACATATAAATCCATAGGTGTTAAGATTCTTACTAGTCAGGTATATTCTTAGGCGTTTAATATGGGGTGTTGAGTCCCCTTCGTTGAGCAAGGAGTAGCTATTGTCTATTACATATTTGGCTTATGGAATGGTGTCTGTGCTAATTTCAATCTCTGGTTTTATGCAGCACCCCAACTCACCATTCCCCTTAAGCAAGCATAAGTTGGTTTTCTACATTTGAGACCCTGTTCTGTTTTGTAATTCAGTTCCTGTGTAGCCAAGTTTACATTCCATGTATTAGTGATAACTTATGATGTTTCTTTTTCTCTGTGACTTATTTCACTTAGAATCATCGTACCTGAATACACTCATTATGCTGCTAAGGGCCTGATGACATAGATTTCATTGCTGAGTGATATTGAATTGTACGTAAGTACCACAACTTCTTTATCCATTTTTCGCTTTCTGCGATATTGAACTTGTACCGTAAACGAGGTTCTTGTAAACAGAGCCGTCCCAAACTTTGGTGTGGCTGTGTCTTTTTGATTTTAATTTCCCTAAGCTAAAGGACCATAAGTGGAAGTGCCCTAGGCTCTGTTGCTTTGTTTTTTAGATCTTTCAGGAAACACCATACACTTCTCCAGAGTGGCTGTTTGCAATTTATATCCCGCCCATCAGCATAAGAAGGCTCCCAGTTCTCCATGGACTGGCTTGCCTTTCTGGATTTTACACTTTTTTCAGATGGCCCTTTTGACCGGGCGGCAGTGAGACTTCATTGTAGTGCAGATTTCCTTTGCAAGCTTTCTTGGTTGGCCAAAAAGGGCGTATGCGTTTTTTCCTGAATATATTCAGGAAAAAACGCATACGCACTTTTTGGCCAAGTGCATCATTGTGGACGTTCTGCCTCTTTTCCTATGCTTTACATGCAATTCCAGTCTACCTCCTGAAATCGGTTTCTTGCAATTCTGCCCCGCTTTCAAGTCCTCTTTGCAGCCTTACTTCAATATATTTTTGGACGATAGCTGTCATTTATAACTCTGCAGGTTTGTGAATTACAGTGCCCCTGAGCTCCTTTCTTCAACTCGCTTTCTTGTGAGCTGGCCGCAACACCGCAGGATTGCTTCAGGCCCTAGTGTGGTTCCGGCATGGCACGCTGAGCCTTTGGTTAATTCCTCTTCCTGGTGGGAAATGAGAGTTAAATTTGCCCGTCCAGACACCTCCAGCTAGTCTCTCATTGGTTCTCCCTATTCCTGTTCATTTTCCGCAGAAATTGCAAACTGGGCCCAACAGGAGGTTAAAGGCACTGACTCTCCAAGTGGGGAGAGTGTTAGTAAAGCGTCTGGAATGTTGCACCCGAGTACCAGGGGACGAAAACTGAGACACATTTGAACACGTTTCCCGATCACACGGTGGATCATACTCTGGGTTCCACATGCATGTTTTAGCTGAAGGAAGAATCCCTTAAACCAGGAGAGTTGAGACCCATGGAATGGGTACCATGCAATATGACTTCAAAGGGTCTGCATTTGCTCACCGATCCTCACCAATCTGATCACTGTTGCGATTATGCCGCTGTACACACGCTTGATTCTCTTTCGGAGACTTATAAATCCATAGGTGTTAAGATTCTTACTAGTCAGGTATATTCTTAGGCGTTTAATATGGGGTGTTGAGTCCCCTTCGTTGAGCAAGGAGTAGCTCTTGTCTATTACATATTTGGCTTATGGAACGGTGTCTGTGCTAATTTCAATCTCTGGTTTTATGCAGCACCCCAACTCACCATTCCCCTTAAGCAAGCATAAGTTGGTTTTCTACATTTAAGACCATATTCTGTTTTGTAATTCAGTTCCTGTGTAACCAAGTTTACATTCCGTGTATTAGTGATACCTTATGATGTTTCTTTTTCTCTGTGACTTATTTCACTTAGAATCATCGTACCTGAATCCACTCATTATGCTGCTAAGGGCCTGATGACATAGATTTCATTGCTGAGTGATATTGCATTGTACGTACGCACCTCAACTTCTTTATCCATTTCTTGCTTTCTGCGATATTGAACTTGTACTGTAAATGAGGGTCTTGTAAACAGAGCCGTCCCAACATTTGTGGTGGCTGTGTCTTTTTGATTTTAATTTCCCTAAGCTATAAGACCATAAGTGGAAGTGCCCTAGGCTCTGTTGCTTTGTTTTTTAGATGTTTCAGGAAACACCATACACTTCTCCAGAGTGGCTGTTTGCAATTTACATCCCGCCCATCAGCATAAGAAGCCTCCCAGTTCTCCATGGCCTGTCCTGTCTTTCTGGATTTTACACATTTTTCAGATAGACCTTTTGACCGGCTGGGGGGGGCAGTGAGACTTCATTGTAGTGCAGATTTCCTTTGCAAGCTTGCTTGGTTGGCCAAAAAGGGCGTATGCGTTTTTTCCTGAATATATTCAGGAAAAAACGCATACGCCCTTTTTGGCCAAGTGCATCATTGTGGACGTTCTGCCTCTTTTCCTATGCTTTACATGCAATTCCAGTCTACCTGCTGAAATAGGTTTCCTGCAATTCTGCCCTGCTTTCAAGTCCTCTTGGCAGCCTTACTTCAATATATTTTTGGACGATAGCTGTCATTTATAATTCTGCAGGTTTGTGAATTACAGGGCCCCTGAGCTCCTTTCTTCAACTCGCTTTCTTGTGAGCTGGCCGCAACACCGCAGAATTGCTTCAGGCCCTAGTGTGGTTCCGGCATGGCACGCTGAGCCTTTGGTTAATTCCTCTTCCTGGTGGGAAATGAGAGTTAAATTTGCCCGTCCAGACACCTCCAGCTAGTCTCTCATTGGTTCTCCCTATTCCTGTTCATTTTCCGCAGAAATTGCAAACTGGGCCAAACAGGAGGTTAAAGGCACTGACCCTCCAAGTGGGGAGAGTGTTAGTAAAGCGTCTGGAATGTTGCACCCGAGTACCAGGGACGAAAACTGAGACACATTTGAACAAGTTTCCCGATCACACGTTGGATCATAATCTGGGTTCCACATGCATGTTTTAGCTGAAGGAAGAATCCCTTAAACCTGGATAGTTGAGACCCATGGAATGGGTACCATACAATATGACTTCAAAGGGTCTGCATTTGCTCACCGATCCTCACCAATCCAATCACTGCTGCGTTTATGCCACTGTAGACATGCTTGATTCTCTTTCGGAGACATATAAATCCATAGGTTTTAAGATTCTTACTAGTCAGGTATATTCTTATGCGTTTAATATGGGGTGTTGAGTCCACTTCGTTGAGCAAGGAGTAGCTCTTGTCTATTACATATTTGGCTTATGGAACGGTATCTGTGCTAATTTCAATCTCTGGTTTTATGCAGCACCCCAACTCACCATTCCCCTTAAGCAAGCATAAGTTGGTTTTCTACATTTGAGACCCTGTTCTGTTTTGTAATTCAATTCCTGTGTAGCCAAGATTACATTCCATGTATTAGTGATAACTTATGATGTTTCTTTTTCTGTGTGACTTATTTCACTTAGAATCATCGTACCTGAATACACTCATTATTCTGCTAAGGGCCTGATGACATAGATTTCATTGCTGAGTGATATTGCATTGTACGTACGCACCTCAACTTCTTTATCCATTTTTCGTTTTCTGCGATATTGAACTTGTACCGTAAACGAGGTTCTTGTAAACAGAGCCGTCCCAAACTTTGGTGTGGCTGTGTCTTTTTGATTTTAATTTCCCTAAGCTAAAGGACCATAAGTGGAAGTGCCCTAGGCTCTGTTGCTTTGTTTTTTAGATCTTTCAGGAAACACCATACACTTCTCCAGAGTGGCTGTTTGCAATTTATATCCCGCCCATCAGCATAAGAAGGCTCCCAGTTCTCCATGGACTGGCCTGCCTTTCTGGATTTTACACTTTTTTCAGATGGCCCTTTTGACCGGGCGGCAGTGAGACTTCATTGTAGTGCAGATTTCCTTTGCAAGCTTGCTTGGTTGGCCAAAAAGGGCGTATGCGTTTTTTCCTGAATATATTCAGGAAAAAACGCATACGCCCTTTTTGGCCAAGTGCATCATTGTGGACGTTCTGCCTCTTTTCCTATGCTTTACATGCAATTCCAGTCTACCTCCTGAAATCGGTTTCCTGCAATTCTGCCCCGCTTTCAAGTCCTCTTGGCAGCCTTACTTCAATATATTTTTGGACGATAGCTGTCATTTATAACTCTGCAGGTTTGTGAATTACAGGGCCCCTGAGCTCCTTTCTTCAACTCGCTTTCTTGTGAGCTGGCCGCAACACCGCAGGATTGCTTCAGGCCCTAGTGTGGTTTCGGCATGGCTCGCTGAGCCTTTGGTTAATTCCTCTTCCTGGTGGGAAATGAGAGTTAAATTTGTCCGTCCAGACACCTCCAGCTAGTCTCTCATTGGTTTTCCCTATTCCTGTTCATTTTCCGCAGAAATTGCAAACGGGACCAAACAGGAGGTTAAAAGCCCTGACTCTCCAAGTAGGGAGAGTGTTAGTAAAGCATCTGGAATGTTGCACCCGAGTACCAGGGGACAAAGACTGAGACACATTTGAACACGTTTCCCGATCAGACGGTGGATCATACTCTGGGTTCCACATGCATGTTTTAGCTAAAGGAAGAATCCCTTAAACCTGGAGAGTTGAGACCCATGGAATGGGTACCATGCAATATGACTTCAAAGGGTCTGCATTTGCTCACCGAACCTCACCAATCCGATCACTGCTGCGTTTATGCCGCTGTACACACGCTTGATTCTCTTTCGGAGACATATAAATCCATAGGTTTTAAGATTCTTCCTAGTCAGGTATATTGTTAGGCGTTTAATATGGGCTGTTGAGTCCACTTCGTTGAGCAAGCAGTAGTTCTTGTCTATTACATATTTGGCTTATGGAAAGGTATCTGTGTTAATTTCAATCTCTGGTTTTATGCAGCACCCCAACTCACCTTTCCCTTTAAGCAAGCATGTGTTGGTTTTCTACATTTGAGACCCTATTCTGTTTTGTAATTCAGTTCCTGTGTAGCCAAGTTTACATTCCGTGTATTAGTGATATCTTATGATTTTTAATTTTCTCTGTGACTTATTTCACTTAGAATCATCGTACCTGAATCCACTCATTATGCTGCTACGGGCCTGATGACACAGATTTCATTGCTGAGTGATATTGCGTTGTACGTAAGTACGACAAATTCTTCATCCATTTTTCGCTTTCTACGATATTGAACTTGTACCGTAAATGAGGTTCTTGTAAACAGAGCCGTCCCAATCTTTGGGGTGGCTGTGTCTTTTTTATTTTAATTTCCCTAAGCTATAGGACCATAAGTGGAAGTGCCATAGGCTCTGTTGCTTTCTTTTTTAGATGTTTCAGGAAACACCATACACTTCTCCAGAGTGGCTGTTGGCAATTTACATCCCGCCCATCAGCATAACAAAGCTCCAAGTTCTCCATGGCCTGTCCTGCCTTTCTGGATTTTACACTTTTTTCAAATGGCCCTTTTGACCGGGGGGCAGTGAGACTTCATTGTAGTGCAGATTTCCTTTTCAAGCTTGCTTGGTTGGCCAAAAAGGGCGTATGCGTTTTTTCCTGAATATGTTCAGGAAAAAACGCATACGCCCTTTTTGGCCAAGTGCATCATTGTGGACCTTCTGCCTCTTTTCCTATGCTTTACATGCAATTCCAGTCTACCTCCTGAAATCGGTTTCCTGCAATTCTGCCCCGCTTTCAAGTCCTCTTGGCAGCCTTACTTCAATATATTTTTGGACGATAGCTGTCATTTATAACTCTGCAGGTTTGTGAATTACAGGGCCCCGGAGCTCCTTTCTTCAACTCGCTTTCTTGTGAGCTGGCCGCGACACCGCAGGATTGCTTCAGGCCCTAGTGTGGTTCCGGCATGGCACGCTGAGCCTTTGGTTAATTCCTCTTCCTGGTGGGAAATGAGAGTTAAATTTGCCCGTCCAGACACCTCCAGCTAGTCTCTCATTGGTTCTCCCTATTCCTGTTCCTTTTCCGCAGAAATTGCAAACTGGGCCAAACAGGATGTTAAAGGAACTGACTCTCCAAGTGGGGAGAGAGTTAGTAAAGCGTCTGGAATGTTGCACCCGAGTACCAGGGGACGAAAACTGAGACACATTTGAACACGTTTCCCGATCACACGGTGGATCATACTCTGGGTTCCACATGCATGTTTTAGCTGAAGGAAGAATCCCTTAAACCGGGAGAGTTGAGACCCATGGAATGGGTACCATGCAATATGACTTCAAAGGGTCTGCATTTGCTCACCGAACCTCACCAATCCGATCACTGCTGCGTTTATGCCGCTGTAAACACGCTTGATTCTCTTTTGGAGACATATAAATCCATAGGTTTTAAGATTCTTACTAGTCAGGTATATTCTTAGGCGTTTAATATGGGGTGTTGAGTCCACTTCGTTGAGCAAGCAGTAGCTCTTGTCTATTACATATTTGGCTTATGGAAAGGTGTCTGTGTTAATTTCAATCTCTGGTTTTATGCAGCACCCCAACTCACCTTTCCCCTTAAGCAAGCATAAGTTGGTTTTCTACATTTGAGACCCTATTCTGTTTTGTAATTCAGTTCCTGTGTAGCCAAGTTTACATTTCGTGTAGTAGTGATATCTTATGATGTTTCTTTTTCTGTGGGACTTATTTCACTTAGAATCATCGTACCTGAATCCACTCATTATGCTGCTAAGGGCCTGATGACATAGATTTCATTGCTGAGTGATATTGCATTGTACGTAATACCACAACTTATTTATCCATTTTTCGCTTTCTGCGATATTGAACTTGTACCGTAAATGACGTTCTTGTAAACAGAGCTGTCCCAAACTTTGGGGAGCTGTGTCTTTTTGATTTTAATTTCCCTAAGCTATAGGACCATAAGTGGAAGTAACCTAGGCTCTGTTGCTTTGTTTTCTAGATGTTTCAGGAAACACCACACACTTCTTCAGAGTGGCTGTTTGCAATTTACATCCCGCCCATCAGCATAAGAAGGCTCCCAGTTCTCCATGGCCTGTCCTGCCTTTCTGGATTTTACACATTTTTCAGATGGCCCTTTTGACCGGGGGGGCAGTGAACCTTCATTGTAGTGCAGATTTCCTTTGCAAGCTTGCATGGTTGGCCAAAAAGGACGTATGCGTTTTTTCCTGAATATATTCAGGAAAAAACGCATACGCCCTTTTTGGCCAAGTGCATCATTGTGGACGTTCTGCCTCTTTTTCTATGCTTTACATGCAATTCCAGTCTACCTCCTGAAATCGGTTTCCTGCAATTCTGCTTCGCTTTCAAGTCCTCTTGGCAGCCTTACTTCAATATATTTTTGGATGATAGCTGTCATTTATAACTCTGCAGGTTTGTGAATTACAGGGCCCCTGAGCTCCTTTCTTCAACTCGCTTTCTTGTGAGCTGGCCGCAACACCGCAAGATTGCTTCAGGCCCTAGTGTTGTTCCGGCATGGCACGCTGAGCATTTGGTTAATTCCTCTTCCTGGTGGGAAATGAGAGTTAAATTTGCCCGTCCAGACACCTCCAGCTAGTCTCTCATTGGTTCTCCCTATTCCTGTTCATTTTCCGCAGAAATTGCAAACTGGGCCAAACAGGAGGTTAAAGGCACTGACTCTCCAAGTGGGGAGAGTGTTAGTAAAGCGTCTGGAATGTTGCACCCAAGTACCAGGGGAAGAAAACTGAGACACATTTGAACACGTTTCCCGATCACATGTTGGATGATACTCTGGGTTCCACATGAATGTTTTAGCTGAAGGAAGAATCCCTTAAACCTGGAGAGTTGAGACCCATGGAATGGTTAGCATGCAATATGACTTCAAAGGGTCTGCATTTGCTCACCGATCCTCACCAATCCAATCACGGCTGCGTATATGCCGCTGTACACACGCTTGATTCTCTTTCGGAGACATATAAATCCATAGGTTTTAAGATTCTTACTAGTCAGGTATATTCTTAGGCGTTTAATATGGGGTGTTGAGTCCACTTCGTTGAGCAAGGAGTAGCTCTTGTCTATTACATATTTGGCTTATGGAATGGTATCTGTGCTAATTTCAATCTCTGGTTTTATGCAGCACCCCAACTCACCATTCCCCTTAAGCAAGCATAACTTGGTTTTCTTCATTTGAGACCCTGTTCTGTTTTGTAATTCAGTTCCTGTGTAGCCAAGTTTACATTCCGTGTATTAGTGATATCTTATGATGTTTCTTTTTCTGTGTGACTTATTTCACTTAGAATCAGCGTACCTGAATCCACTCATTATGCTGCTACTGGCCTGATGACATAGATTTCATTGCTGAGTGTTATTGCATTGTACGTAAGTACCACAACTTCTTTATCCATTTTTCGCTTTCTGCGATATTGAACTTGTACCGTAAACGAGGTTCTTGTAAACAGAGCCGTCCCAAACTTTGGGGTGGCTGTGTCTTTTTGATTTTAATTTCCCTAAACTATAGGACCATAAGTGGAAGTGCCCTAGGCTCTGTTGCTTTGTTTTTTAGATGTTTCAGGAAACACCATACACTTCTCCAGAGTGGCTGTTTGCAATTTACATCCCGCCCATCAGCATAAGAAGGCTCCCAGTTCTCCATGGCCTGTCCTGCCTTTCTGGATTTTACACTTTTTTCAGATGGCCCTTTTGACCGGGGTCAGTGAGACTTCATTGTAGTGCAGATTTCTTTGCAAGCTTGCTTGGTTGGCCAAAAAGGGCGTATGCGTTTTTTCCTGAATATATTCAGGAAAAAACGCATACGCCCTTTTTGGCCAAGTGCATCATTGTGGACGTTCTGCCTCTTTTCCTATGCTTTACATGCAATTCCAGTCTACCTCCTGAAATCGGTTTCCTGCAATTCTGCCCCGCTTTCAAGTCCTCTTGGCAGCTTTACTTCAATATATTTTTGGAAGATAGCTGTCATTTATAACTCTGCAGGTTTGTGAATTACAGGGCCCCTGAGCTCCTTTCTTCAACTCGCTTTCTTGTGAGGTGGCTGCAACACCGCAGGATTGCTTCAGGCCCTAGTGTGGTTCCGGCATGGCATGCTGAGCCTTTGGTTAATTCCTCTTCCTGGTGGGAAATGAGAGTTAAATTTGCCCGTCCAGACACCTCCAGCTAGTCTCTCATTGGTTCTCCCTATTCCTGTTCATTTTCCGCAGAAATTGCAAACTGGGCCAAACAGGAGGTTAAAGGCACTGACTCTCTAAGTGGGGAGAGTGTTAGTAAAGCGTCTGGAATGTTGCACCCGAGTACCAGGGGACGAAAACTGAGACACATTTGAACACGTTTCCCGATCACTTGGTGGATCATACTCTGGGTTCCACATGCATGTTTTAGCTGAAGGAAGAATCCCTTAAACCTGGAGAGTTGAGACCCATGGAATGGGTACCATGCAATATGACTTCAAAGGGTCTGCATTTGCTCACCGAACCTCACCAATCCGATCACTGCTGCGTTTATGCCGCTGTACACATGCCTGATTCTCTTTCGAAGACATATAAATCCATAGGTTTTAAGATTCTTAGTAGTCACGTATATTCTTATGCGTTTAATATGGGGTGTTGAGTCCACTTCGTTGAGCAAGGAGTAGCTCTTGTCTATTACATATTTGGCTTATGGAATGGTATCTGTGCTAATTTCAATCTCTGGTTTTATGCAGCACCCCAACTCACCATTCCCCTTAAGCAAGCATAAGTTGGTTTTCTATATTTGAGACCCTGTCCTGTTTTGTAATTCAGTTCCTGTGTAGCCAAGTTTACATTCCATGTATTAGTGATAACTTATGATGTTTCTTTTTCTCTGTGACTTATTTCACTTAGAATCATCATACCTGAATCCACTCATTATGCTGCTAAGGGCCTGATGACATAGATTACATCGCTGAATGATATTGCTTTGTAAGTAAGTACCTCAACTTCTTTATCCATTTCTGGCTTTCTGCGATATTGAACTTGTACCGTAAATGAGGTTTTTGTAAACAGAGCCGTTCCAACCTTTGGGGTTGCTGTGTCTTTTTTATTTTAATTTCCCTAAGCTATAGGACCATAAGTGGAAGTGTCCTAGGCTCTGTTGCTCTGTTTTTTAGATGTTTCAGGAAACACCATACACTTTTCCAGAGTGGCTGTTGGCAATTTACATCCCGCCCATCAGCATAAGAAGGCTCCCAGTTCTCCATGGCCTGTCCTGCCTTTCTGGATTTTACACTTTTTTCAGATGGTCCTTTTGACCGGGGGGGCAGTGAGACTTCATTGTAGTGCAGATTTCCTTTTCAAGCTTGCTTGGTTGGTCAAAAATGGCGTATGCGTTTTTTCCTGAATATGTTCAGGAAAAAACGCATACGCCCTTTTTGGCCAAGTGCATCATTGTGGACGTTCTGCCTCTTTTCCTATGCTTTACATGCAATTCCAGTCTACCTCCTGAAATCGTTTCCCTGCAATTCTGCCCCGCTTTCAAGTCCTCTTGGCAACCTTACTTCATTATATTTTTGGACGATAGCTGTCATTTATAACTCTGCAGGTTTGTGAATTACAGGGCCCCTGAGCTCCTTTCTTCAACTCGCTTTCTTGTGAGCTGGCCGCAACACCGCAGGATTGCTTCAGACCCTAGTGTGGTTCCAGCATGGCTCGCTGAGCCTTTGGTTAATTCCTCTTCCTGGTGGGAAATGAGAGTTAAATTTGCCCGTCCAGACACCTCCAGCTAGTCTCTCATTGGTTCTCCCTATTCCTGTTCATTTTCCGCAGAAATTGCAAACTGGGCCAAACAGGAGGTTAAAGGCACTGACTCTCCAAGTGGGGAGAGTGTTAGTAAAGCGTCTGGAATGTTGCACCCGAGTACCAGGGGACGAAAACTGAGACACATTTGAACACGTTTGCCGATCACACGGTGGATCATACTCTGGGTTCCACATGCATGTTTTAGCTGAAGGAAGAATCCCTTAAACCTGGAGAGTTGAGACCCATGGAATGGGTACCATGCAATATGACTTCAAAGGGTCTGCATTTGCTCACCGAACCTCAACAATCCGATCACCGCTGCGTTTATGCCGCTGTACACATGCTTGATTCTCTTTCGAAGACATATAAATCCATAGGTTTTAAGATTCTTAGTAGTCACGTATATTCTTAGGCGTTTAATATGGGGTGTTGAGTCCACTTCGTTGAGCAAGGACTAGCTCTTGTCTATTACATATTTGGCTTATGGAATGGTATCTGTGCTAATTTCAATCTCTGGTTTTATGCAGCACCCCAACTCACCATTCCCCTTAAGCAAGCATAAGTTGGTTTTCTACATTTGAGACCCTGTCCTGTTTTGTAATTCAGTTCCTGTGTAGCCAAGTTTACATTCCATGTATTAGTGATAACTTATGATGTTTCTTTTTCTCTGTGACTTATTTCACTTAGAATCATCATACCTGAATCCACTCATTATGCTGCTAAGGGCCTGATGACATAGATTACGTCGCTGAATGATATTGCATTGTAAGTAAGTACCTCAACTTCTTTATCCATTTCTGGCTTTCTGCGATATTGAACTTGTACCGTAAATGAGGTTCTTGTAAACAGAGCCGTCCCAAACTTTGGGGTTGCTGTGTCTTTTTTATTTTAATTTCCCTAAGCTATAGGACCATAAGTGGAAGTGCCCTAGGCTCTGTTGCTTTGTTTTTTAGATGTTTCAGGAAACACCATACACTTCTCCAGAGTGGCTTTTGGCAATTTACATCCCACCCATCAGCATAACAAGGCTCCAAGTTCTCCATGGCCTGTCCTGCCTTTCTGGATTATACACTTTTTTCAGATGGCCCTTTTGACCGGGGGGCAGTGAGACTTCATTGTAGTGCAGATTTCCTTTGCAAGCTTGCTTGGTTGGCCAAAAAGGGCGTATGCGTTTTTTCCTGAATATGTTCAGGAAAAAACGCATACGCCCTTTTTGGCCAAGTGCATCATTGTGGACCTTCTGCCTCTTTTCCTATGCTTTACATGCAATTCCAGTCTACCTCCTGAAATCGGTTTCCTGCAATTCTGCCCCGCTTTCAAGTCCTCTTGGCAGCCTTACTTCAATATATTTTCGGACGATAGCTGTCATTTATAACTCTGCAGGTTTGTGAATTACAGGGCCCCTGAGCTCCTTTGTTCAACTCACTTTCTTGTGAGCTGGCCGCAACACCGCAGGATTGCTTCAGGCCCTAGTGTGGTTCCGGCATGGCACGCTGAGCCTTTGGTTAATTCCTCTTCCTGGTGGGAAATGAGAGTTAAATTTGCCCGTCCAGACACCTCCAGCTAGTCTCTCATTGGTTCTCCCTATTCCTGTTCATTTTCCGCAGAAATTGCAAACTGGGCCAAACAGGAGGTTAAAGGCACTGACTCTCCAAGTGGGGAGAGTGTTAGTAAAGCGTCTGGAATGTTGCACCCGAGTACCAGGGGACGAAAACTGAGACACATTTGAACACGTTTCCCGATCACACGGTGGATCATACTCTGGGTTCCACATGCATGTTTTAGCTGAAGGAAGAATCCCTTAAACCTGGAGAGTTGAGACCCATGGAATGGGTACCATGCAATATGACTTCAAAGGGTCTGCATTTGCTCACCGATCCTCACCAATCCGATCACTGCTGCGTTTATGCCGCTGTACACACGCTTGATTCTCTTTTGGAGACATATAAATCCATAGGTTTTAAGATTCTTACTAGTCAGGTATATTCTTAGGCGTTTAATATGGGGTGTTGAGTCCACTTCGTTGAGCAAGGAGTAGCTCTTGTCTATTACATATTTGGCTTATGGAACGGTATCTGTGCTAATTTCTATCTCTGGTTTTATGCAGCACCCCAACTCACCATTCCCCTTAAGCAAGCATAAGTTGGTTTTCTACATTTGAGACCCTGTTGTGTTTTGTAATTCAGTTCCTGTGTAGACAAGTTTACATTCCATATATTAGTGATAACTTATGATGTTTCTTTTTCTCTGTGACTTATTTCACTTAGAATCATCCTACCTGAATCCACTCATTATGCTGCTACTGGCCTGATGACATAGATTTCATTGCAGAGTGATATTGTATTGTACGTAATACCACAACTTATTTATCCATTTTTCGCTTTCTGCGATATTGAACTTTTACGGTAAATGAGGTTCTTGTAAACAGAGCCGTCGCAAACTTTGGGGTTGCTGTGTCTTTTTGATTTTAATTTCCCTAAGCTATAGGACCATAAGTGGAAGTGCCCTAGGCTCTGTTGCTTTGTTTTTTAGATGTTTCAGGAAACACCATACACTTCTCCAGAGTGGCTTTTGGCAATTTACATCCCACACATCAGCATAACAAGGCTCCCAGTTCTCCATGGCCTGTCCTGCCTTTCTGGATTAAACACTTTTTTCAGATGGCCCTTTTGACCGGGGGGCAGTGAGACTTCATTGTAGTGCAGATTTCCTTTGCAAGCTTGCTTGGTTGGCCAAAAAGGGCGTATGCGTTTTTTCCTGAATATATTCAGGAAAAAACGCATACGCCCTTTTTGGCCAAGTGCATCATTGTGGACCTTCTGCCTCTTTTCCTATGCTTTACATGCAATTCCAGTCTACCTCCTGAAATCGGTTTCCTGCAATTCTGCCCCGCTTTCAAGTCCTCTTGGCAGCCTTACTTCAATATATTTTTGGACGATAGCTGTCATTTATAACTCTGCAGGTTTGTGAATTACAGGGCCCCTGAGCTCCTTTCTTCAACTCGCTTTCTTGTGAGCTGGCTGCGACACCACAGGATTGCTTCAGGCCCTAGTGTGGTTCCGGCATGGCACGCTGAGCCTTTGGTTAATTCCTCTTCCTGGTGGGAAATGAGAGTTAAATTTGCCCGTCCAGACACCTCCAGCTGGTCTCTCATTGGTTCTCCCTATTCCTGTTCCTTTTCCTCAGAAATTGCAAACTGGGCCAAACAGGATGTTAAAGGCACTGACTCTCCAAGTGGGGAGAGTGTTAGTAAAGCGTCTGGAATGTTGCACCCGAGTACCAGGGGACGAAAACTGAGACACATTTGAACACGTTTCCCGATCACACGGTGGATCATACTCTGGGTTCCACATGCATGTTTTAGCTGAAGGAAGAATCCCTTAAACCTGGAGAGTTGAGACCCATGGAATGGGTACCATGCAATATGACTTCAAAGGGTCTGCATTTGCTCACCGATCCTCACCAATCCGATCACTGCTGCGTTTATGCCGCTGTACACACGCTTGATTCTCTTTTGGAGACATATAAATCCATAGGTTTTAAGATTCTTACTAGTCAGGTATATTCTTAGGCGTTTAATATGGGGTGTTGAGTCCACTTCGTTGAGCAAGCAGTAGCTCTTGTCTATTACATATTTGGCTTATCGAAAGATATCTGTGCTAATTTCAATCTCTGGTTTTATGCAGCACCCCAACTCACCTTTCCCCTTAAGCAAGCATAAGTTGGTTTTCTACATTTGAGACCCTATTCTGTTTTGTAATTCAGTTCCTGTGTAGCCAAGTTTACATTCCGTTTATTAGTGATACCTTATGATGTTTCTTTTGCTGTGTGACTTATTTCACTTAGAATCATCGTACCTGAATCCACTCATTATGCTGCTACAGGCCTGATGACATAGATTTCATTGCTGAGTAATATTGCATTGTACGTAAGTACCACAACATCTTTATCCATTTTTCGCTTTCTGCGATATTGAACTTGTACCGTAAACGAGGTTCTTGTAAACAGAGCCATTCCAAACTTTGGGGTGGCTGTGTCTTTTTTATTTTAATTCCTCTAAGCTATAGTACCATAAGTGGAAGTGTCCTAGGCTCTGTTGCTCTGTTTTTTAGATGTTTCAGGAAACACCATACACTTCTCCAGAGTGGCTGTTGGCAATTTACATCCCGCCCATCAGCATAAGAAGGCTCCCAGTTCTCCATGGCCTGTCCTGCCTTTCTGGATTTTACACTTTTTTCAGATGGCCCTTTTGACCGGGGGGCAGTGAGACTTCATTGTAGTGCAGATTTCCTTTGCAAGCTTGCTTGGTTGGCCAAAAAGTGCGTATGCGTTTTTTCCTGAATATATTCAGGAAAAAACGCATACGCCCTTTTTGGCCAAGTGCATCATTGTGGACGTTCTGCCTCTTTTCCTATGCTTTACATGCAATTCCAGTCTACCTCCTGAAATCGGTTTCCTGCAATTCTGCCCCGCTTTCAAGTCCTCTTGGCAACCTTACTTCAATATATTTTTGGAAGATAGCTGTCATTTATAACTCTGCAGGTTTGTGAATTACAGGGCCCCTGAGCTCCTTTCTTCAACTCGCTTTCTTGTGAGCTGGCCGCAACACCGCAGGATTGCTTCAGGCCCTAGTGTGGTTCCAGCATGGCTCGCTGAGCCTTTCGTTAATTCCTCTTCCTGGTGGGAAATGAGAGTTAAATTTGCCCGTCCAGACACCTCCAGCTAGTCTCTCATTGGTTCTCCCTATTCCTGTTCATTTTCCGCAGAAATTGCAAACTGGGCCAAACAGGAGGTTAAAGGCACTGACTCTCCAAGTGGGGAGAGTGTTAGTAAAGCGTCTGGAATGTTGCACCCGAGTACCAGGGGACGAAAACTGAGACACATTTGAACACGTTTCCCGATCACACGGTGGATCATACTCTGGGTTCCACATGCATGTTTTAGCTGAAGGAAGAATCCCTTAAACCTGGAGAGTTGAGACCCATGGAATGGGTACCATGCAATATGAATTCAAAGGGTCTGCATTTGCTCACCGAACCTCACCAATTCTATCACTGCTGCTTTTATGTCGCTGTACACACGCTGGATTCTCTTTCGGAGACATATAAATCCATAGGTTTTAAGATTCTTACTAGTCAGGTATATTCTTAGGCGTTTAATATGGGGTGTTGAGTCCACTTCGTTGAGCAAGCAGTAGCTCTTGTGTATTACATATTTGGCTTATGGAAAGGTATCTGTGCTAATTTCAACCTCTGGTTTTATGGAGCACCCCAACTCACCTTTCCCCTTAAGCAAGCATAAGTTGGTTTTCTACATTTGAGACCCTATTCTGTTTTGTAATTCAGTTCCTGTGTAGCCAAGTTTACATTCCGTGTATTAGTGATACCTTATGATGTTTCTTTTTCTGTGTTACTTCTTTCACTTAGAATCATCGTACCTGTATCCACTCATTATGCTGCTACTGGCCTGATGACATAGATTTCATTGCTGAGTGATATTGCGTTGTACGTAAGTACCACAACTTCTTTATCCATTTTTCGCTTTCTGCGATATTGAACTTGTACCGTAAACGAGGTACTTGTAAACAGAGCCGTCCCAAACTTTGGGGTGGCTGTGTCTTTTTGATTTTAATTTCCCTAAGCTATAGGACCATAAGTGGAAGTGCCCTAGGCTCTGTTGCTTTGTTTTTTAGATGTTTCAGGAAACACCATACACTTCTCCAGAGTGGCTGTTGGCAATTTACATCCCGTCAAGCAGCATAACAAGGCTCCCATTTCTCCATGGCCTGTCCTCCCTTTCTGGATTTTACACTTTTTTCAGATGGCCCTTTTGACCGGGGGGCAGTGAGACTTCATTGTAGTGCAGATTTCCTTTGCAAGCTTGCTTGGTTGGCCAAAAAGGGCGTATGCGTTTTTTCCTGAATATATTCAGGAAAAAACGCATACGCCCTTTTTGGCCAAGTGCATCATTGTGGACGTTCTGCCTCTTTTCCTATGCTTTACATGCAATTCCAGTCTACCTCCTGAAATCGGTTTCCTGCAATTCTGCCCCGCTTTCAAGTCCTCTTGCCAGCCTTACTTCAATATATTTTTGGACGATAGCTGTCATTTATAACTCTGCAGGTTTGTGAATTACAGGGCCCCTGAGCTCCTTTCTTCAACTCGCTTTCTTGTGAGCTGGCCGCAACACCGCAGGATTGCTTCAGGCCCTAGTGTGGTTCCGGCATGGCACGCTGAGCCTTTGGTTAATTCCTCTTCCTGGTGGGAAATGAGAGTTAAATTTGCCCGTCCAGACACCTCCAGCTAGTCTCTCATTGGTTCTCCCTATTCCTGTTCATTTTCCGCAGAAATTGCAAACTGGGCCAAACAGGAGTTTAAAGGCACTGACTCTCCAAGTGGGGAGAGTGTTAGTAAAGCGTCTGGAATGTTGCACCCGAGTACCAGGGAACGAAAACTGAGACACATTTGAACACGTTTCCCGATCACACAGTGGATCATACTCTGGGTTCCACATGCATGTTTTAGCTGAAGGAAGAATCCCTTAAACCTGGAGAGTTGAGACCCATGGAATGGGTACCATGCAATATGACTTCAAAGGGTCTGCATTTGCTCACCAAACCTCACCAATCCGATCACTGCTGCATTTATGCCGCTGTACACACGCTTGATTCTCTTTCGGAGACATATAAATCCATAGGTTTTAAGATTCTTACTAGTCAGGTATATTCTTAGGTGTTTAAGATGGGGTGTTGAGTTCACTTCGTTGAGCAAGGAGTAGCTCTTGTCTATTACATATTTGGCTTATGGAAAGGTATCTGTGCTAATTTCAACCTCTGGTTTTATGCAGCACCCCAACTCACCTTTCCCCTTAAGCAAGCATAAGTTGGTTTTCTACATTTGAGACCCTATTCTGTTTTGTAATTCAGTTCCTGTGTAGCCAAGTTTACATTCCGTGTATTAGTGATACCTTATGATGTTTCTTTTTCTGTGTTACTTCTTTCACTTAGAATCATCGTACCTGAATCCACTCATTATGCTGCTACTGGCCTGATGACATAGATTTCATTGCTGAGTGATATTGCGTTGTACGTAAGTACCACAACTTCTTTATCCATTTTTCGCTTTCTGCGATATTGAACTTGTACCGTAAACGAGGTACTTGTAAACAGAGCCGTCCCAAACTTTGGGGTGGCTGTGTCTTTTTGATTTTAATTTCCCTAAGCTATAGGACCATATGTGGAAGTGCCCTAGGCTCTGTTGCTTTGTTTTTTAGATGTTTCAGGAAACACCATACACTTCTCCAGAGTGGCTTTTGGCAATTTACATCGCACCCATCAGCATAACAAGGCTCCCAGTTCTCATTGGCCTGTCCTGCCTCTCTGGATTATATACTTTTTTCAGATGGCCCTTTTGACCGGGGGGCAGTGAGACTTCATTGTAGTGCAGATTTCCTTTGCAAGTTTGCTTGGTTCCCCAAAAAGGGCGTATGCGTTTTTTCCTGAATATATTCAGGAAAAAACGCATACGCCCTTTTTGGCCAAGTGCATCATTGTGGACGTTCTGCCTCTTTTCCTATGCTTTACATGCAATTCCAGTCTACCTCCTGAAATTGGTTTCCTGCAATTCTGCCTCGCTTTCAAGTCCTCTTGGCAGGCTTACTTCAATATATTTTTGGACGATAGCTGTCATTTATAACTCTGCAGGTTTGTGAATTACAGGGCCCCGGAGATCCTTTCTTCAACTCGCTTTCTTGTGAGCTGGCCGCAACACCGCAGGATTGCTTCAGGCCCTAGTGTGGTTCCGGCATGGCACGCTGAGCCTTTGGTTAATTCCTCTTCCTGGTGGGAAATGAGAGTTAAATTTGCCCGTCCAGACACCTCCAGCTAGTCTCTCATTGGTTCTCCCTATTCCTGTTCATTTTCCGCAGAAATTGCAAACTGGGCCAAACAGGAGTTTAAAGGCACTGACTCTCCAAGTGGGGAGAGTGTTAGTAAAGCGTCTGGAATGTTGCACCCGAGTACCAGGGAACGAAAACTGAGACACATTTGAACACGTTTCCCGATCACACAGTGGATCATACTCTGGGTTCCACATGCATGTTTTAGCTGAAGGAAGAATCCCTTAAACCTGGAGAGTTGAGACCCATGGAATGGGTACCATGCAATATGACTTCAAAGGGTCTGCATTTGCTCACCAAACCTCACCAATCCGATCACTGCTGCATTTATGCCGCTGTACACACGCTTGATTCTCTTTCGGAGACATATAAATCCATAGGTTTTAAGATTCTTACTAGTCAGGTATATTCTTAGGTGTTTAAGATGGGGTGTTGAGTTCACTTCGTTGAGCAAGGAGTAGCTCTTGTCTATTACATATTTGGCTTATGGAAAGGTATCTGTGCTAATTTCAACCTCTGGTTTTATGCAGCACCCCAACTCACCTTTCCCCTTAAGCAAGCATAAGTTGGTTTTCTACATTTGAGACCCTATTCTGTTTTGTAATTCAGTTCCTGTGTAGCCAAGTTTACATTCCGTGTATTAGTGATACCTTATGATGTTTCTTTTTCTGTGTTACTTCTTTCACTTAGAATCATCGTACCTGAATCCACTCATTATGCTGCTACTGGCCTGATGACATAGATTTCATTGCTGAGTGATATTGCGTTGTACGTAAGTACCACAACTTCTTTATCCATTTTTCGCTTTCTGCGATATTGAACTTGTACCGTAAACGAGGTACTTGTAAACAGAGCCGTCCCAAACTTTGGGGTGGCTGTGTCTTTTTGATTTTAATTTCCCTAAGCTATAGGACCATATGTGGAAGTGCCCTAGGCTCTGTTGCTTTGTTTTTTAGATGTTTCAGGAAACACCATACACTTCTCCAGAGTGGCTGTTGGCAATTTACATCGCACCCATCAGCATAACAAGGCTCCCAGTTCTCCATGGCCTGTCCTCCCTTTCTGGATTTTACACTTTTTTCAGATGGCCATTTTGACCGGGGGGCAGTGAGACTTCATTGTAGTGCAGATTTCCTTTGCAAGCTTGCTTGGTTGGCCAAAAAGGGCGTATGCGTTTTTTCCTGAATATATTCAGGAAAAAACGCATACGCCCTTTTTGGCCAAGTGCATCATTGTGGACGTTCTGCCTCTTTTCCTATGCTTTACATGCAATTCCAGTCTACCTCCTGAAATCGGTTTCCTGCAATTCTGTCTCGCTTTCAAGTCCTCTTGGCAGGCTTACTTCAATATATTTTTGGACGATAGCTGTCATTTATAACTCTGCAGGTTTGTGACTTACAGGGCTCCAGAGCTCCTTTCTTCAACTCGCTTTCTTGTGAGCTGGCCGCAACACCGCAGGATTGCTTCAGGACCTAGTGTGGTTCCGGCATGGCACGCTGAGCCTTTGGTTAATTCCTCTTCCTGGTGGAAAATGAGAGTTAAATTTGCCCGTCCACACACCTCCAGCTAGTCTCTCATTGGTTCTCCCTATTCCTGTTCATTTTCCGCAGAAATTGCAAACTGGGCCAAACAGGAGTTTAAAGGCACTGACTCTCCAAGTGGGGAGAGTGTTAGTAAAGCGTCTGGAATGTTGCACCCGAGTATCAGGGGACGAAAACTGAGACACATTTGGACACGTTTCCCGATCACACGGTGGATCATACTCTGGGTTCCACATGCATGTTTTAGCTGAAGGAAGAATCCCTTAAACCTGGAGAGTTGAGACCCTTGGAATGGGTACCATGCAATATGACTTCAAAGGGTCTGCATTTGCTCACCGAACCTCACCAATCCTATCACTGCTGCATTTATGCCGCTGTACACACGCTTGATTCTCTTTCGGAGACATATAAATCCATAGGTTTTAAGATTCTTACTAGTCAGGTATATTCTTAGGCGTTTAATATGGGGTGTTGAGTCCACTTCGTTGAGCAAGGAGTAGTTCTTGTCTATTACATATTTGGCTTATGGAACTGTATCTGTGCTAATTTCAATCTCTGGTTTTATGCAGCACCCCAACTCACCATTCCCCTTAAGCAAGCATAAGTTGGTTTTCTACATTTGAGACCCTGTTCTGTTTTGTAATTCAGTTCCTGTGTAGCCAAGTTTACATTCCGTGTATTAGTGATACCTTATGATGTTTCTTTTTCTGTGTGACTTATTTCACTTAGAATCATCATACCTGAATCCACTCATTATGCTGCTACTGGCCTGATGACATAGATTTCATTGCTGAGTGATATTGCGTTGTACGTAAGTACCACAACTTCTTTATCCATTTTTCGCTTTCTGCGATATTGAACTTGTACCGTAAACGAGGCACTTGTAAACAGAGCCGTCCCAAATTTTGGGGTGGCTGTGTCTTTTTGATTTTAATTTCCCTAAGCTATAGGACCATAAGTGGAAGTGCCCTAGGCTCTGTTGCTTTGTTTTTTAGATGTTTCAGGAAACACCATACACTTCTCCAGAGTGGCTTTTGGCAATTTACATCCCGCCCAGCAGCATAACAAGGCTCCCAGTTCTCCATGGCCTGTCCTGCCTTTCTGGATTTTACACTTTTTTCAGATGGACCTTTTGACCGGGGGGCAGTGAGACTTCATTGTAGTGCAGATTTCCTTTGCAAGCTTGCTTGGTTGGCCAAAAAGGGCGTATGCGTTTTTTCCTGAATATATTCAGGAAAAAACGCATATGCCCTTTTTGGCCAAGTGCATCATTGTGGACGTTCTGCCTCTTTTCCTATGCTTTACATGCAATTCCAGTCTACCTCCTGAAATCGGTTTCCTGCAATTCTGCCTCGCTTTCAAGTCCTCTTGGCAGGCTTACTTCAATATATTTTTGGACGATAGCTGTCATTTATAACTCTGCAGGTTTGTGAATTACAGGGCCCCGGAGCTCCTTTCTTCAACTCGCTTTCTTGTGAGCTGGCCGCAACACCGCAGGATTGCTTCAGGCCCTAGTGTGGTTCCGGCATGGCACGCTGAGCCTTTGGTTAATTCCTCTTCCTGGTGGGAAATGAGAGTTAAATTTGCCCGTCCAGACACCTCCAGCTAGTCTCTCATTGGTTCTCCCTATTCCTGTTCATTTTCCGCAGAAATTGCAAACTGGGCCAAGCAGGAGTTTAAAGGCACTGACTCTCCAAGTGGGGAGAGTGTTAGTAAAGCGTCTGGAATGTTGCACCCGAGTACCAGGGGACGAAAACTGAGACACATTTGAACACGTTTCCCGATCACACGGTGGATCATACTCTGGGTTCCACATGCATGTTTTAGCTGAAGGAAGAATCCCTTAAACCTGGAGAGTTGAGACCCTTGGAATGGGTACCATGCAATATGAATTCAAAGGGTCTGCATTTGCTCACCGAACCTCACCAATCCTATCACTGCTGCATTTATGCCGCTGTACACACGCTTGATTCTCTTTCGGAGACATATAAATCCATAGGTTTTAAGATTCTTACTAGTCAGGTATATTCTTAGGCGTTTAATATGGGGTGTTGAGTCCACTTCGTTGAGCAAGGAGTAGTTCTTGTCTATTACATATTTGGCTTATGGAACTGTATCTGTGCTAATTTCAATCTCTTGTTTTATGCAGCACCCCAACTCACCATTCCCCTTAAGCAAGCATAAGTTGGTTTTATACATTTGAGACCCTGTTCTGTTTTGTAATTCAGTTCCTGTGTAGCCAAGTTTACATTCCGTGTATTAGTGATACCTTATGATGTTTCTTTTTCTGTGTGACTTATTTCACTTAGAAGCATCATACCTGAATCCACTCATTATGCTGCTACTGGCCTGATGACATAGATTTCATTGCTGAGTGATATTGCATTGTACGTAAGTACCACAACTTCTTTATCCATTTTTCGCTTTCTGCGATATTGAACTTGTACCGTATATGAGGTTCTTGTAAACAGAGCCGTCCCAAACTTTGGGGTGGCTGTGTCTTTTTGATTTTAATTTCCCTCAGCTATAGGACCATAAGTGGCAGTACCCTAGGCTCTGTTGCTTTGTTTTTTAGATGTTTCAGGAAACACCATACACTTCTCCAGAGTGGCTGTTGGCAATTTACATCCCGCCCATCAGCATAAGAAGGCTCCCAATTCTCCATGGCCTGTCCTCCCTTTCTGGATTTTACACTTTTTTCAGATGGCCCTTTTGACCGGGGGGCAGTGAGACTTCATTGTAGTGCAGATTTCCTTTGCAAGCTTGCTTGGTTGGCCAAAAAGTGCGTATGCGTTTTTTCCTGAATATATTCAGGAAAAACGCATACGCCCTTTTGGGCCAAGTGCATCATTGTGGACGTTCTGCCTCTTTTCCTATGCTTTACATGCAATTCCAGTCTACCTCCTGAAATCGGTTTCCTGCAATTCTGCCCCGCTTTCAAGTCCTCTTGGCAGCCTTACTTCAATATATTTTTGGACGATAGCTGTCATTTATAACTCTGCAGGTTTGTGAATTACAGGGCCCCTGAGCTCCATTCTTCAACTCGCTTTCTTGTGAGCTGGCCGCAACACCGCAGGATTGCTTCAGGCCCTAGTGCTGTTCCGGCATGGCTCGCTGAGCCTTTGGTTAATTCCTCTTCTTGGTGGGAAATGAGAGTTAAATTTGCCCGTCCAGACACCTCCAGCTAGTCTCTCATTGGTTCTCCCTATTCCTGTTCATTTTCTGCAGAAATTGCAAACTGGGCCAAACAGGAGGTTAAAGGCACTGACTCTCCAAGTGGGGAGAGTGTTAGTAAAGCGTCTGGAATGTTGCACCCGAGTATCAGGGGACTAAAACTCAGACACATTTGAACATGTTTCCCGATCACACGGTGGATCATACTCTGGGTTCCACATGCATGTTCTAGCTGAAGGAAGAATCCCTTAAACCTGGAGAGTTGAGACCCATGGAATGGGTACCATGCAATATGAATTCAAAGGGTCTGCATTTGCTCACCGAACCTCACCAATTCTATCACTGCTGCTTTTATGTCGCTGTACACACGCTGGATTCTCTTTCGGAGACATATAAATCCATAGGTTTTAAGATTCTTACTAGTCAGGTATATTCTTAGGCGTTTAATATGGGGTGTTGAGTCCACTTCGTTGAGCAAGCAGTAGCTCTTGTCTATTACATATTTGGCTTATGGAAAGGTATCTGTGCTAATTTCAACCTCTGGTTTTATGCAGCACCCCAACTCACCTTTCCCCTTAAGCAAGCATAAGTTGGTTTTCTACATTTGAGACCCTATTCTGCTTTGTAATTAAGTTCCTGTGTAGCCAAGTTTACATTCCGTGTATTAGTGATACCTTATGATGTTTCTTTTTCTGTGTTACTTCTTTCACTTAGAATCATCGTACCTGAATCCACTCATTATGCTACTACTGGCCTGATGACATAGATTTCATTGCTGAGTGATATTGCGTTGTACGTAAGTACCACAACTTCTTTATCCATTTATCGCTTTCTGCGATATTGAACTTGTACCGTAAACGAGGTTCTTGTAAACAGAGCCGTCCTAAACTTTGGGGTGGCTGTGTCTTTTTGATTTTAATTTCCCTAAGCTATAGGACCATAAGTGGAAGTGCCCTAGGCTCTGTTGCTTTGTTTTTTAGATGTTTCAGGAAACACCATACACTTCTCCAGAGTGGCTGTTTGCAATTTACATCCCGCCCAGCAGCATAACAAGGCTCCCAGTTCTCCATGGCCTGTCCTGTCTTTCTGGATTTTACACTTTTTTCAGATGGCCCTTTTGACCGGGGGGCAGTGAGACTTCATTGTAGTGCAGATTTCCTTTGCAAGCTTGCTTGGTTGGCCAAAAAGGCGTATGCGTTTTTTCCTGAATATATTCAGGAAAAAACGCATACGCCCTTTTTGGCCAAGTGCATCATTGTGGACGTTCTGCCTCTTTTCCTATGCTTTACATGCAATTCCAGTCTACCTCCTGAAATCGGTTTCCTGCAATTCTGCCCCGCTTTCAAGTCCTCTTGGCAGCCTTACTTCAATATATTTTTGGATGATAGCTGTCATTTATAACTCTGCAGGTTTGTGAATTACAGGGCCCCTGAGCTCCATTCTTCAACTCGCTTTCTTGTGAGCTGGCCGCAACACCGCAGGATTGCTTCAGGCCCTAGTGTGGTTCCAGCATGGCTCGCTGAGCCTTTGGTTAATTCCTCTTCCTGGTGGGAAATGAGAGTTAAATTTGCCCGTCCAGACACCTCCAGCTAGTCTCTCATTGGTTCTCCCTATTCCTGTTCATTTTCCGCAGAAATTGCAAACTGGGCCAAGCAGGAGTTTAAAGGCACTGACTCTCCAAGTGGGGAGAGTGTTAGTAAAGCGTCTGGAATGTTGCACCCGAGTACCAGGGGACGAAAACTGAGACACATTTGAACACGTTTCCCGATCACACGGTGGATCATACTCTGGGTTCCACATGCATGTTTTAGCTGAAGGAAGAATCCCTTAAACCTGGAGAGTTGAGACCCTTGGAATGGGTACCATGCAATATGAATTCAAAGGGTCTGCATTTGCTCACCGAACCTCACCAATCCTATCACTGCTGCATTTATGCCGCTGTACACACGCTTGATTCTCTTTCGGAGACATATAAATCCATAGGTTTTAAGATTCTTACTAGTCAGGTATATTCTTAGGCGTTTAATATGGGGTGTTGAGTCCACTTCGTTGAGCAAGGAGTAGTTCTTGTCTATTACATATTTGGCTTATGGAACTGTATCTGTGCTAATTTCAATCTCTGGTTTTATGCAGCACCCCAACTCACCATTCCCCTTAAGCAAGCATAAGTTGGTTTTCTACATTTGAGACCCTGTTCTGTTTTGTAATTCAGTTCCTGTGTAGCCAAGTTTACATTCCGTGTATTAGTGATACCTTATGATGTTTCTTTTTCTGTGTGACTTATTTCACTTAGAAGCATCATACCTGAATCCACTCATTATGCTGCTACTGGCCTGATGACATAGATTTCATTGCTGAGTGATATTGCATTGTACGTAAGTACCACAACTTCTTTATCCATTTTTCGCTTTCTGCGATATTGAACTTGTACCGTATATGAGGTTCTTGTAAACAGAGCCGTCCCAAACTTTGGGGTGGCTGTGTCTTTTTGATTTTAATTTCCCTCAGCTATAGGACCATAAGTGGCAGTACCCTAGGCTCTGTTGCTTTGTTTTTTAGATGTTTCAGGAAACACCATACACTTCTCCAGAGTGGCTGTTGGCAATTTACATCCCGCCCATCAGCATAAGAAGGCTCCCAATTCTCCATGGCCTGTCCTCCCTTTCTGGATTTTACACTTTTTTCAGATGGCCCTTTTGACCGGGGGGCAGTGAGACTTCATTGTAGTGCAGATTTCCTTTGCAAGCTTGCTTGGTTGGCCAAAAAGTGCGTATGCGTTTTTTCCTGAATATATTCAGGAAAAACGCATACGCCCTTTTGGGCCAAGTGCATCATTGTGGACGTTCTGCCTCTTTTCCTATGCTTTACATGCAATTCCAGTCTACCTCCTGAAATCGGTTTCCTGCAATTCTGCCCCGCTTTCAAGTCCTCTTGGCAGGCTTACTTCAATATATTTTTGGACGATAGCTGTCATTTATAACTCTGCAGGTTTGTGAATTACAGGGCCCCTGAGCTCCATTCTTCAACTCGCTTTCTTGTGAGCTGGCCGCAACACCGCAGGATTGCTTCAGGCCCTAGTGCTGTTCCGGCATGGCTCGCTGAGCCTTTGGTTAATTCCTCTTCTTGGTGGGAAATGAGAGTTAAATTTGCCCGTCCAGACACCTCCAGCTAGTCTCTCATTGGTTCTCCCTATTCCTGTTCATTTTCTGCAGAAATTGCAAACTGGGCCAAACAGGAGGTTAAAGGCACTGACTCTCCAAGTGGGGAGAGTGTTAGTAAAGCGTCTGGAATGTTGCACCCGAGTATCAGGGGACGAAAACTCAGACACATTTGAACATGTTTCCCGATCACACGGTGGATCATACTCTGGGTTCCACATGCATGTTCTAGCTGAAGGAAGAATCCCTTAAACCTGGAGAGTTGAGACCCATGGAATGGGTACCATGCAATATGAATTCAAAGGGTCTGCATTTGCTCACCGAACCTCACCAATTCTATCACTGCTGCTTTTATGTCGCTGTACAAACGCTGGATTCTCTTTCGGAGACATATAAATCCATAGGTTTTAAGATTCTTACTAGTCAGGTATATTCTTAGGCGTTTAATATGGGGTGTTGAGTCCACTTCGTTGAGCAAGCAGTAGCTCTTGTCTATTACATATTTGGCTTATGGAAAGGTATCTGTGCTAATTTCAACCTCTGGTTTTATGCAGCACCCCAACTCACCTTTCCCCTTAAGCAAGCATAAGTTGGTTTTCTACATTTGAGACCCTATTCTGCTTTGTAATTAAGTTCCTGTGTAGCCAAGTTTACATTCCGTGTATTAGTGATACCTTATGATGTTTCTTTTTCTGTGTTACTTCTTTCACTTAGAATCATCGTACCTGAATCCACTCATTATGCTACTACTGGCCTGATGACATAGATTTCATTGCTGAGTGATATTGCGTTGTACGTAAGTACCACAACTTCTTTATCCATTTATCGCTTTCTGCGATATTGAACTTGTACCGTAAACGAGGTTCTTGTAAACAGAGCCGTCCTAAACTTTGGGGTGGCTGTGTCTTTTTGATTTTAATTTCCCTAAGCTATAGGACCATAAGTGGAAGTGCCCTAGGCTCTGTTGCTTTGTTTTTTAGATGTTTCAGGAAACACCATACACTTCTCCAGAGTGGCTGTTTGCAATTTACATCCCACCCAGCAGCATAACAAGGCTCCCAGTTCTCCATGGCCTGTCCTGTCTTTCTGGATTTTACACTTTTTTCAGATGGCCCTTTTGACCGGGGGGCAGTGAGACTGCATTGTAGTGCAGATTTCCTTTGCAAGCTTGCTTGGTTGGCCAAAAAGGGCGTATGCGTTTTTTCTTGAATATATTCAGGAAAAAACGCATACGCCCTTTTTGGCCAAGTGCATCATTGTGGACGTTCTGCCTCTTTTCCTATGCTTTACATGCAATTCCAGTCTACCTCCTAAAATCGGTTTCCTGCAATTCTGCCCCGCTTTCAAGTCCTCTTGGCAGCCTTACTTCAATATATTTTTGGATGATAGCTGTCATTTATAACTCTGCAGGTTTGTGAATTACAGGGCCCCTGAGCTCCATTCTTCAACTCGCTTTCTTGTGAGCTGGCCGCAACACCGCAGGATTGCTTCAGGCCCTAGTGTGGTTCCAGCATGGCTCGCTGAGCCTTTGGTTAATTCCTCTTCTTGGTGGGAAATGAGAGTTAAATTCGCCCGTCCAGACACCTCCAGCTAGTCTCTCATTGGTTCTCCCTATTCCTGTTCATTTTCCGCAGAAATTGCAAACTGGGCCAAACAGGAGGTTAAAGGCACTGACTCTCCAAGTGGGGAGAGTGTTAGTAAAGCGTCAGGAATGTTGCAGCCGAGTACTAGGGGAAGAAAACTGAGGCACCTTTGAACACATTTCCCTATCACACGGTGGATCATACTCTGGGTTGCACCGGCATGTTTTAGCTGAAGGAAGAATCGCTTAAAACTGGAGAGTTGAGACCCATGGAATGGGTACCATGAAATATGACTTCAAAGGGTCTGCATTTGCTCACCGGACCTCACAATCCTGTCACTGCTGTGTTTATGCCGCTGTACACACGCTTGATTCTCTTTTGGAGACATATAAATCCATAGGTTTTAAGATTCTTACTAGTCAGGTATATTCTTAGGCGTTTAATATGGGGTGTTGAGTCCACTTCGTTGAGCAAGCAGTAGCTCTTGTCTATTACATATTTGGCTTATCGAAAGATATCTGTGCTAATTTCAATCTCTGGTTTTATGCAGCACCCCAACTCACCTTTCCCCTTAAGCAAGCATAAGTTGGTTCTACATTAGAGACCCTGTTCTGATTTGTAATTCAGTTCCTGTGTAGCCAAGTTTACATTCCGTATATTAGTGATACCTTATGATGTTTCTTTTTCTGTGTGACTTATTTCACTTAGAATCATCGTACCTGAATCCACTCATTATGCTGCTACGGGCCTGATGACATAGATTTCATTGCTGAGTGATATTGCATTGTACGTAAGTACCACAACTTCTTTATCCATTTTTCGCTTTCTGCAATATTGAACTTGTACCGTATACGAGGTTCTTGTAAACAGAGCCGTCCCAAACTTTGGGGTGGCTGTGTCTTTTTGATTTTAATTTTCCTAAGCTATAGGACCATAAGTGGAAGTGCCCTAGGCTCTGTTGCTTTGTTTTTTAGATGTTTCAGGAAACACCATACACTTCTACAGAGTGGCTGTTGGCAATAAACATCCCGCCCATCAGCATAAGAAGGCTCCCATTTCTCCATGGCCTGTCCTCCCTTTCTGGATTTTACACTTTTTTCGGATGGCCCTTTTGACCGGGGGGCAGTGAGTGTTCATTGTAGTGCAGATTTCCTTTGCAAGCTTGCTTGGTTGGCCAAAAAGGGCGTATGCGTTTTTTCCTGAATATATTCAGGAAAAAACGCATACGCCCTTTTTGGCCAAGTGCATCATTGTGGACGTTCTGCCTCTTTTCCTATGCTTTACATGCAATTCCAGTCTACCTCCTGAAATCGGTTTCCTGCAATTCTGCCTCGCTTTCAAGTCCTCTTGGCAGGCTTACTTCAATATATTTTTGGACGATAGCTGTCATTTATAACTCTGCAGGATTGTGACTTACAGGGCTCCAGAGCTCCTTTCTTCAACTCGCTTTCTTGTGAGCTGGCCGCAACACCGCAGGATTGCTTCAGGCCCTAGTGTGGTTCCGGCATGGCACGCTGAGCCTTTGGTTAATTCCTCTTCCTGGTGGGAAATGAGAGTTAAATTTGCCCGTCCAGACACCTCCAGCTAGTCTCTCATTGGTTCTCCCTATTCCTGTTCATTTTCCGCAGAAATTGCAAACTGGGCCAAGCAGGAGTTTAAAGGCACTGACTCTCCAAGTGGGGAGAGTGTTAGTAAAGCGTCTGGAATGTTGCACCCGAGTACCAGGGGACGAAAACTGAGACACATTTGAACACGTTTCCCGATCACACGGTGGATCATACTCTGGGTTCCACATGCATGTTTTAGCTGAAGGAAGAATCCCTTAAACCTGGAGAGTTGAGACCCTTGGAATGGGTACCATGCAATATGAATTCAAAGGGTCTGCATTTGCTCACCGAACCTCACCAATCCTATCACTGCTGCATTTATGCCGCTGTACACACGCTTGATTCTCTTTCGGAGACATATAAATCCATAGGTTTTAAGATTCTTACTAGTCAGGTATATTCTTAGGCGTTTAATATGGGGTGTTGAGTCCACTTCGTTGAGCAAGGAGTAGTTCTTGTCTATTACATATTTGGCTTATGGAACTGTATCTGTGCTAATTTCAATCTCTGGTTTTATGCAGCACCCCAACTCACCATTCCCCTTAAGCAAGCATAAGTTGGTTTTCTACATTTGAGACCCTGTTCTGTTTTGTAATTCAGTTCCTGTGTAGCCAAGTTTACATTCCGTGTATTAGTGATACCTTATGATGTTTCTTTTTCTGTGTGACTTATTTCACTTAGAAGCATCATACCTGAATCCACTCATTATGCTGCTACTGGCCTGATGACATAGATTTCATTGCTGAGTGATATTGCATTGTACGTAAGTACCACAACTTCTTTATCCATTTTTCGCTTTCTGCGATATTGAACTTGTACCGTATATGAGGTTCTTGTAAACAGAGCCGTCCCAAACTTTGGGGTGGCTGTGTCTTTTTGATTTTAATTTCCCTCAGCTATAGGACCATAAGTGGCAGTACCCTAGGCTCTGTTGCTTTGTTTTTTAGATGTTTCAGGAAACACCATACACTTCTCCAGAGTGGCTGTTGGCAATTTACATCCCGCCCATCAGCATAAGAAGGCTCCCAATTCTCCATGGCCTGTCCTCCCTTTCTGGATTTTACACTTTTTTCAGATGGCCCTTTTGACCGGGGGGCAGTGAGACTTCATTGTAGTGCAGATTTCCTTTGCAAGCTTGCTTGGTTGGCCAAAAAGTGCGTATGCGTTTTTTCCTGAATATATTCAGGAAAAAACGCATACGCCCTTTTGGGCCAAGTGCATCATTGTGGACGTTCTGCCTCTTTTCCTATGCTTTACATGCAATTCCAGTCTACCTCCTGAAATCGGTTTCCTGCAATTCTGCCCCGCTTTCAAGTCCTCTTGGCAGCCTTACTTCAATATATTTTTGGACGATAGCTGTCATTTATAACTCTGCAGGTTTGTGAATTACAGGGCCCCTGAGCTCCATTCTTCAACTCGCTTTCTTGTGAGCTGGCCGCAACACCGCAGGATTGCTTCAGGCCCTAGTGTTGTTCCGGCATGGCTCGCTGAGCCTTTGGTTAATTCCTCTTCTTGGTGGGAAATGAGAGTTAAATTTGCCCGTCCAGACACCTCCAGCTAGTCTCTCATTGGTTCTCCCTATTCCTGTTCATTTTCTGCAGAAATTGCAAACTGGGCCAAACAGGAGGTTAAAGGCACTGACTCTCCAAGTGGGGAGAGTGTTAGTAAAGCGTCTGGAATGTTGCACCCGAGTATCAGGGGACGAAAACTCAGACACATTTGAACATGTTTCCCGATCACACGGTGGATCATACTCTGGGTTCCACATGCATGTTCTAGCTGAAGGAAGAATCCCTTAAACCTGGAGAGTTGAGACCCATGGAATTGGTACCATGCAATATGAATTCAAAGGGTCTGCATTTGCTCACCGAACCTCACCAATTCTATCACTGCTGCTTTTATGTCGCTGTACACACGCTGGATTCTCTTTCGGAGACATATAAATCCATAGGTTTTAAGATTCTTACTAGTCAGGTATATTCTTAGGCGTTTAATATGGGGTGTTGAGTCCACTTCGTTGAGCAAGCAGTAGCTCTTGTCTATTACATATTTGGCTTATGGAAAGGTATCTGTGCTAATTTCAACCTCTGGTTTTATGCAGCACCCCAACTCACCTTTCCCCTTAAGCAAGCATAAGTTGGTTTTCTACATTTGAGACCCTATTCTGCTTTGTAATTAAGTTCCTGTGTAGCCAAGTTTACATTCCGTGTATTAGTGATACCTTATGATGTTTCTTTTTCTGTGTTACTTCTTTCACTTAGAATCATCGTACCTGAATCCACTCATTATGCTACTACTGGCCTGATGACATAGATTTCATTGCTGAGTGATATTGCGTTGTACGTAAGTACCACAACTTCTTTATCCATTTATCGCTTTCTGCGATATTGAACTTGTACCGTAAACGAGGTTCTTGTAAACAGAGCCGTCCTAAACTTTGGGGTGGCTGTGTCTTTTTGATTTTAATTTCCCTAAGCTATAGGACCATAAGTGGAAGTGCCCTAGGCTCTGTTGCTTTGTTTTTTAGATGTTTCAGGAAACACCATACACTTCTCCAGAGTGGCTGTTTGCAATTTACATCCCGCCCAGCAGCATAACAAGGCTCCCAGTTCTCCATGGCCTGTCCTGTCTTTCTGGATTTTACACTTTTTTCAGATGGCCCTTTTGACCGGGGGGCAGTGAGACTTCATTGTAGTGCAGATTTCCTTTGCAAGCTTGCTTGGTTGGCCAAAAAGGGCGTATGCGTTTTTTCCTGAATATATTCAGGAAAAAACGCATACGCCCTTTTTGGCCAAGTGCATCATTGTGGACGTTCTGCCTCTTTTCCTATGCTTTACATGCAATTCCAGTCTAACTCCTGAAATCGGTTTCCTGCAATTCTGCCCCGCTTTCAAGTCCTCTTGGCAGCCTTACTTCAATATATTTTTGGATGATAGCTGTCATTTATAACTCTGCAGGTTTGTGAATTACAGGGCCCCTGAGCTCCATTCTTCAACTCGCTTTCTTGTGAGCTGGCCGCAACACCGCAGGATTGCTTCAGGCCCTAGTGTGGTTCCAGCATGGCTCGCTGAGCCTTTGGTTAATTCCTCTTCTTGGTGGGAAATGAGAGTTAAATTCGCCCGTCCAGACACCTCCAGCTAGTCTCTCATTGGTTCTCCCTATTCCTGTTCATTTTCCGCAGAAATTGCAAACTGGGCCAAACAGGAGGTTAAAGGCACTGACTCTCCAAGTGGGGAGAGTGTTAGTAAAGCGTCAGGAATGTTGCAGCCGTGTACTAGGGGAAGAAAACTGAGGCACCTTTGAACACATTTCCCTATCACACGGTGGATCATACTCTGGGTTGCACCTGCATGTTTTAGCTGAAGGAAGAATCGCTTAAAACTGGAGAGTTGAGACCCATGGAATGGGTACCATGAAATATGACTTCAAAGGGTCTGCATTTGCTCACCGGACCTCACAATCCTGTCACTGCTGTGTTTATGCCGCTGTACACACGCTTGATTCTCTTTTGGAGACATATAAATCCATAGGTTTTAAGATTCTTACTAGTCAGGTATATTCTTAGGCGTTTAATATGGGGTGTTGAGTCCACTTCGTTGAGCAAGCAGTAGCTCTTGTCTATTACATATTTGGCTTATCGAAAGATATCTGTGCTAATTTCAATCTCTGGTTTTATGCAGCACCCCAACTCACCTTTCCCCTTAAGCAAGCATAAGTTGGTTCTACATTAGAGACCCTGTTCTGATTTGTAATTCAGTTCCTGTGTAGCCAAGTTTACATTCCGTATATTAGTGATACCTTATGATGTTTCTTTTTCTGTGTGACTTATTTCACTTAGAATCATCGTACCTGAATCCACTCATTATGCTGCTACGGGCCTGATGACATAGATTTCATTGCTGAGTGATATTGCATTGTACGTAAGTACCACAACTTCTTTATCCATTTTTCGCTTTCTGCAATATTGAACTTGTACCGTATACGAGATTCTTGTAAACAGAGCCGTCCCAAACTTTGGGGTGGCTGTGTCTTTTTGATTTTAATTTTCCTAAGCTATAGGACCATAAGTGGAAGTGCCCTAGGCTCTGTTGCTTTGTTTTTTAGATGTTTCAGGAAACACCATACACTTCTACAGAGTGGCTGTTGGCAATAAACATCCCGCCCATCAGCATAAGAAGGCTCCCATTTCTCCATGGCCTGTCCTCCCTTTCTGGATTTTACACTTTTTTCGGATGGCCCTTTTGACCGGGGGGCAGTGAGTGTTCATTGTAGTGCAGATTTCCTTTGCAAGCTTGCTTGGTTGGCCAAAAAGGGCGTATGCGTTTTTCCCTGAATATATTCAGGAAAAAACGCATACGCCCTTTTTGGCCAAGTGCATCATTGTGGACGTTCTGCCTCTTTTCCTATGCTTTACATGCAATTCCAGTCTACCTCCTGAAATCGGTTTCCTGCAATTCTGCCTCGCTTTCAAGTCCTCTTGGCAGGCTTACTTCAATATATTTTTGGACGATAGCTGTCATTTATAACTCTGCAGGTTTGTGACTTACAGGGCTCCAGAGCTCCTTTCTTCAACTCGCTTTCTTGTGAGCTGGCCGCAACACCGCAGGATTGCTTCAGGCCCTAGTGTGGTTCCGGCATGGCACGCTGAGCCTTTGGTTAATTCCTCTTCCTGGTGGGAAATGAGAGTTCAATTTGCCCGTCCAGACACCTCCAGCTAGTCTCTCATTGGTTCTCCCTATTCCTGTTCATTTTCCGCAGAAATTGCAAACTGGGCCAAGCAGGAGTTTAAAGGCACTGACTCTCCAAGTGGGGAGAGTGTTAGTAAAGCGTCTGGAATGTTGCACCCGAGTACCAGGGGACGAAAACTGAGACACATTTGAACACGTTTCCCGATCACACGGTGGATCATACTCTGGGTTCCACATGCATGTTTTAGCTGAAGGAAGAATCCCTTAAACCTGGAGAGTTGAGACCCTTGGAATGGGTACCATGCAATATGAATTCAAAGGGTCTGCATTTGCTCACCGAACCTCACCAATCCTATCACTGCTGCATTTATGCCGCTGTACACACGCTTGATTCTCTTTCGGAGACATATAAATCCATAGGTTTTAAGATTCTTACTAGTCAGGTATATTCTTAGGCGTTTAATATGGGGTGTTGAGTCCACTTCGTTGAGCAAGGAGTAGTTCTTGTTTATTACATATTTGGCTTATGGAACTGTATCTGTGCTAATTTCAATCTCTGGTTTTATGCAGCACCCCAACTCACCATTCCCCTTAAGCAAGCATAAGTTGGTTTTCTACATTTGAGACCCTGTTCTGTTTTGTAATTCAGTTCCTGTGTAGCCAAGTTTACATTCCGTGTATTAGTGATACCTTATGATGTTTCTTTTTCTGTGTGACTTATTTCACTTAGAATCATCGTACCTGAATCCACTCATTATGCTACTACTGGCCTGATGACATAGATTTCATTGCTGAGTGATATTGCGTTGTACGTAAGTACCACAACTTCTTTATCCATTTTTCGCTTTCTGCGATATTGAACTTGTACCGTAAACGAGGTTCTTGTAAACAGAGCCGTCCTAAACTTTGGGGTGGCTGTGTCTTTTTGATTTTAATTTCCCTAAGCTATAGGACCATAAGTGGAAGTGCCCTAGGCTCTGTTGCTTTGTTTTTTAGATGTTGCAGGAAACACCATACACTTCTCCAGAGTGGCTGTTTGCAATTTACATCCCGCCCAGCAGCATAACAAGGCTCCCAGTTCTCCATGGCCTGTCCTCCCTTTCTGGATTTTACACTTTTTTCAGATGGCCCTTTTGACCGGGGGGCAGTGAGACTTCATTGTAGTGCAGATTTCCTTTGCAAGCTTGCTTGGTTGGCCAAAAAGGGCGTATGCGTTTTTTCCTGAATATATTCAGGAAAAAACGCATACGCCCTTTTTGGCCAAGTGCATCATTGTGGACGTTCTGCCTCTTTTCCTATGCTTTACATGCAATTCCAGTCTACCTCCTGAAATCGGTTTCCTGCAATTCTGCCCCGCTTTCAAGTCCTCTTGGCAGCCTTACTTCAATATATTTTTGGATGATAGCTGTCATTTATAACTCTGCAGGTTTGTGAATTACAGGGCCCCTGAGCTCCATTCTTCAACTCGCTTTCTTCTGAGCTGGCCGCAACACCGCAGGATTGCTTCAGGCCCTAGTGTGGTTCCAGCATGGCTCGCTGAGCCTTTGGTTAATTCCTCTTCTTGGTGGGAAATGAGAGTTAAATTCGCCCGTCCAGACACCTCCAGCTAGTCTCTCATTGGTTCTCCCTATTCCTGTTCATTTTCCGCAGAAATTGCAAACTGGGCCAAACAGGAGGTTAAAGGCACTGACTCTCCAAGTGGGGAGAGTGTTAGTAAAGCGTCAGGAATGTTGCAGCCGAGTACTAGGGGACGAAAACTGAGACACCTTTGAACACATTTCCCTATCACACGGTGGATCATACTCTGGGTTGCACATGCATGTTTTAGCTGAAGGAAGAATCGCTTAAAACTGGAGAGTTGAGACCCATGGAATGGGTACCATGAAATATGACTTCAAAGGGTCTGCATTTGCTCACCGGACCTCACAATCCTGTCACTGCTGTGTTTATGCCGCTGTACACACGCTTGATTCTCTATTGGAGACATATAAATCCATAGGTTTTAAGATTCTTACTAGTCAGGTATATTCTTAGGCGTTTAATATGGGGTGTTGAGTCCACTTCGTTGAGCAAGGAGTAGCTCTTGTCTATTATATATTTGGCTTATGGAACGGTATCTGTGCTAATTTCAATGTCTGGTTTTATGCAGCACCCCAACTCACCTTTCCCCTTAAGCAAGCATAAGTTGGTTCTACATTAGAGACCCTGTTCTGATTTGTAATTCAGTTCCTGTGTAGCCAAGTTTACATTCCGTATATTAGTGATACCTTATGATGTTTCTTTTTCTGTGTGACTTATTTCACTTAGAATCATCGTACCTGAATCCACTCATTATGCTGCTACGGGCCTGATGACATAGATTTCATTGCTGAGTGATATTGCATTGTACGTAAGTACCACAACTTCTTTATCCATTTTTCGCTTTCTGCGATATTGAACTTGTACCGTAAATGAGGTTCTTGTAAACAGAGCCGTCCCAAACTTTGGGGCTGCTGTGTCTTTTTCATTTTAATTTCCCTAATCTATAGGACCATAAGTGGAAGTGCCTTAGGCTCTGTTGCTTTGTTTTTTAGATGTTTCAGGAAACACCATACACTTCTCCAGAGTGGCTTTTGGCAATTTACATCGCACCCATCAGCATAACAAGGTTCCCAGTTCTCCATGGCTTGTCCTGCCTTTCTGGACTTTACACTTTTTTCAGATGGCCCTTTTGACCGGGGGGCAATGAGACTTCATTGTAGTGCAGATTTCCTTTGCAAGCTAGCTTGGTTGCCCAAAAAGGGCGTATGAGTTTTTTCCTGAATATATTCAGGAAAAAACGCATACAGCCTTTTTGGCCAAATGCATCATTGTGGACGTTCTGCCTCTTTTCCTATGCTTTACATGCAATTCCAGTCTACCTCCTGAAATCGGTTTCCTGCAATTCTGCCCCGCATTCAAGTTCTCTTGGCAGCCTTACTTCAATATATTTTTGGACGATAGCTGTCATTTATAACTCTGCAGTTTTGTGAATTACAGGGCCCCTGAGCTCCATTCTTCAACTCGCTTTCTTGTGAGCTGGCCGCAACACCGCAGGATTGCTTCAGGCCCTAGTGTGGTTCCGGCATGGCACACTGAGCCTTTGGTTAATTCCTCTTCCTGCTGGGAAATGAGAATTATATTTGCCCGTCCAGACACCTCCAGCTAGTCTCTCATTGGTTCTCCCTATTCCTGTTCATTTTCCGCAGAAATTGCAAACTGGGCCAAACAGGAGGTTAAAGGCACTGACTCTCCAAGTGGGGAGAGTGTTAGTAAAGCATCTGGAATGTTGCACCCGAGTACCAGGGGACGAAAACTGAGACACCTTTGAACACATTTCCCTATCACACGGTGGATCATACTCTGGGTTGCACATGCATGTTTTAGCTGAAGGAAGAATCGCTTAAAACTGGAGAGTTGAGACCCATGGAATGGGTACCATGAAATATGACTTCAAAGGGTCTGCATTTGCTCACGGGACCTCACAATCCTGTCACTGCTGTGTTTATGGCGCTGTACACACGCTTGATTCTCTTTTGGAGACATATAAATCCATAGGTTTTAAGATTCTTACTAGTCAGGTATATTCTTAGGCGTTTAATATGGGGTGTTGAGTCCACTTCGTTGAGCAAGGAGTAGCTCTTGTCTATTACATATTTGGCTTATGGAACGGTATCTGTGCTAATTTCAATCTCTGGTTTTATGCAGCACCCCAACTCACCTTTCCCCTTAAGCAAGCATAAGTTGGTTCTACATTAGAGACCCTGTTCTGATTTGTAATTCAGTTCCTGTGTAGCCAAGTTTACATTCCGTATATTAGTGATACCTTATGATGTTTCTTTTTCTGTGTGACTTATTTCACTTAGAATCATCGTACCTGAATCCACTCATTATGCTGCTACGGGCCTGATGACATAGATTTCATTGCTGAGTGATATTGCATTGTACGTAAGTACCACAACTTCTTTATCCATTTTTCGCTTTCTGCGATATTGAACTTGTACCGTAAATGAGGTTCTTGTAAACAGAGCCGTCCCAAACTTTGGGTTTGCTGTGTCTTTTTGATTTTAATATCCCTAAGCTATAGGACCATAAGTGGAAGTGCCTTAGGCTCTGTTGCTTTGTTGTTTAGATGTTTCAGGAAACACCATACACTTCTCCAGAGTGGCTTTTGGCAATTTACATCGCACCCATCAGCATAACAAGGCTCCCAGTTCTCCATGGCTTGTCCTGCCTTTCTGGAGTTTACACTTTTTTCAGATGGCCCTTTTGACCGGGGGGCAATGAGACTTCATTGTAGTGCAGATTTCCTTTGCAAGCTAGCTTGGTTGCCCAAAAAGGGCGTATGAGTTTTTTCCTGAATATATTCAGGAAAAAACGCATACAGCCTTTTTGGCCAAATGCATCATTGTGGACGTTCTGCCTCTTTTCCTATGCTTTACATGCAATTCCAGTCTACCTCCTGAAATCGGTTTCCTGCAATTCTGCCCCGCATTCAAGTTCTCTTGGCAGCCTTACTTCAATATATTTTTGGACGATAGCTGTCATTTATAACTCTGCAGGTTTGTGAATTACAGGGCCCCTGAGCTCCTTTCTTCAACTCGCTTTCTTGTGAGCTGGCCGCAACACCGCAGGATTGCTTCAGGCCCTAGTGTGGTTCCGGCATGGCACACTGAGCCTTTGGTTAATTCCTCTTCCTGCTGGGAAATGAGAATTATATTTGCCCGTCCAGACACCTCCAGCTAGTCTCTCATTGGTTCTCCCTATTCCTGTTCATTTTCCGCAGAAATTGCAAACTGGGCGAAACAGGAGGTTAAAGGCACTGACTCTCCTAGTGGGGAGAGTGTTAGTAAAGCATCTGGAATGTTGCACCCGAGTACCAGGGGACGAAAACTGAGACACATTTGAACACGTTTCCCGATCACACGGTGGATCATACTCTGGGTTCCACATGGATGTTTTAGCTGAAGGAAGAATCCCTTAAACCTGGAGAGTTGAGACCCATGGAATGGGTACCATGCAATATGACTTCAAAGGGTCTGCATTTGCTCACCGAACCTCACCAATCCTATCACTTCTGCGTTTATGCCGCTGTACACACGCTTGATTCTCTTTCGGAAACATATAAATCCATAGGTTTTAAGATTCTTACTAGTCAGGTATATTCTTAGGCGTTTAATATGGGGTGTTGAGTCCACTTCGTTGAGCAAGGAGTAGCTCTTGTCTATTACATATTTGGCTTATGGAACGTTATCTGTGCTAATTTCAATCTCTGGTTTTATGCAGCACCCCAACTCACCTTTTTCCTTAAGCAAGCATACGTCGGTTTTCTACATTTCAGACCCTGTTCGGTTTTGTAATTCAGTTCCTGTGTAGCCAAGTTTACATTCCGTGTAGTAGTGATATCTTATGATGTTTCTTTTTCTGTGTGACTTATTTCACTTAGAATCATCGTACCTGAATCCACTCATTATGCTACTACTGGCCTCATGACATAGATTTCATTGTTGAGTGATATTGCATTGTACGTAAGTATCTCAACTTGTTTATCCATTTCTCGCTTTCTGCGATATTGAACTTGTACCGTAAATGAGGTTCTTGTAAACAGAGCCGTCCCAAACTTTGGGGTTGCTGTGTCTTTTTGATTTTAACTTCCCTAAGCTATAGGACCATAAGTGGAAGTGCCCTGGGCTCTGTTGCTTTGTTCTTTAGATGTTTCAGGAAACACCATACACTTCTACAGAGTGGCTTTTGGCAATTTACATCGCACCCATCAGCATAACAAGGCTCCCAGTTCTCCATGGCTTGTCCTGCCTTTCTGGAGTTTACACTTTTTTCAGATGGCCCTTTTGACCGGGGGGCAATGAGACTTCATTGTAGTGCAGATTTCCTTTGCAAGCTAGCTTGGTTGCCCAAAAAGGGCGTATGAGTTTTTTCCTGAATATATTCAGGTAAAAACGCATACAGCCTTTTTGGCCAAATGCATCATTGTGGACGTTCTGCCTCTTTTCCTATGCTTTACATGCAATTCCAGTCTACCTCCTGAAATCGGTTTCCTGCAATTCTGCCCCGCTTTCAAGTCCTCTTGGCAGCCTTACTTCAATATATTTTTGGACGATAGCTGTCATTTATAACTCTGCAGGTTTGTGAATTACAGTGCCCCTGAGCTCCTTTCTTCAACTCGCTGTCTTGTGAGCTGGCCGCAACAGCGCAGGATTGCTTCAGGCCCTAGTGTGGTTCCGGCATGGCTCGCTGAGCCTTTGGTTAATTCCTCTTCTTGGTGGGAAATGAGAGTTAAATTTGCCCGTCCAGACACCTCCAGCTAGTCTCTCATTGGTTCTCCCTATTCCTGTTCATTTTCCGCAGAAATTGCAAACTGGGCCAAACAGGAGGTTAAAGGCACTGACTCTTCAAGTGGGGAGAGTGTTAGTAAAGCATCTGGAATGTTGCACCCGAGTACCAGGGGACGAAAACTGAGACACATTTGAACACGTTTCCCGATCACACGGTGGATCATACTCTGGGTTCCACATGGATGTTTTAGCTGAAGGAAGAATACCTTAAACCTGGAGAGTTGAGAACCATGGAATGGGTACCATGCAATATGACTTCAAAGGGTCTGCATTTGCTCACCGAACCTCACCAATCCTATCACTTCTGCGTTTATGCCGCTGTACACACGCTTGATTCTCTTTCGGAGACATATAAATCCATAGGTTTTAAGATTCTTACTAGTCAGGTATATTCTTAGGCGTTTAATATGGGGTGTTGAGTCCACTTCGTTGAGCAAGCAGTAGCTCTTGTCTATTACATATTTGGCTTATGGAAAGGTATCTGTGTTAATTTCAATCTCTGGTTTTATGCAGCACCCCAACTCACCATTCCCCTTAAGCAAGCATAAGTTGGTTTTCTACATTTGAGACCCTGTTCTGTTTTGTAATTCAGTTCCTGTGTAGCCAAGTTTACATTCCGTGTATTAGTGATACCTTATGATGTTTCTTTTTCTGTGTGACTTATTTCACTTAGAAGCATCATACCTGAATCCACTCATTATGCTGCTACTGGCCTGATGACATAGATTTCATTGCTGAGTGATATTGCATTGTACGTAAGTACCACAACTTCTTTATCCATTTTTCGCTTTCTGCGATATTGAACTTGTACCGTATATGAGGTTCTTGTAAACAGAGCCGTCCCAAACTTTGGGGTGGCTGTGTCTTTTTGATTTTAATTTCCCTCAGCTATAGGACCATAAGTGGCAGTACCCTAGGCTCTGTTGCTTTGTTTTTTAGATGTTTCAGGAAACACCATACACTTCTCCAGAGTGGCTGTTGGCAATTTACATCCCGCCCATCAGCATAAGAAGGCTCCCAATTCTCCATGGCCTGTCCTCCCTTTCTGGATTTTACACTTTTTTCAGATGGCCCTTTTGACCGGGGGGCAGTGAGACTTCATTGTAGTGCAGATTTCCTTTGCAAGCTTGCTTGGTTGGCCAAAAAGTGCGTATGCGTTTTTTCCTGAATATATTCAGGAAAAAACGCATACGCCCTTTTGGGCCAAGTGCATCATTGTGGACGTTCTGCCTCTTTTCCTATGCTTTACATGCAATTCCAGTCTACCTACTGAAATCGGTTTCCTGCAATTCTGCCCCGCTTTCAAGTCCTCTTGGCAGCCTTACTTCAATATATTTTTGGACGATAGCTGTCATTTATAACTCTGCAGGTTTGTGAATTACAGGGCCCCTGAGCTCCATTCTTCAACTCGCTTTCTTGTGAGCTGGCCGCAACACCGCAGGATTGCTTCAGGCCCTAGTGTTGTTCCGGCATGGCTCGCTGAGCCTTTGGTTAATTCCTCTTCTTGGTGGGAAATGAGAGTTAAATTTGCCCGTCCAGACACCTCCAGCTAGTCTCTCATTGGTTCTCCCTATTCCTGTTCATTTTCTGCAGAAATTGCAAACTGGGCCAAACAGGAGGTTAAAGGCACTGACTCTCCAAGTGGGGAGAGTGTTAGTAAAGCGTCTGGAATGTTGCACCCGAGTATCAGGGGACGAAAACTCAGACACATTTGAACATGTTTCCCGATCACACGGTGGATCATACTCTGGGTTCCACATGCATGTTCTAGCTGAAGGAAGAATCCCTTAAACCTGGAGAGTTGAGACCCATGGAATTGGTACCATGCAATATGAATTCAAAGGGTCTGCATTTGCTCACCGAACCTCACCAATTCTATCACTGCTGCTTTTATGTCGCTGTACACACGCTGGATTCTCTTTCGGAGACATATAAATCCATAGGTTTTAAGATTCTTACTAGTCAGGTATATTCTTAGGCGTTTAATATGGGGTGTTGAGTCCACTTCGTTGAGCAAGCAGTAGCTCTTGTCTATTACATATTTGGCTTATGGAAAGGTATCTGTGCTAATTTCAACCTCTGGTTTTATGCAGCACCCCAACTCACCTTTCCCCTTAAGCAAGCATAAGTTGGTTTTCTACATTTGAGACCCTATTCTGCTTTGTAATTAAGTTCCTGTGTAGCCAAGTTTACATTCCGTGTATTAGTGATACCTTATGATGTTTCTTTTTCTGTGTTACTTCTTTCACTTAGAATCATCGTACCTGAATCCACTCATTATGCTACTACTGGCCTGATGACATAGATTTCATTGCTGAGTGATATTGCGTTGTACGTAAGTACCACAACTTCTTTATCCATTTATCGCTTTCTGCGATATTGAACTTGTACCGTAAACGAGGTTCTTGTAAACAGAGCCGTCCTAAACTTTGGGGTGGCTGTGTCTTTTTGATTTTAATTTCCCTAAGCTATAGGACCATAAGTGGAAGTGCCCTAGGCTCTGTTGCTTTGTTTTTTAGATGTTTCAGGAAACACCATACACTTCTCCAGAGTGGCTGTTTGCAATTTACATCCCGCCCAGCAGCATAACAAGGCTCCCAGTTCTCCATGGCCTGTCCTGTCTTTCTGGATTTTACACTTTTTTCAGATGGCCCTTTTGACCGGGGGGCAGTGAGACTTCATTGTAGTGCAGATTTCCTTTGCAAGCTTGCTTGGTTGGCCAAAAAGGGCGTATGCGTTTTTTCCTGAATATATTCAGGAAAAAACGCATACGCCCTTTTTGGCCAAGTGCATCATTGTGGACGTTCTGCCTCTTTTCCTATGCTTTACATGCAATTCCAGTCTAACTCCTGAAATCGGTTTCCTGCAATTCTGCCCCGCTTTCAAGTCCTCTTGGCAGCCTTACTTCAATATATTTTTGGATGATAGCTGTCATTTATAACTCTGCAGGTTTGTGAATTACAGGGCCCCTGAGCTCCATTCTTCAACTCGCTTTCTTGTGAGCTGGCCGCAACACCGCAGGATTGCTTCAGGCCCTAGTGTGGTTCCAGCATGGCTCGCTGAGCCTTTGGTTAATTCCTCTTCTTGGTGGGAAATGAGAGTTAAATTCGCCCGTCCAGACACCTCCAGCTAGTCTCTCATTGGTTCTCCCTATTCCTGTTCATTTTCCGCAGAAATTGCAAACTGGGCCAAACAGGAGGTTAAAGGCACTGACTCTCCAAGTGGGGAGAGTGTTAGTAAAGCGTCAGGAATGTTGCAGCCGTGTACTAGGGGAAGAAAACTGAGGCACCTTTGAACACATTTCCCTATCACACGGTGGATCATACTCTGGGTTGCACCTGCATGTTTTAGCTGAAGGAAGAATCGCTTAAAACTGGAGAGTTGAGACCCATGGAATGGGTACCATGAAATATGACTTCAAAGGGTCTGCATTTGCTCACCGGACCTCACAATCCTGTCACTGCTGTGTTTATGCCGCTGTACACACGCTTGATTCTCTTTTGGAGACATATAAATCCATAGGTTTTAAGATTCTTACTAGTCAGGTATATTCTTAGGCGTTTAATATGGGGTGTTGAGTCCACTTCGTTGAGCAAGCAGTAGCTCTTGTCTATTACATATTTGGCTTATCGAAAGATATCTGTGCTAATTTCAATCTCTGGTTTTATGCAGCACCCCAACTCACCTTTCCCCTTAAGCAAGCATAAGTTGGTTCTACATTAGAGACCCTGTTCTGATTTGTAATTCAGTTCCTGTGTAGCCAAGTTTACATTCCGTATATTAGTGATACCTTATGATGTTTCTTTTTCTGTGTGACTTATTTCACTTAGAATCATCGTACCTGAATCCACTCATTATGCTGCTACGGGCCTGATGACATAGATTTCATTGCTGAGTGATATTGCATTGTACGTAAGTACCACAACTTCTTTATCCATTTTTCGCTTTCTGCAATATTGAACTTGTACCGTATACGAGATTCTTGTAAACAGAGCCGTCCCAAACTTTGGGGTGGCTGTGTCTTTTTGATTTTAATTTTCCTAAGCTATAGGACCATAAGTGGAAGTGCCCTAGGCTCTGTTGCTTTGTTTTTTAGATGTTTCAGGAAACACCATACACTTCTACAGAGTGGCTGTTGGCAATAAACATCCCGCCCATCAGCATAAGAAGGCTCCCATTTCTCCATGGCCTGTCCTCCCTTTCTGGATTTTACACTTTTTTCGGATGGCCCTTTTGACCGGGGGGCAGTGAGTGTTCATTGTAGTGCAGATTTCCTTTGCAAGCTTGCTTGGTTGGCCAAAAAGGGCGTATGCGTTTTTCCCTGAATATATTCAGGAAAAAACGCATACGCCCTTTTTGGCCAAGTGCATCATTGTGGACGTTCTGCCTCTTTTCCTATGCTTTACATGCAATTCCAGTCTACCTCCTGAAATCGGTTTCCTGCAATTCTGCCTCGCTTTCAAGTCCTCTTGGCAGGCTTACTTCAATATATTTTTGGACGATAGCTGTCATTTATAACTCTGCAGGTTTGTGACTTACAGGGCTCCAGAGCTCCTTTCTTCAACTCGCTTTCTTGTGAGCTGGCCGCAACACCGCAGGATTGCTTCAGGCCCTAGTGTGGTTCCGGCATGGCACGCTGAGCCTTTGGTTAATTCCTCTTCCTGGTGGGAAATGAGAGTTAAATTTGCCCGTCCAGACACCTCCAGCTAGTCTCTCATTGGTTCTCCCTATTCCTGTTCATTTTCCGCAGAAATTGCAAACTGGGCCAAGCAGGAGTTTAAAGGCACTGACTCTCCAAGTGGGGAGAGTGTTAGTAAAGCGTCTGGAATGTTGCACCCGAGTACCAGGGGACGAAAACTGAGACACATTTGAACACGTTTCCCGATCACACGGTGGATCATACTCTGGGTTCCACATGCATGTTTTAGCTGAAGGAAGAATCCCTTAAACCTGGAGAGTTGAGACCCTTGGAATGGGTACCATGCAATATGAATTCAAAGGGTCTGCATTTGCTCACCGAACCTCACCAATCCTATCACTGCTGCATTTATGCCGCTGTACACACGCTTGATTCTCTTTCGGAGACATATAAATCCATAGGTTTTAAGATTCTTACTAGTCAGGTATATTCTTAGGCGTTTAATATGGGGTGTTGAGTCCACTTCGTTGAGCAAGGAGTAGTTCTTGTTTATTACATATTTGGCTTATGGAACTGTATCTGTGCTAATTTCAATCTCTGGTTTTATGCAGCACCCCAACTCACCATTCCCCTTAAGCAAGCATAAGTTGGTTTTCTACATTTGAGACCCTGTTCTGTTTTGTAATTCAGTTCCTGTGTAGCCAAGTTTACATTCCGTGTATTAGTGATACCTTATGATGTTTCTTTTTCTGTGTGACTTATTTCACTTAGAATCATCGTACCTGAATCCACTCATTATGCTACTACTGGCCTGATGACATAGATTTCATTGCTGAGTGATATTGCGTTGTACGTAAGTACCACAACTTCTTTATCCATTTTTCGCTTTCTGCGATATTGAACTTGTACCGTAAACGAGGTTCTTGTAAACAGAGCCGTCCTAAACTTTGGGGTGGCTGTGTCTTTTTGATTTTAATTTCCCTAAGCTATAGGACCATAAGTGGAAGTGCCCTAGGCTCTGTTGCTTTGTTTTTTAGATGTTGCAGGAAACACCATACACTTCTCCAGAGTGGCTGTTTGCAATTTACATCCCGCCCAGCAGCATAACAAGGCTCCCAGTTCTCCATGGCCTGTCCTCCCTTTCTGGATTTTACACTTTTTTCAGATGGCCCTTTTGACCGGGGGGCAGTGAGACTTCATTGTAGTGCAGATTTCCTTTGCAAGCTTGCTTGGTTGGCCAAAAAGGGCGTATGCGTTTTTTCCTGAATATATTCAGGAAAAAACGCATACGCCCTTTTTGGCCAAGTGCATCATTGTGGACGTTCTGCCTCTTTTCCTATGCTTTACATGCAATTCCAGTCTACCTCCTGAAATCGGTTTCCTGCAATTCTGCCCCGCTTTCAAGTCCTCTTGGCAGCCTTACTTCAATATATTTTTGGATGATAGCTGTCATTTATAACTCTGCAGGTTTGTGAATTACAGGGCCCCTGAGCTCCATTCTTCAACTCGCTTTCTTCTGAGCTGGCCGCAACACCGCAGGATTGCTTCAGGCCCTAGTGTGGTTCCAGCATGGCTCGCTGAGCCTTTGGTTAATTCCTCTTCTTGGTGGGAAATGAGAGTTAAATTCGCCCGTCCAGACACCTCCAGCTAGTCTCTCATTGGTTCTCCCTATTCCTGTTCATTTTCCGCAGAAATTGCAAACTGGGCCAAACAGGAGGTTAAAGGCACTGACTCTCAAAGTGGGGAGAGTGTTAGTAAAGCGTCAGGAATGTTGCAGCCGAGTACTAGGGGACGAAAACTGAGACACCTTTGAACACATTTCCCTATCACACGGTGGATCATACTCTGGGTTGCACATGCATGTTTTAGCTGAAGGAAGAATCGCTTAAAACTGGAGAGTTGAGACCCATGGAATGGGTACCATGAAATATGACTTCAAAGGGTCTGCATTTGCTCACCGGACCTCACAATCCTGTCACTGCTGTGTTTATGCCGCTGTACACACGCTTGATTCTCTATTGGAGACATATAAATCCATAGGTTTTAAGATTCTTACTAGTCAGGTATATTCTTAGGCGTTTAATATGGGGTGTTGAGTCCACTTCGTTGAGCAAGGAGTAGCTCTTGTCTATTATATATTTGGCTTATGGAACGGTATCTGTGCTAATTTCAATGTCTGGTTTTATGCAGCACCCCAACTCACCTTTCCCCTTAAGCAAGCATAAGTTGGTTCTACATTAGAGACCCTGTTCTGATTTGTAATTCAGTTCCTGTGTAGCCAAGTTTACATTCCGTATATTAGTGATACCTTATGATGTTTCTTTTTCTGTGTGACTTATTTCACTTAGAATCATCGTACCTGAATCCACTCATTATGCTGCTACGGGCCTGATGACATAGATTTCATTGCTGAGTGATATTGCATTGTACGTAAGTACCACAACTTCTTTATCCATTTTTCGCTTTCTGCGATATTGAACTTGTACCGTAAATGAGGTTCTTGTAAACAGAGCCGTCCCAAACTTTGGGGCTGCTGTGTCTTTTTCATTTTAATTTCCCTAATCTATAGGACCATAAGTGGAAGTGCCTTAGGCTCTGTTGCTTTGTTTTTTAGATGTTTCAGGAAACACCATACACTTCTCCAGAGTGGCTTTTGGCAATTTACATCGCACCCATCAGCATAACAAGGTTCCCAGTTCTCCATGGCTTGTCCTGCCTTTCTGGACTTTACACTTTTTTCAGATGGCCCTTTTGACCGGGGGGCAATGAGACTTCATTGTAGTGCAGATTTCCTTTGCAAGCTAGCTTGGTTGCCCAAAAAGGGCGTATGAGTTTTTTCCTGAATATATTCAGGAAAAAACGCATACAGCCTTTTTGGCCAAATGCATCATTGTGGACGTTCTGCCTCTTTTCCTATGCTTTACATGCAATTCCAGTCTACCTCCTGAAATCGGTTTCCTGCAATTCTGCCCCGCATTCAAGTTCTCTTGGCAGCCTTACTTCAATATATTTTTGGACGATAGCTGTCATTTATAACTCTGCAGTTTTGTGAATTACAGGGCCCCTGAGCTCCATTCTTCAACTCGCTTTCTTGTGAGCTGGCCGCAACACCGCAGGATTGCTTCAGGCCCTAGTGTGGTTCCGGCATGGCACACTGAGCCTTTGGTTAATTCCTCTTCCTGCTGGGAAATGAGAATTATATTTGCCCGTCCAGACACCTCCAGCTAGTCTCTCATTGGTTCTCCCTATTCCTGTTCATTTTCCGCAGAAATTGCAAACTGGGCCAAACAGGAGGTTAAAGGCACTGACTCTCCAAGTGGGGAGAGTGTTAGTAAAGCATCTGGAATGTTGCACCCGAGTACCAGGGGACGAAAACTGAGACACCTTTGAACACATTTCCCTATCACACGGTGGATCATACTCTGGGTTGCACATGCATGTTTTAGCTGAAGGAAGAATCGCTTAAAACTGGAGAGTTGAGACCCATGGAATGGGTACCATGAAATATGACTTCAAAGGGTCTGCATTTGCTCACCGGACCTCACAATCCTGTCACTGCTGTGTTTATGCCGCTGTACACACGCTTGATTCTCTTTTGGAGACATATAAATCCATAGGTTTTAAGATTCTTACTAGTCAGGTATATTCTTAGGCGTTTAATATGGGGTGTTGAGTCCACTTCGTTGAGCAAGGAGTAGCTCTTGTCTATTACATATTTGGCTTATGGAACGGTATCTGTGCTAATTTCAATCTCTGGTTTTATGCAGCACCCCAACTCACCTTTCCCCTTAAGCAAGCATAAGTTGGTTCTACATTAGAGACCCTGTTCTGATTTGTAATTCAGTTCCTGTGTAGCCAAGTTTACATTCCGTATATTAGTGATACCTTATGATGTTTCTTTTTCTGTGTGACTTATTTCACTTAGAATCATCGTACCTGAATCCACTCATTATGCTGCTACGGGCCTGATGACATAGATTTCATTGCTGAGTGATATTGCATTGTACGTAAGTACCACAACTTCTTTATCCATTTTTCGCTTTCTGCGATATTGAACTTGTACCGTAAATGAGGTTCTTGTAAACAGAGCCGTCCCAAACTTTGGGTTTGCTGTGTCTTTTTGATTTTAATATCCCTAAGCTATAGGACCATAAGTGGAAGTGCCTTAGGCTCTGTTGCTTTGTTGTTTAGATGTTTCAGGAAACACCATACACTTCTCCAGAGTGGCTTTTGGCAATTTACATCGCACCCATCAGCATAACAAGGCTCCCAGTTCTCCATGGCTTGTCCTGCCTTTCTGGAGTTTACACTTTTTTCAGATGGCCCTTTTGACCGGGGGGCAATGAGACTTCATTGTAGTGCAGATTTCCTTTGCAAGCTAGCTTGGTTGCCCAAAAAGGGCGTATGAGTTTTTTCCTGAATATATTCAGGAAAAAACGCATACAGCCTTTTTGGCCAAATGCATCATTGTGGACGTTCTGCCTCTTTTCCTATGCTTTACATGCAATTCCAGTCTACCTCCTGAAATCGGTTTCCTGCAATTCTGCCCCGCATTCAAGTTCTCTTGGCAGCCTTACTTCAATATATTTTTGGACGATAGCTGTCATTTATAACTCTGCAGGTTTGTGAATTACAGGGCCCCTGAGCTCCTTTCTTCAACTCGCTTTCTTGTGAGCTGGCCGCAACACCGCAGGATTGCTTCAGGCCCTAGTGTGGTTCCGGCATGGCACACTGAGCCTTTGGTTAATTCCTCTTCCTGCTGGGAAATGAGAATTATATTTGCCCGTCCAGACACCTCCAGCTAGTCTCTCATTGGTTCTCCCTATTCCTGTTCATTTTCCGCAGAAATTGCA